>NC_089752.1:56241674-56246674 GCF_040412425.1 Macrobrachium rosenbergii | reverse complement strand
TGTGCCCATTGCCCGTCGTCTGCAAAAAAAACGGATACTAGCGCCATCTTTCAGCGTTACGTGAGAACATGAATGTAAAATAAGTAAGCAAAGCAAGTAACATGGCTTGTTACAACCAGGGCGGGAATTTCATATATGTTTGAATTCCCGCCTCAGTTGTAACAAGTTATGTTACTTGCCCTGTTTATTTATTTTACACTCGTGTTATGACTTCCGCTGATCGATGTGATCAGGTTCAAAAGCCTAGGGAAAAATCAGCATTTTATTTATAATTGATGACAGCCTAAGACTGAGAATCTAATGTAGATTACCATAATGAGTTTCTTTTTATCTCTTAAAAAGTGGACCTACGTATATTAACATTTTATACCATTTTATAATATTGTAAATATCTTTGTATCAGTATTATGCAATTGACATTCCCGATCATTCGAGCCAAGGCTAATCTGTAATAGCTCAAGGAATCTTAACGACTGTTCTGCTGTCCATTGTCCATTCAGTGAATTTTTGTTTAACAAAATGGACCCCTTTCTTCTGCTGTAAAGGTTATATGTAGTCATATGTTTTTGCTGTAAACCTCTGTATAGGCCTTTAAGCTATTTGGTTAGTGTTAAGCCTGTCACTTTCATTTTTATATTTTTAAATGTAGTTTGGTCTCCTCAAAGTATGTAATTAATTCTCATGGTTTAATTGAAAGATTTTCGTTACACAGTGTATCTGCATATTGTGAGTTTGCGAATTAAAAACACTCCTTTTTTTAGCCTATTTATTCAGAATGTCCTTGGGAAGTCATTCATTGCAAGGTTTTGATATCATCCCTTTTGTTCGTAACCATAATCCTCCCTCGGGTTCTCAACATCATCAAACGGGAAAATGGGATTTTGGCCCTTTCCCTAAAAAGGGATTTATATGGCAGCCATACATCAGCGTCTGGCGATTTTTTTCTCTCCTCTTAAGATGTTGAGAGGTTTTTTTTACTTCAGGTTAATGCCAAAAGACATAAAAAAAGAGGAAAATAAGCTGTGTCATCAACCTCAAGTCCCAGTCAATTATATTTTTTATTTCCTCTATTTTTAAACTTTGGATGGAACTTTTTTATGCATCTATCTCTCGGCAACACTTGGAAAACAGTTAAGTATATATATATATATATATATATATATATGTATGTATATATGGACATATTTTCTCTATTATACAATTTCTAATAAAGTCAGTGGCATTATTTATGGTTCTTAGGAATAAGGACCGTTTACTCTCTCTCTCTCTCTCTCTCTCTCTCTCTCTCTCTCTCTCTCTCTCTCTCTCTCTCTCTCTCTCTCTCTATATATATATATATATATATATATATATATATATATATATATATATATATATATATTTATTTATTTATATATGTGTGTTTATGCGTATGTGTATATGTATATAATAAGAAATTTTATATATAATGTATATATATATATACAGTATATATATATATATATATGTGTGTGTGTGTGGGTTTGCTTATATGTGTTTGTATAAAATAATGTACGTTTGATGTGGCTATTAATGTATAGTGTTTGAAGATACGAAAGAAAGTAGGTCACTCTTATTCCCACAGAACTCACTATCGGAAGTAACACGAAAGCTCTCAAATATTAAATGATTTTGCTTTGTATGATCTCGAGTTTTTATCGTTGCTCATGACGTGAATGATTTCCCAACGACGGGCAAATGATTTTATGAGAGGATAATTTTGTATTCACTGAAAACTGGTAGTTTTAATTCTAATCTTTTGTATGTTCAACTTACGATTTACTCACTACTGTGAAGCCTTGTTTCAAGCGATGGCATTTTAGAATTATTTATTTTTATCACGTCTGTGCTCATAATTGAAAAGTTTATTAAATACGTCTCATAGTCGAGTATTAATTTATTTTAACTCAGTGGGCGTTGAAAGACATTGTAGCCATCACTTAAAAACAATGAAATGTAGTTTATATGTTAAAACAGAACGAATAAGGCATGAAATTTACATGAAACATTGCTTTTAAAACTGGGGAGTTGGAGAGCCCAAAGAGGAGAATTTTAGGTTTAATATTCAAAACGTCAAACTGTAAGTGATTATTTCTCAGTCTGTAAAATACAATTGAATTCTTTCCGGTATCCTTCATATTCCAAATTTGACGGCAGCTATATATTCCTGGTACTACGTGGTGTACGAATTGCTTTGTTATTCCATTTGCTTCAGTTTTCTACGTCAGTAGTAATAATTAAGATGTGACTTTTCTTTTGAAACACCAAACACCATATTTTAGTATTCTGTTTTTAGGACATATGTTACGTGTATATTAAGTTACACATTTTATTTTCACGTATTTGAGGTTTTACGAATTAATTAGAGCTTTATTTTGAAGACAGTGTTCGTTGTTTTAATAACCACTTTCATCATAATAAGAAAGCATAACTTGGCTCATCAGTAGTTAATTATCCGGTGCTTCCAAAGACATAACACTTATCTGAAGTAGTGTTCTTTGTCTCCTAAAGTGCCAGTGTCTATGTTGTGTTGATTTTTTCATGCTGAGACTGTATTTCTTGTAAGACAGTGCTCTCATCATAATCTGTCACCTTCTCACGACACAAAATGTTCCTTCTTTTGTCCCTCTTGATGTATGTCAGTTTTATGTTAAAGAGAACACTTCTATCATAAATCATGAGTTCTCTCATGAGAAATCATCATTTTCTTCTGTTCATTATTTTATGTCTTAAGCAATAGCTTTCAGTCCTCTCTTTCGGTTTCCTCTTAACTGCCTCATATCTACTAAGCTGTTCTCTGCCTTTAGAAAGAGGTTTCGTCTCCGGACACCGGTCTTATAAAGAAAACCGGTCTTATAAAGAAAACCGTTTTATATGAGTCATTGCCTCAAAATCTTTTCTCATTTAGTTCTAAATAATGTTTGATCTCAGAGTTTTAAATAATGCACATTATCAAAATGTTTCTTCTAATTTAGTTTTAAATCATGCATGCCTCTAAAAGTCATATTTAATAACTTTTAAAACAGACGTATCCACTTCTTACTTTTGAGGATTTTCGTAAAACCTTGAAAGAATCATATAAAAGCTTTTAAGGGTACGGCACAATGCTTCAAGCGAACATATGTGTAATGACTTTTTTTTGTTGGTTTGTATGTTGCCGCTGTTGAGTCTTTGTTGTAGTATCTTTCATTGTCAAGTTTTAGGGGAGTTTGGAAGACCATTCACCAGTGCCATTCCACTGGCATTGTCTGTCTGGATTCTGAGACGAAAAGCAGGCTAAATACCGTAATGAAAGCAAAGAAAGAAAGATTTTTCTTCGTGAGCAACAAAACTGAGAGGAAGAACATGAATAAAACGAAGTGAAACGAGCAAAAGGGGTGACCTCTCGTGTATGATGAAAGTACTGCTTTTTAGGAAGTCTCGGGCAAATTAACTGCCGCATTATGACGTCTGATGAGCTCTCTTGGGTGGCGTACCTTATTACTAGTGGTAATTAAAGGTCGCGAAAAGAAATGCGCTCGGGGACCGAGAAGAAGAGGCAGCCGGGGAAATTGGAAGGTGACGTAAGTTGCAGAAAAATGCTCCGCTTTCCCTTTTCTTATTTCTCGCTACGGGAAAATGAGATGCTACTGTAATATGAGAGGGGCAGAGAAATCTTTAATGGACTGGAGGGGCTTGCGAAAGAATTGCCGAAATGAAATGGGGATTGTGAAGTTGGGAGTGAAGAGTATGTACAGTGTTACATTAATATATATATATATATATATATATATATATATATATATATATATATATATATATATATATATATATATATATATAATGTATATATAATGTGTGTATGTGTGTGCGTGTGTATGTATGTATGTATGTATGTGTAAATATATATAAAAGTATATATATATATATATACATATACATATATATATATATATATATATATATATATATATATATATATATATATATATATATATATATATATATATATATATTCAGTTGTATTCACGTAGGAAAATGAAAGGTGTTTTTGTTAGAATACGCCCAACAGTTTCGTCCTCAATGGACCTCCTCCTTAATAAACGCTCCAAGAAGAAGTCCATAGGACGACGAAACTGTTGGGCATATTCTAACAAAAACACCTTTCATTTTCCTATATGAAATACAACTGAATAATATATCTTTGTGTCTAAGAAGATTACCAGTACTATATATATATATATATATATATATATATATATATATATATATATATATATATATATATATAATGTGTGTGTGTGTGAATATAAAAGGCCCATGAAACACTATTTAAACGTTGTTAACCATATATTTCGGGCACTTGCTTCTGCGCCCTGTTCACTGGTAGAATATGGACAGATGAAATGTTACAAGGGTATATATACAGAGCATATAGGTTTGGCATTAAGTCTTCGATGGTATGCCATTGACCGTTCCTAAGAAGGAGGAGAATAACCAATTTCCTAGTGGTTTGGCCTCATTAACTCCCCGTTGGCGACGATTCTGGAGGTCGCGTTTCCTGGGACATCTTCTTCAGGAGCGGTCTGAGGATTAAAGCGTCGATGTCGTCCGATTTCCAATGTCCTTCTGACAAGTTCATATTGTTGGTCTGATTGATGATAGCAGATTCCAGCATCTTTCTTTTTGTACGGACAGCTACTTTTGAAAACCAGCTCCGCTTACTCAGTTTATGACATGTCCTTTATTTCTGATATGTAGGAAAAACCACTAGAATTGGTTATTCTCACTCCTTCTAGGAACGGTCGCCGGCATACCATCGGGACTTGGTGCCAAACCTATATATGCTCTGTATATATACCATGTAACATTTCATCTGTCCATATTCTACCAGTGAACAGGGGGCACAAAGCAAGTGCCAAAATATATAGTTGCAACGTTTAAATAGTGTTTCATGGGCTTCTCTATTCATATTACACTGTGGTATTATTACAGGGAAGAGA
>NC_089752.1:56209174-56236674 GCF_040412425.1 Macrobrachium rosenbergii | reverse complement strand
GAGCATGACGCTCCGAAACTGTATGTGGTTTTGAATAGATTTGTTCTCCAAATTGTGGTTTTAATTTCCACACTAAAGAGGGAGCATGACGCTCCGAAACTGTATGTGGTTTTGAATAGATTTGTTCTCCAAATTATGGTTTTAATTTCTACACTGAAGAGGGAGCATGACACTCCGAAACTGTGTGTGGTTTTGAATAGATTTGTTCTCCAATTTGTGGTTTTAATTTCCATACTGAAGAGGGAGCATGACGCTCCGAAACTGTATGTGGTTTTGAATAGATTTGTTCTCCAAATTGTGGTTTTAATTTCTACACTGAAGAGGGAGCATGACGCTCCGAAACTGTATGTGGTTTTGAATAGATTTGTTCTCCAAATTGAGGTTTTTATTTCCACACTGAAGAGGAGCATGACGCTCTGAAACTGTATGTGGTTTTGAATAGATTTGTTCTCCAAATTGTGGTTTTAATTTCTACACTGAAGAGGGAGCATGACACTCCGAAACTGTGTGTGGTTTTGAATAGATTTGTTCTCAAGAAATTGTTTTTAATTTCCCACACACTGAAGAGGGAGCATGACGCTCCAGAAACTGTATGTGGTTTTGAATAGATTTGTTCTCCAAATTGTGGTTTTAATTTCCACACTGAAGAGGGAGCATGACACTCCGAAACTGTATGTGGTTTTGAATAGATTTGTTCTCCAAATTGAGGTTTTAATTTCTACACTGAAGAGGGAGCATGACACTTTCCAGAAACTGTATGTGTTTTAATAGATTTGTTCTCAATTTGTGGTTTTAATTTCCATACTGAAGAGGAGCATGACGCTCCAGAAACTGTATGTGAGTTTTTAAGATAAAGATTTGTTCTCCAAATTGTGGTTTTAATTTCTACACTGAAGAGGGAGCATGACGCTCCGAAACTGTACGTGGTTTTGAATAGATTTGTTCTCCAAATTGAGGTTTTTATTTCCACACTGAAGAGGAGCATGACGCTCTGAAACTGTATGTGGTTTTGAATAGATTTGTTCTCCAAATTATGGTTTTAATTTCTACACTGAAGAGGAAGCATGACGCTCCGAAACTGTATGTGGTTTTGAATAGATTTGTTCTCCAAATTGTGGTTTTAATTTCTACACTGAAGAGGGAGCATGACACTCCGAAACTGTGTGTGGTTTTGAATAGATTTGTTCTCCAATTTCTGGTTTTAATTTCCATACTGAAGAGGGAGCATGTTTCCTCGAAACTGTATGTGGTTTTGAATAGATTTGTTCTCCAAATTGTGGTTTTAATTTCCACACTGAAGAGGAAGCATGACGCTCCGAAACTGTATGTGGTTTTGAATAGATTTGTTCTCCAAATTATGGTTTTAATTTCCACACTGAAGAGGAGCATGACGCTCCGAAACTGTATGTGGTTTTGAATAGATTTGTTCTCCAAATTATGGTTTTAATTTCTACACTGAAGAGGGAGCATGACGTTCCGAAACTGTATGTGGTTTTGAATAGATTTGTTCTCCAATTTGTGGTTTTAATTTCCATACTGAAGAGGGAGCATGACGCTCCGAAACTGTATGTGGTTTTGAATAGATTTGTTCTGCAAATTGAGATTTTAATTTCCACACTGAAGAGGAGCATGACGCTCTGAAACTGTGTGTGGTTTTGAATAGATTTGTTCTCCAAATTGTGGTTTTAATTTCTACACTGAAGAGGGAGCATGACGCTCCCTAAATGTATGTGGTTTTGAATAGATTTGTTCTCCAAATTGTGGTTTTAATTTCCACACCGGAGAGGGAGCATGACGCTCCGAAACTGTATGTGGTTTTGAATAGATTTGTTCTCCAAATTATGGTTTTAATTTCTACACTGAAGAGGGAGCATGACGCTCCGAAACTGTATGTGGTTTTGAATAGATTTGTTCTCCAAATTGTGGTTTTAATTTCCACACCGGAGAGGGAGCATGACGCTCCGAAACTTTGTGGTTTTGAATAGATTTGTCCTCCAATTTGTGATTTTCATATTCCAAATACGATGAAAGGTGTGTGTCCTGAGTAACTTTTAATTCTTTTATTCTGCCGTGATTTGCAAAGTGTTCCTCTGTCAGGACTTCGATCAATGACTTGCCTCTTGAACTGGTGGATACAATCTTGTCACTGCAATTTAACTTGTTTTTACAGATATTAGTATAAATCCCTTGCACCATTCATCAGCATATTCTGTCACATAATTTACTTCCACCATAAAAAACTTTTAATAGCACAAAAAATTTATATTGTATCCTCAACACACTCCACATTGTATCTAGATCCATGCTCACACCACTTCATCATAACCTCAGTGGTCTTTCCATATATATCCTGTCCTGTGTCGTACTTTCTTAGTTCAAATCTTACCACTCAGCTTTCTGGTAAACTGTGTAATGCTGTGCAGTTATATTTCCTAGTCTTATTTATCACATTTACTC
This sequence comes from Macrobrachium rosenbergii, assembly GCF_040412425.1. Classification (NCBI taxonomy): domain Eukaryota; kingdom Metazoa; phylum Arthropoda; class Malacostraca; order Decapoda; family Palaemonidae; genus Macrobrachium; species Macrobrachium rosenbergii. The sequence goes on along the minus strand of NC_089752.1, from coordinate 56,234,217 downwards.
TCCTAGTCGTTTCTAAAACACACACACATACACAAATATGTGTATGTATGTGCGAATGTGCATATATATGTGTTTGTGTGTATATATGGGTGTGTGTGTGTTTGTGCAACTCGTGATTAATGACGGCATCAGATACTTTAAAATTTTCGAGAAAACTTTTCCACGTCAACAGCGAGTTTTGGAAACGTCATAAAATGTCTGGATATTTTTCGAATATGTTCGGTCGCCGAACAAATGATAGTACAAAGTTTGAGATTTGAAGTTTTCCTCGCCTGCCTTTTTCATTGCAGTTTTTCTTCTCTCACAAAAGGGGGAAAGCGTAAATATAAAAATGAATTGTTGTGTTGTCCAAAAGACCGTTGTCATTGTTTTCCGAACAGTTATGAAATTTCATCGCACCTGGTCATCTGAGGTCACAGTTGTTCGGAGCAGTTCGTTATTGATAGGTGTAGTACGATGTTGCAGGTCTTCTCAACGTGCTATACCTCTTTGAGATTTTCTGCAGCTTTTCTTAAGCGGGTAGCTTTGTCACCCTAAGAAGATCGGTTCGCTGCTCTCGTCCCTCTTCCAAACCAGCATCCACCACTCTGCAGAAAGACAAGATAAATTAGAACAGCTGAAAAATGTGGCCACTTTACCCTTTGCTTGGGCAGATAATATTCCTCTAATGCCCGCAGAACGCGTTTGCAGTCAAGTCTTTTCCTACAAGATGTGCAAAACCCTTTGATTTAAATACAGGACCGAAATATAAGACTCGGTGGAAACCCGTGTCATTAATAGCCACTCCGTAGAAAAAGTGTCCCTGGTGTATGCCACACGTGAGAATCAGAGATTTCATTTGCTTTTTCAGAAAGGCTGGTGTGTTTACATATGAAAAAATGAATATATATGGGAAGGTACAATAAGAATGTTAGCTCTAACGAAATTGATTTTTATTTTGGGTGACACAAATGATCAAGCTTGTCATAATTCCACACCCCACGGCATGTGGGCGGTTTTGCGGGAAGGTCCTGTCATATTAGATTATTTTTTTTCGGTAGAGTGAAAAATAATTGACTTTCCCATCCGTCTTCCTGGTTCTAGTAGAAATAATTAAGTTTTTATAGATTTTTGCAGTTGTACTAATAACTGTGGCAGCAGTAGATCAATTGGTTATGATATGCTGATGATGATAGCTGTTTACAAGAATTAATGCACTGGCTCATATATATACAGTATACACACACACACATATATATATATATCTATATATATAATATATATATATATATATATATATATATACACATATATATATTTACATAAACACATTGATATATATACGAGTATATATATATGTATATGTATATATATAATTATGAATATACATTTGTGTGTGCGCGCTCTTGCGCCCATTATTGTGAACAGTTTTCGTCTGTCAGTCTTCTAGTGTGTAAATTCTCTCTCTCTCTCTCTCTCTCTCTCTCTCTCTCTCTCTCTCTCTCTCTCTCTCTCTCTCTACACACACACGCACACACACACGCACACACACATTTACAAAGTCTTTATGCTGAGCCGCCATCCATTAGCGTAAGACGCTTTTATTTTACCCGTTTTATGAAAAGGAGAAGTACATAATGATTTCACATTTAGTCGTGAAAGGAAATCTCGAGAGTTTTGAAGATTTCACCTTTCTTGTTTCTTTTTTATGTATTGGAATAAGTATGGAGGAAGAGCCAAATTGTAGCTGGTATGTGTTTGTATAACTGAAGCAAGTTTTCGAATTTCCCATCAGATTTTTCTCTTTGCCAACAAACGCTTTCTTTATTGACCTTATTAAACCTTTACTAACCTTCCGTAAAGGTGGAGTTTTAGGATATACTAATACATGCTTCGTTACATTTCTAATGCCATTTTAAATGAGGGATTCCAGGAAGATAACTCGACGTGATCATTGATGTTTTATGGTTTTCATGATCTGGACCTGCATAACTGCATTAACGTATAAAGGTTATTGCCCCTGTCGTGAGATATCCAGCAGTGTTCTGCCTTGTCGTGCAGTCCATAATGTAATTCATTTTGTGATAAGCTTTGCCTCGCACTGGGGTTTACTTTTGAGTTATTGGCTGCATGTCTTATTCGTTCAATACCCAACGAGTCCTGCCACCCTGTGCATTCCCAAGTCCCACCTCCCCTTCTTAGAAATGAGACAGACACTGACGAAACGTTATTGATCTCGATGACGTTTGTAAAGCCTTTTCATGCATGGTATCGTGGGTTAGTCACTAGATGATGGCAAGAAATATCGACAGTGCGGGAGTTGTGTGTGTGTATATAATATATAATATATATATATATATATATATATATATATATATATATATATATATATATATATATATATATATATATATATATATATATATATATATATATATATATATATATATATATATATATATATATATATATATATATATATATATACATACACACACATATTACATTTTATGTCAATATCTGTCTTTATATTGCATATCTGGATATTTACGGTTACGTAAATCTGTACCGTGAGACAAGATAATTTTCTGAGACCGTGAGATAAGATAATTTCCTGTGATTGTTTTACAGACAGATTTTAGTGTTTGCTGTCATATTTGAATAAACGGAAACACACACACACACACACACACACACACACACACATATATATATATATATATATATATATATATATATATATATATATATATATATATATATATATATATATACATACTATATATATACTATATATATGCATGCATACGTGTGTGTGTGTGTGGGTGTTGGGGGTGAACAAATATCAAGGTACTGTTATCCATCGCGTAGGACGCCAAATTACAGTTGGTCTATTGATATGCATTGCAGTTCATTGCTCAATTCTCATGCCAATATTCTCTGTACAGTACTGCTGTCGTCATACTTAGGATTTCGACTGAATAATTCATGTTTTCTTGTAACGCTAGTTTTTGTCGCAAGAAGTTACTTTCAATTCTTCTCTTTATCGCGTCGTATACTACAGTCATTTTTTTATGCTATTACGTCACTATATTTTTGTTGTATTTGGGAATTCGTCTTTCATTTTTATAAATAATCTTGTTACTTTCTTTAGATGTTCCTTCCTGCGGTATTTTATACAGAAAAGTATTCGACTTTCTTTCGTGGTGGTTGAGTTCGCTGTTTTATTTTATTGCCAAATAAAATACGGTAGAGGTTAATGGGATTCGCATGTAGGATTTTTTATGGATTTACTTGTATTCTCCGTATTTTATCCTTACCATGAACCTTTCAGTGTTCTGTCATTTTTGATGCAGCGAGTATTATTATTATTATTATTATTATTATTATTATTATTATTATTATTATGTAAAACAGACAGATAATTTGGTCTTAATTATATTTAAATGTTATTTCAGGTGAAGTACATTTTACAACCTCTTTCTGTATAGTCTCGTTTTTTCCATCATCTGTAAAGTTGACAAAAAATTCAGATAGAAAGGAACTCATATTTATGAATTAAACACTAATTAGAATCGCTGTTTTTTCGTTTCATATATCGTAAATAACATAAATAAGAGTAAATGAAGTTTTCCAGAGTTTGATGTTGTTGTTTACCATTGTACACATTCATGTTTGTTTTAATTAAATAATAATATCCTTTTTACTTGGACTGTCGATATTTGATGAGTAAATGCATCGAAGTCTAATTTACATCTTTTATGTAGGAATTTGTATATTTTTGATATTTTAATCATGTCCATTGTAGTACCCTTCATCACTTTCACCGAATTATTTTCCCCAGGCATCAACTTTCACCATTTCCAAATTATTAACTGCATCTTTTTCAGCAAATTAACTTTCCCATTGTATCAGTTTTATTGGTCTTACCGTGGTAACTTTAGTAAGATTAACATTCACTACCCTCAGCGAATCAACTTTCACTAATCTTTCATCACGCCGAATCTTTTAATTTATACAACACATCAACTTTCATCACCACCCAGCATGTGAACTTTCATCACTCCCACCGTATTAGCTTAGCCAACGCATCACACAGTATTAACCAACATCAACTTTCATTACCCTTACCTGTTAACTTTCACAGGCTATCAATCCTTATCAATATTACCATATTAGCTTTCCTAGCTTTCCTCAGGCATCAACTTTCACAACACCATCAACACTTACTTTCGTCACCCCCTTCTGTATTTATTTTCCGATATATCAGCTTTCACTACTCCTACTGTATTGCTTTCTCAGTGTATTAACTTTCATAGTTTCCATTGTATTAATTTCCCAACGCATCAGTTTGCATCAATCCTGACTTGTCAACTTTGATTATTCCCAGCGTAGCGTAATGCTGTGAGTAAAAGGCAAAATAGAATATCTCAGAACTAATGTTTTCAAAGTACTGACAAATGTTTTATATTCGCTATGTTCGCCATGTCTTGTTATTTTCGTTTTATTTTGATTTTTGTGCTTTTTTCTACTTTTCCTTATAAATCAATCCCTCTGTCAGGCTTTTGAGATTGCGTGTATTATTGTATGTGTCTGGTATTAAGTTCCGCTTACCTCATTAATTGCACACACACACACACACATATGTGTGTGTCTTATGTGGGTATTTGTCAGAATGTCTTGAAAAATATATGATTTAAAGATGAATTGCGAAATTCCATCGATCAAGATACGTTCTCGAAATCACTTCAATTCCGGTTACTTGATTTTTTTTATTGTCTCAATTTTCTTGTGGCTAGGAAGGTGGGAACTACTCACTGTACTGGTTCCTGTTTCAGACTCTCTCTCTCTCTCTCTCTCTCTCTCTCTCTCTCTCTCTCTCTCTCTCTCTCTCTCTCAGTTATCGGTAAGCCAACCTAGCTCTCAATTACTCATCCACACCCGTAGGGAGTAATTTTGATTTGGTTCTTAAATCGGGGTTCATGATCAAGAAAATGAAATATTACAAACTTGCGTAACATTTTCCTAATTTTTCTTTTGAATTCCATTAGGTGAGAGGAAAGCGCAGTAATGAAGGCCAGGGAAAAATACCCTGAGCTAATGGAATTATCTTAGGATGTAATAATTGAAATGAGGCGTGGCAAATACACATTATTTGTTGATAGGTTAGGAGTTTAATAATCCATAGGTAAATTTTTGATTGAAGTCTTAACATTTTCTGTATTGATTAAAAAGCTTAAATCACCAATAACTATGATGTCTCGTCTTTATGGTTATTCATTCAGGAATAATTATCTTATTGGTTTTTAGTTTGGTATTCAACAGCATTCAGCTATTGGTTTTTAGTTTGGTATTCAACAGCATTCAGCGTAGTTAAGTGAAGTAATCCGGGTAGAAGTGACGCTTCGTAGATTTCATTATTAATTTGTTGCAATATTAATGCTCATTTAATAAAAAAAATCAATTAAAATGCACAGTTGACATCATAAGTTTGATATTCGAGGCTTTGCCTTTCAGAGGTAACTTTTGTTACATATATGCATACATCCATACATACATATATAACCGTGCCATTAAGTAACAAATAAAAAAATACATTTTACGGAGAGTCCTGCTGTTGCAACCATTGATCAAATGTAACCATATTGAAACGAACCTCTGGGGATACTCACTTTGTCTGCAAAGGTTGGCTCATACGATCACCAAAAATTAAATTACCTCTGAAAGGCAAAGCATCGAATATCAAACTTATGATGTTAACATGTTCGTTTTAACCAAAATATTTTTTTTATTAAATGAAAATTAATATTGCAACCCATTTATAATCAAAGTCAAGAGAATGTGATATAACGACAGCATGTGAGGATTCAATATGTCAGGCTGGAAGGTGTAAAATTCCTCATTCCTTACATATGAAAGTCAAGAGAATGTGATATAAGGACAGCATGTGAGGATTCAATGTGTCAGGCTGGAAAGTAAAAAAAAATTCGTCATTCCTCACATATGAAAGTCAAGAGAATGTGATATAACGACAGCATGTGAGGATTCAATATGTCAGGCTGGAAGGTATAAAATTCCTCATTCCTCATATATGAAAGTCAAGAGAATGAGATATAACGACAGCATGTGAGGATTCAATATGTCAGGCTGGAAGGTATAAAATTCTTCATTCGTCACATATGAAAGTCAAGAGAATGTGATATAACAACAGCATGTGAGGATTCAATATGTTAGGCTGGAAGGTATAAAATTCCTCATTCCTCACATATGAAAGCCAAGAAAATGTGATAAAACAACAGCAGGTGAGGATTCATTGTGTCAGGCTGGAAGGTATAAAATTCCTCATTCCTTACATATAAAAGTCAAGAGAATGTGATATAACGACAGCATGTGATGATTCAATGTGTCAAACTGGAAGGTATAAAGTTCCTCATTCCTTACATATGAAAGTCAAGAGAATATAATATAACGACAGCATGTGAGGATCCAATGTGTCAGGCTGGAAGGTATGAAATTCCTCATTCCTTACGTATGAAATTCAAGAGAATGTGATATAACGACAGCATGAGAGGATTCACTGTGTCAAGCTGGAAGGGATAAAATTCCTCATTCCTCACATATGAAAGTCAAGAAATTGTGATATAACGAAGGCATGTGAGGATTCAGTGTGTCAGGCTGGAAGGTATAAAATTCCTCATTCGTCACATATGAAAGTCAAGAGAATGTGATATAACGACAGCATGATAGGATTCAATGTGTCAGGCTGGAAGGTATAAAATTTCTCATTCCTCACATATATAAGTAAAGAGAATGTGAGATAACGACAGCAGGTGAGGATTTAGTGTTTCGGGCTGGAAGGTATAAAATTCCTCATTCCTCACATATGAAAGTCAAGAGAGTGTGAGATAACGATTGCATGTGAGGATTCAACATTTCAGGCAGGAAGGTATAAAATACCTCGTTCCTCACATATGAAAGTCAAGAGAATGTGATATAACAACAGCGTGTGAGGATTCAGTGTGCAGGCTGGAAGGTATAAAATTCCTCCTTCACATATGAAAGTCAAGAGAATGTGATACAACGACAACATGTGAAGATTCAATGTGTCAGGCTGGAGGGTATAAAATTCCTCATTCCTCACATAAGAAATTCAAGAGAATGTGATATAATGACAGCAGTTGAAGATTCAATATGTCAGGCTGGAAGGTATAAAATTCCTCATTCCTCACATATATACTTCAAGAGAATGTGATATAATGACAGCAGGTAGAATTCAATGTGTCAGGCTGGAGGGTATAAAATTCCTCATTCCTCACATATGAAATTCAAGAGAATGTGATAATACGACAGCAGGTGAGGATTCAATGTGTCAGGCTGGAAGGTATAAAATTCCTCATTCCTCACATATGAAAGTCAAAGGAATGTGATACAACGACAGTGGAAGGTATAAAATTCCTCATTTGTCCCATGTGAAAGTCAAGAGAATGTGATATAAGGACCGCATGTTAGGATTAGTTTGTCAGCCTGGAAGGTATAAAATTCCTGATTCCTCACATTTGAAAGTCAAAAGAATGTGATGTAACGACAGCAGGTGAGGATTCAATGTGTCAGGCTGGAAGGTATAAAATACCTCATTCCTCACATATGTAAGTCAAGTGAATGTGATATAACGACAGAAGGTGAGGATTCAGTATGTCAGGTTGGAAGGCATAATATTCCTCATTCCTCACATATAAAATTCAAGAGAATGTGATATAACAATAGCATGTGAGGATTCAATGTGTCAGGCTGGAAGGTATAAAATTCCTCATTCCTCACACATGAGTCGAGAGAATATGATATAAGGACAGAAGGTGAGGATTCAGTATGTCAGGCTGGAAGGTATAAAATTCCTCATTCCTCACATTTGAAATTCAAGAGAATGTGATATAATGACATGTGAGGATTCAATGTGTCAGGCTGGAAGGTATAAAATACCTCATTCCTTACATATGGAAGTCAAGAGAATGTGATATAACGACGGCATGTGAGGATTTAATGAGTCAGGCTGGAAGGTATAAAATTCCTCGTTCCTCACATACGAAAGTCAAGAGAATGTGATATAATGACAGCATGTAAGGATTCAATGTGTCAGGCTGAAAAGTATAAAATTAATCATTCGTCGCATATGGAAGTTAAGAAAATGTGATATAACAACAGCAGGTGAGGATTCAATGTGTCACGCTGGAAGGTATAAAATTCATCATTCCTCACATATATAAGTCAAGCGAATGTGATATAACGACAGGTGAGGATTCAGTGTGTCAGGCTGGAAGGTATAAAATTCCTCATTCCTCACATATGAAAGTCAAGAGAATGTGATATAATGACAGCATGCGAGGATTCAATGTTTTAGGCTGGAAGGTATAAAATTCCTCATTCCTCAAATATATAAGTTAAGAGAATGTGATATAATGACAGCACGTGAGGATTCAATGTGTCAGGCTGGAAGGTTTAAAATCCCTCATTCATCACACATGAAATTCAAGAGAATGTGATATAATGATAGCTTGTGAGGATTCAATGTGTCAGGCTGGAAGGTATAAAATTCCTCATTCCTCACTTATGAAAGTCATGAGAATGGGACAATGACAGCATGTGAGTATTCAGTATGTCAGACTGGAAGGTATAAAATTCCTCATTCCTCACATTGGAAAGTCAAGATAATGTGATATAACGATAACGTGAGAATTCAATGTGTCAGGCTGGTAGGTATAAAATTCCTCATTCCTTACATATGAAAGTCAAGAGAATGTGATATAACGACAGTATGTGAGGATTCAGTGTGTCAGGCTGGACGGTATAAAATTCCTCATTCCTTACATATGAAATTCAAGAGAATGTGATATAACGACAGCATGAGAGAATTCAGTGTGGCAGGTTGCAAGGTATATAAATCCTCATTCCTCACATTTGAAAGTCAAGAGAATGTGATATAACGACAGCAGGTGAGGATTCAATGTGTCAGGCTGGAAGGTATAAAATTCCTCATTCCTTACATATGAAATTCAAGAGAATGTGATATAACGACAGCATGAGAGGATTCAATGTGGCAGGCTGGAAGGTATAAAATTCCTCATTCCTCACATATGAAAGTCAAGAGAATGTGATATAACGGCAGCATGTGAGGAGTCAATGAGTCAGGCTGGAAGGTATAAAATTCCTCATTCCTTACATATGAAAGTCAAGAGACTGATGTAACGACAGCATGTGATGATTCAATGTGTCAGGCTGGAAGGTATAAAATTCCTCATTCCTTACATATGAAATTCAAGAGAATGTGATGCAATGACAGCATGAGAGGATTCAGTGTGGCAGGCTGGAAGGTATAAAATTCCTCATTTGTCACAAATGAAAGTCAAGAGAATGTGATATAACGACAGCGTGAGAGGATTCAATGTGTCAGGCTGGAAGATATAAAATTCCTCATTCCTCACATATATAAGTCAAGAGAATGCGATGTAACAACAGCAGGTGAGGACTCCGTGTGTCAGGCTGGAAGGTATAAAACTCCTCATTTGTCACATATGAAAGTCAAGAGAATGTGATATAACGACAGAAGGTGAGGATTCAATGTGTCAGGCTGGAAGGTATAAAATTCCTCATTCCTTACATATGAATGTCAACAGAATGTGATATAAGGACAGCATGTGACGATTCAGTGTGCAGGCTGGAAGGTATAAATTTTCTCATTCATCACATATGAAAGTCAAGAGAATGTGATATAATGACAGCATGTGAGGATCCAATATGTCAGGCTGGAAGGTATAAATTAGTCATTCGTCACATATGAAAGTTAAGAGAATGTGATATAACAACAGCGGATGACGATTAAATGTGTCAAGCTGGAAGGTATAAAATTCATTATTCCTCACATATATAAGTCAAGAGAATGTGATATAATGACAGAAGGTGAGGATTCATTGTGTCAGGCTGGATGGTATAAAATTCCTCATTCGTCACATATGAAAGTCAAGAGAATGTGATATAACGACAGCAGGTGATGATTCAGTGTGTCAGGCTGGAAGGTATAAAATTCATTATTCCTCACATATATATATATAAGTCAAGAGAACGTGATATAGCGACAGAAGGTGAGGATTCAATTTATCAGGCTGGACGGTATAAAATTCTTCATTCGTCACATACGAAAGTCAAGAGAATGCGATATAGCGACAGTATGTGAGGATTCAATGTTTCAGGCTGGAGGGTATAAAATTCCTCATTCCTCACATATATAAGTCAAGAGAATGTGATATAACGACAGAACGTGAGGATTCAATGTGTCAGGCTGGAAGGTTTAAAATCCCTCATTCGTCACATGAAATTCAAGAGAATGTGATATAACGATAGCATGTGAGGATTCAATGTGTCAGACTGGAAGGTAAAAAAATTCCTCATTCCTCACATTTGAAAGTCAAGAGAATGTGATATAACGACAGCATGTGAGGATTCAGTGTTTCAGGCTGGAAGGTATTAAATTCCTCATTCCTTACATATGAAATTCAAGGGAATGTGATATAATGACAGCATGAAAGGATTCAATGTGTCAGGCTGGAAGGTATATAATTCCTCATTCCTCACATTTGAAAGTGAAGAGAATGTGGTATAACAACAGCAGGTGAGTTTTCAATGTGTCAGGCTGGAAGGTATAAAATTCCTCATTCCTTACATAAGAAAGTCAAGGTAATGTGATATAACGACAGCATGTGAGGATTCAATGTGTCAGGCTGGAAGGTATATAATTCCTCATTCCTTACATATGAAATTCAACAGACTGATACAACGACAGCATGAGAGGATTCAATGTGTCAGTCTGGAAGGTATAAAATTCTTCATTCCTCACATATGAAAGTCAAGAGAATGTGAGATAACAACAGCATGAGAGGATTCAATGTGTCAGGCTGGAAGGTATAAAATTCCTCATTCCTCACATATATAAGTCAAGAGAATGTGATGTAACGACAGCAGTTGAGGACTCCGTGTGTCAGGCTGGAAGGTATAAAATTCCTCATTCCTCACATATGAAAGTCAAGAGAATATGATATAACAACAGCATGTGAGGATTCAATGTGTCAGGCTGGAAGGTATAAAAGTCCTCATTCCTCACATATGAAAGTCAAGAGAATGTGGTATAAGGACAGCATGTGAGGATTCAGTGTGCAGGCTGGAAGGTATAAATTTCCCCATTTGTCATATATGAAAGTCAAGAGAATGTGATATAATGACTGCATGTGAGGATTCAATGTGTCAGGCTGGAAGGTATAAAATTCTTCATTCCTCACATATGAAAGTCAAGTGGATGTGATATAACAACAGTATGTGAGGATTCAATGTGTCCGGTTGGAAGGTATAATTCCTCATTCCTCACATATCAAATTCAAGAGAATGTGATATAATGACAGCAAGTGAGGATTCAATATGTCAGGCTGGAAGGTATAAAATTCCTCAATCCTCACATATGAAAGCCAAGACAGTGTCATATAACGACAGCATGTGAGGATTCAACATGTCAGGCTGGAAGGTATAAAATTCCTCATTCGTCACATATGAAAGGCAAGAGAATGTGATACAACGACAACATGTGAGGATTCAGTTTGTCAGGTTGGAAGGTATAAAATTCCTCATTCGTCACATATGAAAGTCAAGAGAATGTGATGTAACGACAGCATGTGAGGATTCAATGTGTCCAGTTGGAAGGTATAAAATTCCTCATCCCTCACATATGAAAGTCAAGGGCATGTTTTATAACGAAAGGATATGAGGATTCAAATTGTCAAGCTGACATAATATTCCACGTTCCTACAAGCATTCTTATTTTCATTAACGATACCCAGCAAGAAAAAAGTAATTATTTTATTTTAATATTGGAGAAAGAACCAGTTTTCATTGATACACAAGCCATTCTTGTCAAGAATATGGCAGCATTCCCCTCTCAGCTACGGGGCCTCTAAGTTGGCCTTTTTATTTTTAGATATAAACCATGAAATTAAAAAATGCCACCTGCATTACCCACAAGGGTATAGGAACCTTGAAATTGTAAAATGACGCATGGCACACTACCAACAGAGTGGCAATGATGAAAGGCTACCAGCTATATAAATGGTAGAAATGAACCTTGAAATTCAAAAATGACACCTGTCATACTGTTGAAGAAAGAGTCTTCAGTGAGGATTTCGGAGCCAGCAGGAAGGCGTGTCATTTTCTAAAACTAGAGCATGATCATTCATGTAATAATGGCCACCAGGAAATCTTTGGTAAGGGGTCCTTTTTTGTGGGTTTGAGTGTGGGGCCCAGAGACCCACGTTAGCCAGGACCCTAGCATGGTGAAAGTGTTATTTTCTAAAACTAGGGTATGAAAAAAAAAAAGAAAAACGAGTCCAGCCATCTAGAAATAAGACTTCTCATAATTTTCGACCTAACCAACTCTTCTTAGTACGATTCCATTAATTTTGGGGTTCCATAATTTTTTTGGCCAATATTTTACTTTTGCATGAATAGCCAAAGTTCAATCATTATTGGGATAAATTAGGGGCCTCTTTGCCATAAAATTGCAGACTTTACATGGGAGAACAGTCCTTGCTATTCAGGAATCCAATTTGTCGGCCATTTTCCAAGATGGCTGCCTGATAAGCCTAATATGCAAAATAATCTAACTTTCTTGGTATTTCTACATATTTGTCCATATAACTTGATTTCTATGAGTATTCATAGCCATTTGTTCATAGATATAATTAAAAATCTATATATACGTGGCAAATATACTAACTCATTAATAACTGTGTTCAAACCTGAGAATTATGATTATGAGTATATTAGCGTCTATTCTTCTTCTATCATTGTTGAACATCAGCGTTTTAGGCTCCTGAAGATGCATGACAAGGGCAGCTATAGAGTGCAGTACAGTTTTATCCTGAAGATGCATGACAAGGGCAGCTACAGAGTGCAGTACAGTCTAATCCTGTCTTTTTACCTGTGCACCTTCCACCACAGTCGGTCTTGCATCCACATTTAGTCAGTTCCCGGCTGGTCACAAAATCATTTGTCCTTTGTTTGCTTACATGATGCATTGGCTATGGTATATGGGATGAATCATCTACATCTCTGGTGTCATGGACCTTTTCCAACCATTCATATTCAAGCTTGCGTTCCTTTTGGAAAAGAATGGGGTCTGGCAATGGTGCTCGGTTCTGGATTCTTTTTATGGTAGAAGGCCGGTGCGATGTTCGTGACTGACCTAGGAAGATCAGGAACCCTTTTTGTTCGACTGTCTGTAACATCGGGCAGTGTGCGTACTTCCCCTTCTTCCTCTGGACTTTGATGCTGGAACAATGAAATACTGTACCATGGAAGGATTGTTGTCTATTTTGTCTAAAGCAGAAGTTGTGACTCAAAATAAGTGGACACACAACATCATCTTCCACATATTGCTTCACTACACTCTCACCTAACTGTTCGGTTATTTCCAACACTCTGACATATGATATGCTAATTCCATTTTCATGAAGCATATCAATTTATCCTCTTTTACTTCTTTTGGCAAATACTTTCATCCCGACATGTATGGAAAAAGGTGTTTCACGATGTTTTGCATGCCTGCGGGTTTTTGATCCTTCAGTATACTTAGAGTAGCAGTGGTATTGTAAAAGTTGTGCAACAGCAACATCTGACAGTACAACACTATGGTCCAGATGGCACCTGATGTCAACACCATGCTCAATGCTGCAAACAAACTGTGGAACGGCTTCCTTTCCAAGTCCTTCTTGTAAATCTTGACTGAATTTTGTCTTAATGAGCAAGCATTTCTCTTCGAATGACATCTGCAGCTTTAGCCAGATGAATAGCTTCATTAATGAGTAAAAAAGCCACAGTAATGTAATTGATAAACTATTTTTCAAGATACAAAAAAATACAAAAAAGGATAAAAACATGGAAGCTTTCGACCGTTTGCGCAACGGTCCTCTTCAGCCAACTGAATAAAAATGCTTGTTTTTCTTAAAAAGACACGTTGAAAAGAATTTTCGTGACAGTCGATCCAGGAAAACATCGAACAATCTGTCGGTGTGGACTTAGCAGTTATGTAATGGTTGGCCCACAGACACGGGGTAACAGCCATTACATAACTGCTAAGTCCACACCGAAAGATTATTTGATGTTTTCCTGGATCGACTGTCACGAAAATTCTTTTCAACGTGTCTTTTTAAGAAAAACAAGCATTTTTATTCAGTTGGCTGAAGAGGACCGTTGCGCAAACGGTCGAAAGCTTCCATGTTTTTATCCTGTTTTGTATTTTTTTTGTATCTTGAAAAATACAGTCTATCAATTACATTATTATGGCTTTTTTACTTATTATTTTCTATCACAATATAGTGATGCACCACAGAATAGCTTCATTGTACTTGCTAGCATCAGATAGAATTGTGCCAGTGTCTTTTCTGAATGCTAGAAGAACATCACACCCTCTCCTATTGGGAAGGTAGATCAGCAAGTCTGAATATTACAGGTGACGTTGCTATATTAGTAACTGTCAATGATTTAGGTAACAAGTTCAGAAAAAGCCACAGGATATAACTCTTTCTATTGATCATGGCGATTCTCCTCTTGCTTTATCGCAATAAGATGTGCTGTCTCTTGAGTTGTGTAAGTTTGCCAAGCATCGTGGGTGATACTTAGTTCTTGAGCAATAGCATCACCAACACTTAACTTTGTAAGGAGCTTTCCATGGTTTAGGGTCTTGACACATTGATTGGGCCTTTCATTCAGCTGCATTGTCATTGCTTGTCATAAATTTGATATTTCATCCCCTTCTTCACACAAAAAGCATCGTACCTTTGGAGGGTCTGAGGTTCTTGATCTCTTTCCACGGTTTTCTTCTGTGCCTGATGTACTGGGAGTCACTGTTCTCTTCTGTGCTATTTTCAGTTTGGCATTGTTAAACAAAAGTCTGCAGCTATTATGATATTTTGCTTTATTTCGTGTCAATGTCTTCATCATCTAACCGTGCTGAATCAAATGATATTGGCATAGCAATAATAGCATGAAACAACGGTACATTTTTTGCAAGATTAACATATCCAGCAGAGTCCTGTTTCCTCCGAAATAAGCTAAGAGGTGAAATTAGTGTTCATCTTCACAAAGACAACATTTCCTTCCGTCAGTTTGCATTTTTGGTTTGGCATCCATGATTGAGATACTTTGAACTTAGTAGAGCTGGCCGAGGGTTTATCCTTTTACCACCTTTGCTCACTTTCATGTATGGGATACAGTTAGGTTCGAGCCGTTGCCCTAAACCTAACCCGATCGTTCATCCAATGTCATTTAAATCCCGTCCAATCTGAACACTATCCGGATAACATTAAAGCCCCCATCCTCCTTGGCTCGGCTCTCCCACGCTGGCACATCCTGTCAGTTCAGGTGCGACTATCTAATTTCTTTGGGGCTGATTAGATAGCGTTTGGGATACTAAACTTGCAGTTTAGCTGATATTGAACCCCATGATGAGGTTCACATTAATGTCCGTCACCAGTTTGCTCTGGTCGTGAGCGACAGACGCTCTCTTGGCTCTACCTCCATAGATTAATTTTAGAGTTTTCCTTCTCATATATGAATAATCTTTACTCTGATACTGAGCTTCATCTGCCCGAAGCAACTGATTTTTTGGTGCTAAAACCTTCCTTATGCTTCATTGATGTCTGCAGAATTCCCCCTGCCTCAGGAACAATAGTGTTGACTTGACTGCAAGATCGGCTGTGTAGTTTGCAACCCTCTGGGACATTAAAATAGACAGAAAGAGCTTAGCCTCTGTGCCTTCCCTTCATTAATAGCCTTTTTTAGTAGCAAAAGTTGGAAATAAATGGATAGAGATCGGCATTTTTATGGTTTATGGCTGTTTTTGGTGTGCTGCCGGCCATCTTCAAAAAAATGGTGGCCATATTGGAATTTTTGATGGCTATCACTTTTTTCTCAAAAAAAAAAAAAAAAATGACGTACAGAGTATAGTCATACCAAAATTTCTTGCTTGTAACGTCAAATGAATGAATCTGGCCAAAAATCATTAAGCTGCTCCACTAGCTACCGTTATATCGCATTCACTTGACTTTCATATATGAGAAATGAGGAATTTTATATCTTCCAGCCTGACAGATTAAATCCAAACGCGTTGTTATATCATATCCTCTCGACTTTCGTATTTGAGGAATGAGGAATTTTATACCTTCCAGCCTGACAAATTAAATCTTCACATGCTGTCGTTATATCACGTTCTTTTGACTTTCATATACAGATATGAAGCATGAGGAGTTTTATACCTCCCAGCCTGACATCGAACCCTCACATGCTGTCGTTATATCACATTACCTTGTCTTCCATATATAAGGAATGAAAAATTTTATACCTTCCAGCGTGACAAATTCAATTCTCACATGCTATCGTTATATCATATTCTCTTGACTTTCATATATGGGGAATGAGGAATTTTATACCTTCCAGCCTCGACATACTGAATCCTCACATGCTGTCATTATATCACATTCTCTTGGCTTTCATATATGAGGAATAAGAAATTTTATACCTTGCAGCCTGACAAATTGAATCCCACATGCTGTTGTTGTATCACATTCTTTTGACTTTCATATGAGTCTTGAGGAATTTTATACCTTGCAGCCTGACAAATTGAATACTCACATGCTGTCTTTATATCATATTCTCTTGACTTTCATACATGAAACATGAGTAACATTAAACATTCCAGTCTGACAAATTGAATCTTCCCATGCTGTCGTTATATCACATTCTCTTGACTTTCATATACATGTACTGTATGTGGCATGAGGAATTTTATACTTTCCAGTCTGACAAATTGAATGTTCACATGCTGTTGTTATATTACATTCTTTTGACTTTCGTATGTGAGGAATGAGGAATTTTATACTTTCAAGCCTGACAGATTGAATCCCCAATTGCTGTCGTTATATCATATTCTCCTGGCTATCATATATGAGGTATGAGGAATTTTAGACCTACTAGTCTGACAAGTTGAATTGTCACATGCTGTCGTTATATCAGATTCTCGTAACTTTCATACATTAGGTATGAGGAATTTTATACCTTCCAGCCTGACATATTGAATCCTCACATGCTGTCGTTATATCACATCTTCTTGACTTTCATATGTGTGGCATGAGGAATTTCTTACCTTCCAGCCTGACATATTAAATCCTCACATGCTATCATTATATCACATTCTCTTGACTTTCACATATGAGGCATTAAGAATTTTATAACATCCAGTCTGACAAATTGAATGCTCACATGCTGTTGTTATATCACATTCTCTTGACATTCATACACGAGGCATGAGGAATTTTATACCTTCCGGTCCAACAAATTAAATCCTCATATTCTGTTGTTATATCACATTCTCTTGACTTTCATATATAAGGCATGAGGAATTTTATACCTTACAGTCTGACAAATTGAATCCTCACTTGCTGTCGATACATCACATTCTACTGATTGTCATATATGAGGCATGAGGAATTTTATACCGTCGAGTCTGATAAAGAATATTATTTGCATATGAGTCATGAAGAATTTTATACCTTTCAGTGTGACAAATTGAATCCTTACATGCTGTCGCTATATCACATTTTCTTGACTTTCATGCATTAGGGATGAGGAATTTTATACATTCCAGCCTGACAAATTGAATCCTCACATGCTGTCGTTATATCACATTCTCTTGACTTTCATACATGAGGAATGAGGAATTTTATACCTCCCAGCCTCAACAAATTGAATCCTCACGTGCTGTCGTTATATCACATCTTCTTGACTTTCATATACTCGTATGAGGAATGAGGAATTTCATAACTTGCAGCCTGTCAAATTGAAGTCTCGCTTGCTGTCGTTATCTCACATTCTCTTGGCTTTCATATATGAGACATGAGGAATTTCATACCTTCCAGCCTGTCGTTATATCACATTCTCTTGACTTCTATATATGAGGCATGGGGAATTTCATACCGTCCAGTTTGACAAATTGAATCTTCATCTGCTGCCATATCACGTTATGTAAATTATGTTAAGTCAAATTTTCATAGAGTTGCAAGTTGAAGATATCCCATTTCTCTCAGATAACTTTCGACCGAGAGACGCCGCGAGGTCGAATGGGTAACATTTGAGTTCGAGGTCATTTTGTCGTTTACTTAGACGTGACATATCGACAGGTGCCTCGCGTTGGAAACTTGAGAGGTGAAGTTGACGGAACGCATCACTTCGTGAGAGACATTCCGAGACATTATGAGACACTATCTCAACCAGTGACACTTCATCTCCAGGGTTCACGGAGAGAGAGAGGGGAGAGAGGTTTCTTGCACACAGAACAAGTAGAGGTGTTGGGTTTGATGAGGAGCTATTGGTATGTATATATGTATATGTATATATATATACATACATATATATATATATATATATATATATATATATATATATATATACATATATATATATATATATATATATATATATATATATATATATATATATATATATATATATACATATATATATATATATATATATATATATATATATATATATATATATATATATATATATAATTATATTTGTTTATATGTGTATGAATTTATTGATTCTTTTTAAATTTTTATGAATCTATTGCTTGTTTTATGGTTTTTTGTTTACTTTTATGAAATGCAAGGCGTAGATAGTAGTTTTTTAAAAGTTTTAAGTTATTGTTTTTTATGATTTTAACTGTGATTTTGTGAATGTTAGTTGTGAAAGTATATATAAAACATGCATTGTAATTATACTGAAGTCGTATCGTGCTAATTGTTTCTTCATGATGGCTGAATTCTATTTTTTTTTAAATAGTTTACAAGACATATACGGATTTTTGTAGGCAATTGTAGTGTATTTATTTGCTCAAAATAATTTAACTTTTTATACTCATGGCTCATTAATGTGAATCTAATGTACAAAACTGTTTCCTTTTTGTCTTTTGTTTATTATCAGCAATTTTTAATTAAGCATTTAATAATGGGTCGACGTTTCTTCATTCGCTGGTTTTCCATTTTATTAGACTTTCGATTTTCCAGTGAGATGTTATCTCTTAAAGCGATGTTCGGGACACAGAACTTTGATGTTTGTTGCATTTGTTTATCGAGGGTAAGTTGGACAGAATGCCTGGAAATAATGGTAATTAAATTGGAAATATTTGCTTTCCTATTTCAAGATATTGTCTTATCATTTTTATTTTGCTTAAAAGAAAACTCGATTCTCCATGTACTGTACTTCTTCACTTATGACTGAAAGAGGCATCTGATTTTTTTAATGAGTTCAAAAGGATGTAAAGGATTAAGAATGGTCTCGCAGGCTACATATGTCTGTGCGCTTTTATTTTTTTGGGGGGAGGGGTGGGGTGGGGTGCGGGAACGGTTGAGGTCTCTAGCAAGGCGTTTTGTGACGTTGATACGTTGACCGTTTCACGTACTTCTGTTGAGCTACAGAGGCTATCGATTAGCCTGGTTCTCTCGCTCTGCAAGATCAACTAAAACATGATCATTTCTACCTCACATCCACTTTAATATGGGAATATGTTAGAATGGGAAATATTTTCTTATTTTCTGTTGGTGTTATTAACTTCTTGTCTTCTTTTCAGTATTTTGAGCTTTATAGAATATATTTTATTAAACAAGAATTATAGAAGACTCACTAATTTACGTAAATATATCATAGAATACCGAGTTCGCAGCCGTGTTAGATGGGCCGCATGTGGGATTTAAGCTTCCCTCTGTCATACAATTTACTGTAATTCATAATTACTATTATCTACGTGTATATATTCCCATTTTTATTGCAATGAATGGTTTGCATTCATTAGTAGAGAAGGGAATTCTGTATTGTAATCAGATTCAAGTCGTATCGCTCCGAGTCTTACCTCGTGATGGCAGAGTTCTAAATGTTTTTTAATAAAGTTTTAATGTCTTATAGGACAAATACGAAATATTATAGATAATTTTAGTGTTTTTATTTGCTCATGTTATATTTAACCTTTATACTTTTGGCTCCTGAATGTGAATTTGAAAATACAAAACGGATTCATTATTGTCTCTTTATAAGTTGTCAATACTGTCAAAGCTTTTGTGTTCCCCGCCTTCCTAAGTTAAAAACGTGTAGTTAATATTCACCATCATTACATTCCTTAATCCCTCAGGTTTTCGAGGTAGTAATGATATGCCAGTGTCACGAAATTAATATTGACCATATTAATAGCTGCAAATGCTGAATAAGATGAATGACAAAAGTATATGAAGGTGGGGAGGAAATTGTAATTGTCATGAAACCCCGTGCTCTCTCTCTCTCTCTCTCTCTCTCTCTCTCTCTCTCTCTCTCTCTCTCTCTCTCTCTCTCTCTCTCTCTCTCTGTGTGTTTTACAAAGAGCTACTGCGGAAGTTGAGTTGCTTCTCAGGTGCAATCAGAATTATTACCGTTGCTATTAAGGTTAATTAACAGTCTTTGATTGTGTTGCGTTGTCCTTCTTTTAAGTTTCTGTAATTATAGCATTTTGTTTATTCAGGTATATTTTGTCCGTTTGTTTAAAAGTATCTTGTGCGGTTTTTTTAAATGATATTGTTGTTTCATACATCTGTGATCGCAAGCGGCGATATGAAGTGAGGTTTCTTTTGTTTGTCTTGATGAGAATGTCGCAATAATTAAGGAAGAGTGCAGTTCGAGGCTATATGCTTTCTTTCCAAAATTTACTATCCTTGTTTTTGAATAAACGCGTTAATAAACACTAGTAGTGGAGATTATATTGGGACATTTAGGCTCTATACTTTTTATTTTCTAAAATTGAGTATCGTTCTCTGTGAATAACACTTGTAATTAAACACTAGTAGTGGAGAGCATAACAGGATATTAAATGACAAGGTTTTATTTTCAGAATATCATTGGAAATGAAGCGGCTCTGTGCGTTGCTGTCTTTGTTACTGTACCTGAGAGAGAGAGAGAGAGAGAGAGAGAGAGAGAGAGAGAGAGAGAGAGAGAGAGAGAGAATGAAATTCTTTAGTTTTTAGTCGTCTAATTGTGCAATTATATCTATAACATTACCAATTAGAAAAAAATATTCATCATTTCTTGGTTAGCGTGTCAGACGTGTCTGTTGCCTCTGTACGGTCGTTTTTCTTGTGCAGTATATACATACTTGTAGCTCATGAAATCGTTAATGGACTTTCCGGCTTAAGGAAGGACAAAACCTTCATCAAAAAGAAGTGAAGATGAATGTAGTCAGCTTGCTCGAAGTAATCCATTCTGCCAAGCCTAGCATTGGCCCCTAGATCCTGCAAGGAATTACAATAACACATTTTGTATAAATCTATTCACATTGAACATGCTTAGAAAACGAGTTGTTCTCAAATTAGGGTTGAGCTGTTAAACCGTAGGTTAATTTTACTCAGAGGTCCGAAGTTCAGTCATTGGGACATCGACAGTAAATGATGGAATTTGTAAGCTTACTTGATCAAAAGGAGAATCACTATCCCTTCTGACTACTGTTGTGTGCGAGTGTGCGTGAATACACACTTTTTCTGGGGAGGGTTGGGGTTTACGTGACGAAAAAGCATAAAGATCTAGGCTACTAAAATTAGCATTGCAGCAATAGAAGTGGGTTAATGAATTTTCTCGTGTCAGTTGTCTCAATATCAGCAGATTTGCTGTCACGCTGTCGATTCGTGGCTACAGGATATTTGCAAGATTTAATTTATTAGTTACAATTATTTTTGCTGTAGCTTTCGCACGCAGACAGAAGAATTCGTGAATTCTGAAATTTTGATTTTATTTAAACTTATGAGGGACGGAAAATAAATCAACAGATTTGATGAGGATTTGTCTTTTATGCTTTATTCCAGAAATTCCCGCTATTGAAAAAGGACTTTACACAAGTAAATGATATGAAATTGATATCTTCACACTTGGCGAATAATGCATAATTTATTCATTTCTTTTCTGGTGTTCATATATTGAGGTGAGGACTGGAGGAAATATTGTATCGCTAGGCAAAGGACTCTCTCTCTCTCTCTCTCTCTCTCTCTCTCTCTCTCTCTCTCTCTCTCTCTCTCTCTCTCTCTCTCTCTGTTATTATATGAAGTTTGTTTTTTTTCAGGAGAGGTATTGGCATTCAAAGCACAAAGGAATTATGAATAGAAAGTGATTATATTTGGAACTCAATATGCTTGCAGTAGGCTTTTATATTTGGTCATTCATCGGTTAATTAGTGTTACGTAAGACTTGGAACATCTCGTAGAAAACATTGAATGTCGCATTCATATCACAATTGGGCCGGTTTAAATTAAGGAATTTTCAGAACTTGTGTTGTTAGTTAATAAGATAGACTAAATCAGCTGAAAACTGATAAATCTAAAAAGTAAAGGGAGCATGTAATGGATTTCATTGAATTGCCTCCGCAATTCGTCGAGTTTATGTAGCCAGTGTGGGTGAAAATAATTTTTCTGAGACAAGGGTTAACGTGAATTTTATTATATTGATATGAACACACGCGCACACACAAATACACACATATATGTTTATATATATATATATATATATATATATATATATATATATATATATATATATAATGTGTGTGTGTGTGTGTGTGTGTATATACAGTATATGTATATATATATATATATATAGTATATATTTATACATATATATATATGTATATATATGTATATATATACACTCATAAAACATGAAGCTACAAATGTCGTTTAAAATCCAATTCGCCCTACCTTGGGAATATCACTGAAGGGTGTATAATTTGTGGCTTAGTGTTTGAGAATATAAAAAAAGTAACTGTATACGCGATGAGAATTCATAGAGAGAGGGAGAGAGAGAGAGAGAGAGAGAATCTTAGCGTTTATATATCCTTTCCTATATTATCGTCAAATTTTTGTTTGACAGTCGCTTGGGAGCAATTGCGTGCGATAAATGTCATGGAGTCTGTACGGCAGGTGTGTGGTGCTTGTTTTACATATTTAATTTTTGTCTTGTATTTGTTTTCCGCATCTGTTCTCTTTACAACTGAGATGGAGTTGATAAAATCAGAAGAGTTTGTTCTATATTGATTCATGTAATCGCAGCATGAATAGTTTTTTTCTTCATTTTTATGAATGGTTAAAAATATGTAAAATCTTATACGTCCATACAACTGAAAAGTTAATTTAAGATATATTTTTTTTCACTATAACTATATTTAATATGACGAGGCGACTTCCCCTTCAGTGATATTCCATGCATTGTTTTCATAGATTATCGAATTCTGGACAAATTTTCTAGAGGTAAGCACTTTCATCAGCAAAATAAATTCGCGATATTTTTTCCGAATTCAGGCAGCCGCTGGCGTAAAGAGCTTTGCAAATTCCGTGGAAATTTGTGAATGGAGATCAATATGTTTGATTTCTACGCAGAATGTTAAATATAAAGAGAATTTCAGAATTTTTTTGTGTTAACTTTGCGTTGTTGTTGTAGCTACTTTACCTTAAACGAATTAAAGTTTCATTGGTGGGCGTTGCGGAGGTAATTTGTCTACCTTACGCCATATGAAGAGAGAGAGAGAGAGAGAGAGATTATCAATTATCTGATACCGGAAGTATCTTGATAAGCTGCCATTGCATCTGTACTATATAAGTGCTGTTAAAACTATAAATACTAATCGTTTTTAACATTGTGAAAAGTGGATATCGGAGCACATTCTGTTTATCTTCCAGGGTTTCAAGGACGAAACCTACACTGCAAAAACTAACATAAAAGCGTGTCTACTCAGTTTTCCTCATTTGCTTTCTTTTAAGAAAGGAATAATTGTGGCCCCACGTGATTTCAGACGTGATAGTGCCGTCATAAAACGTCAGAAATACACTTTCTTGGCTGTAAATCTATTCTGGGAAATTTGCACAGAAAGAAAAATTATGTATTATAAGAATATGAGGTTTTTTTATCAGGCCAGTGGCAATGAACCCTGCTTTAATTCCAACAGCAGGATATGAAATCCAATAAGATGAATGACAATAACAATATAGAATGAGTTTATATGCGAGTGAGTCTTATGGAATCGATGATTACGATTCCAGAGACTACGGCTGTCGTATATACTTTTTATTCTTCAGATAATGTCACGTAAACAGTCAGTTTCCAAGCCTCCAAAAATAGCATTTCAGAACTTGGTTTGATATTTGTTCGTAACGTCAGTATCTGTGGATCCGTGGTCACGCATCGAATTTTAGCTAGAGGAATTTTGATAAGATTTCATATGATTATTTGGTATCTGCATTTGATTTGGCATGCGAACAGATTTCATTCATGAACGCAGAAGCGTTTTATTTTTGTGGTGAAGGGAAAGGAATTGACATTTTCTTAGAATTTTTCCTCGCCCGTTCGTACAATTTTCCATCGGTTATGAAAGACTCCTACCAAGGGATTTCAGGCTCAAAGCTCATCTGGACGTAAATTCTTTAAGACATACTCATTTTACTTATTTACTATTTTTATCGTAAGTGATTGTTTTCTCTCTCTCTGGCCTACTTTACGTAAAGTGGTTTTTGTAACCTTTAAAATTCCCGTTCTGCCACTTAGTTCTTCGTTGGAGGGTGGGTAGAGCTCTCCTTCACGCTGTTGGCCCAGCGTTCGAATCTCCTACCGGCCATTGAAGAATTAGAAGAATTTATTTCTGGTGATAGAAATTCATTCCTTCGGATTCCACAATAAGCTGTAGGTCCCGATGCTAGGTAACCAGTTGGTTCTTAGCCACGTAAAATAAATCTAATCCTTCGGGCCAGCCCTCTCTAGGAGAGCTGTTAATCAGCTCAGTAGTCTGGTTAAACTAAGATACATTCAACATCTGCTTTTCGATGTAGTGTTGCGTCTTGTTATCATATCTAAAATGTTTATTCATTTCAGCAGCATTTCTTTCATTTTTGTACAGTTTATGTTGTTACCTCTTCCCT
>NC_089752.1:56194174-56204174 GCF_040412425.1 Macrobrachium rosenbergii | reverse complement strand
TTCCTGTATTATTAGATTTGATTGATGATGCCTAGTGTTATAGAATATGAGAAACACTATTCAGTTTGGTATCATTATGCTCATAATTCCGTAGTACTGATTGGTTAGGTATTTATATATATTTGCTTATCCTACGAAGGTAACATTACAATTCATTGTAAGTTGTTCCTTGGAAGTATTTCAGCTCCTCAGCTTAATGCACTGATTTTCCATTGATAACTTATCACTGGTGAACTTTTCGTGACAGATATCTGGGAGTATATCTGTAAAATCTTGCTCTGCTTAAAGACCATAGTTGTTGCTTCGCCAGTCGATATAGATCAATCAGTCAGTGTCTTCTCCGTGACTAATTTTCGTTTTTGATTGGTGTAGACGCGATATTTTCTCTGATCATAATTTAAGTTCGTAAAAATGCTGGTTAGAGCTGTATAAATGATTTTGTCTATGTTTATATGTGTATGATAAACGTCAAGAAAGTGGGTAAGGTTTTAGAACCGTGAAGAAAATGGGTAAGTGTTTTCAGTGGATCATTTCTCATCTTATGAATACCGTACATTTAGACTCCGATCCTGTCCTGACTTAGGTCATTTGTTTCTTAATGTTTTGATTAATGTTTTGATTTGACAAGTTGGCTGACAGTTATTTCGTATAACGCGTAAAAAAACAATTTTGCTCTGCTAAGGTATTTACCTATTGTGTTGAAAGATTAGACAAACACCATAAAATGATATAGCTTTATCATAATGACTATTTCTCCTTGAGACCTACAGATATCAAGTGTCCCTCATCAAGTGAAGAATTTGATATGTAAAAATCTCTCTTCGTCAGCAGAGGTTCTAGAATTTGATTACATATAAAGTGTGTGTTTATTGATTAAAATAGTTCTTCGTTAGGGGAGTCGATAGAGTTGTGGGCTAGCACTCGCTAGGCCCGAGTTCGAGTCTCCGGCCGGCTAATGAAGAATTAGAGGAATTTATTTCTGGTGATAGAAATTCATTTCTCGCTGTAATGTGGTTCGGATTCCACAGTAAGCTGTAGGTCCCGTTGCTAAGTAACCAATTGGTTTTTAGCCACGTAAAATGAGTCTAATCCTTCGGGCCAGCCCTAGTAGAGCTGTTAATCAGCTCAGTGGTCTGGTGAAACTAAGGTATACTTAACTTATTGATTAAGATAATGGTTAGCGTTTGTTGTTATCCACATACTTTGTCAATTGACAAAAGTGAAGACGGAGCTGTCAGTGCTGCTGTTACCCCTAAGAGATAAATTTTTTGTGCTTCCTGTTCTTTATCACTTCATTACCGAGAAGCATTGTAATGCACATTCTTCACTCTAAGTTTATTGCCCAGAAATTTTCTGTGAAGACCTCAGTGTTTCATCTGCAGTAAATTGAATGGCTCTTTTAATAAGCATAGATTAAAGATTTTTAGCAAGGCAGATGGTTCTCACTGATCATACTCGGTAGGCTGTTTCACATCGGCTATTTGGTATCATTTCTTTTCGTATGTTAGTTTTCTTTTTTCTCTGAATTCCTGATTACATTAAACCTACGTGATATATACTTATGTCCCTTTAGTTTTTGTATAACGTAAAGTTATATTAAAAATACCTAAAGCTTAATGGTTCTTACACAGCACTTTGTAGTCTGTTTCACATTCGGCTATTTTCGTATATTTTAATTTTGTTAGTTAGTTCTACTTTTTACTGTATAGAAGAAATTTGAATTCCTTATCAAATTAAACCTTAGTGAGATATACTTATGTCCTTTCAGCTTTTGTATAACCTAAAATTATATTAATAATTCTTGAAACGATTTCCTGTGTTTCAGTGTCATTTGGCGTTCACTATGTTTTAATATATGTATGTATGTATATGTATATGTATATGTATATATATATATATATATATATATATATATATATATATGTGCATATATATATACATATATATATGTGC
Organism: Macrobrachium rosenbergii; assembly: GCF_040412425.1. NCBI lineage: Eukaryota > Metazoa > Arthropoda > Malacostraca > Decapoda > Palaemonidae > Macrobrachium > Macrobrachium rosenbergii. The sequence goes on along the minus strand of NC_089752.1, from coordinate 56,202,221 downwards.
ATATGTAATATATACATATATATATACTGTATATATATATGTATGTGTATGTGTGTATTTATATGTATATATACATATTTGTATATACATATATGTATATATACTGTATAGCCTATATATTATACTAGCTTACAAACCTGGTGCTGCCTGGGAAATCTCTGAATGATTACCAATAAACTCTCTCTCTCTCTCTCTCTCTCTCTCTCTCTCTCTCTCTCTCTCTCTCTCTCTCTCTCTCTCTCAGTCCTTCCTGTTAAGATAATTGCTTCAGTTACTTTGCCCAGCATTTTTGGCATTTTATATTTCACTACTTCTCACCTCCCGTTCCTATCGGGGTTGAACTCGGGACTTGAAGGGCATCGGGAGTGTCTCTATTCACCCCAGCCTTCTCAAAAACTATGGATTAGACTCTATTATTTGTCATTTATAACATTTTATTTTTTACCCCTTCTCACCAACCCCACTCTTATAGGGACTTAAAGGGCATTGAGAGTTTCACTCTTCATCTCAGCGACCTCTAGAACTATGGATTAGACACTAAGATCTGTAGTTTTCGGTTATTTTTACATGTCACCATCTTCCCACCCCTTCCCACCCCCCTTCCTATTGGGACTGAACTTGGACTTAAAGGGTGTCAGGAGTGTCCCTATTCTTCTCAGCGAACTTAAAACTATGGATTAGGCACTAATATCTGTCATTTTCAGTTATTTTTACGTCATCCACTTCCCAACCCCCCATCCTGTCAGGGCTGAACTTGGACTTGAAGGGCATTGGGAGTGTCACTATTCATCTCAGCGACCTCAAAAACTATGGATTAGACACTAATATATGTTGTTTTCGATTATTTTTACATGTCACCCCTTCCCACTCCTCACCCCCCTCCCTATTGGGGCTAAACTTGGACTTAGAGAGCATCAGGAGTGTCACTGTTCTTCTCAGGGGCCTCGAAAACTATGGATTAGACACTAACATCTGTCGTTTTCGAGTATTTCATACATGTCGCCCCCTTCCCACTCCTTCTCACCCCCCTTCCTATTGGGGCTGAACTTGGACTTAAAGGGCATCAGGAGTGTCACTATTCTTCTCAGCGACCTCGAAAACTATGGATTAGAAACTAACATCTGTCGTTGTCGGTTATTTTTCCATTTCACCCCCTTCCCACAACCACCCCCCCTTTGGTGCCAGTGATGTCTTACACCTACGTTGTTCTTTCCATATGGTAAGCCATATGCATACCAAAATTTGGTTGAAATTGCTCAATGCGCTTCAGAGCGTATGTGGAACACACACATACATACACACACACACTCACTCACACACACACATCCATTTATATATAATATACATATATATATATATACATAGATAGATAGATATAGATATATATATAGATTTATATATTTGTAGATATGTGTATGTGTATATATATATATATATATATATATATATATATATATATATATATATATATATATATATATATAAGCACTCACACATATGTATGGAGGAGAGAGAGAGAGAGGGACAGAGAGATGCACCAGTGCCCTTGCAAGTGACCTTTAGTGCCTACGGGTCTTGAAGAGCATTTAATGTAATCTCACTGAGCCTCCTCAAGTCCTTGTATCAGACTTGCAAAGGAACGCGTCACATGGAGTTTGAAGCTCCTATTGCAAGCTTGACAAGCTGAAATGCCCAGACATAAGGAGGAATATATGTACATACATACATACATATATATATATATATATATATATATATATATATAATTTCTAAAAGCAAATAACTCTTTTATGTCATTTCTCAAAGGAACTAGGAATGTTTTTCTGTTTTTGGGTAAAGGAACACGTGGAATATGAAAAGCAAAATTGAAACCCAAACAAACGTCAAAATAAAGTATCTTTTGGATTATGAAATATCATTGGTATTTTGCTAGTTTTCTTTTAAAAAATCAAATATGTAGGAAATTTCGTATTAGGTTTGAAGTTTTCTTTTCAGAATCCATCAGTTAAAACGTAATCCTGATTTCAAAAGCATTATTATTATTATTATTATTATTATTAAAAAGGATGGCTGTATTATGCGAATTTATCTTATATAGTGTCTTTTCTATCCTCCTTATGATTCGCTTTTCAGGCTCAGCGATGTTAGTCAGTAACTGGCCGATATTCATGTTGGAAAAGGACAGTGCGGAATATTGGAAGTCTTTATTACAATATTCAATCAGAAATATTGTAATAAAGACTTCCAATATTCCGCACTGTCCTTTTCAACATGAATATCGGCCCGATTCTACATCGCTGAGCCTGAAAAAGCGAATCATGAGAAGATAGAAGACACACTAAGATAAATTGCATAATACAGCTATCCTAATAAGACCTGTTTAAAAGAGGTCTACTCCCTTCATATTATTATTATTATTATTATTATTATTATTATTATTATTATTGCTAATAGACACAATTTCGTGAAAAACAATGTGTAATAAAAATCCACAATTATATAGTAAATATATTACTATGTAAATTATACCAAAGACTTTCGAACACTTGAGCGGTGTTCCTCATCAGTGGTAACGTTAAAATGTAAGTAAGGGTAGTTTTCTTAAGAATAGTTTAAAGAAAAAAATGGGGGCGGCGCGAGAAGATAACAGCCCATCACGGAAGTGTTGGTTCGGGTGTTATGTTATTCCAAATTGAACAGGCAGTTGTGCCAACCTCTTGATCTTCAGGCTTGCGATGTTGCACCTGCCTGCGCTGCATAGGTGCCATAGTCGGAACCATCCACAGGGACGTCGGCTATCTGGAGAGAGAGGGAAGAGGAAGCAGAGCATCAGGGCTCTGGGGTCAACGTCAGTTTTGAAATTAAAATGTTTTATGTAGTGTTTGGCAATAAACCAGTTGATGAAAGGGTCTTCATTAGTAAATGACTTGTTATCTTCAAAAGATACTCCCATGTTTATAGCAGCACCTTCAACTAATCTCACGTGAGAATCGTCACTTTTAAAAATAGTTCGTGAACCATCCCAATCAATTCTGTGGTCCAAATTAAAACTATGAGCTACCAAAGCGCTCCCCTGTGCACGGAGATCATAGGCCCTTCTGTGTTCCCTTAATCTTACATCCAGTCCCCTACCACTCTCCCCTTAGTAACAACCATTGCAATCATGGCAGGGAACCTTGTAAACACCGTTGTTTCTCTTGGTGCTGTTATTATTCTTGGTAAGGGCTTTTGCCAAGGTGTTTTTATATGTATAGAAAATTTTTATATCCTTTTGGTATTTATTCATATAATCGCCCACTCTTGAGACTTCTTCTTCAAAGGGTAATGATACATGTTTCTTGTTATTCATTTTCTTATTAACATGACCTATATAAAACCTCCTTTTAGCCCGGCTGATGGCGTCAGTAATAAAATGTTCCGGGTACTTTAAGGACCTAAAGGTGTCTACGACATGGGAGAGTTCTTCGTCTAGAAATTCGTGGTCGCGTATACGGAGTGCTCTTAAAACAAAGCTAATAATAACATTCCTTTTAACTTGCTGTGAGTGGTGGGAAAAATAATTAATATAATTTCGTTTGTTAGTAGCTTTTCTAAGAACTGAAAATTTGAGAGTTGCTGTTTGCATCCCTATGAATTAGAGCATCTAAGAAAGAAATCTTGCCATCAACCTCTTTTTCAACTGTAAATTTTATAGAATCGACAACGTTGTTGGCAGTATTCAGTAAGCAGTCTAAAGCTACGTCGTCGCCGTAAAAAATAACGAATATATCGTCTACATACCTCAACCACAGAGCGGGCTTGCGGGTTGGGTTACATCTCTTTAATATTTCAACTTCTATGAATTCCATGCACAGGTTGGCTAAAACTGGTGACAGTGGTGAACCCATAGAAACACCAGCTTTTTGTTGTAAATATTCATCATTAAAAGTGAAAATAGTACAATCAACACAGATTCTAACCAAGTCGAGAAATTGGTCGCAAGGAATAGGAAAGCTGATAATCCCTTCTTCGTGTCTTTTCTTTAAATTTTCCTATTCCTTGCGACAAATTTCTCGACTCTAATGAAGAAAATCTGTGTTGATATACTATTTTCACCTTACAGTTCCCTGCCATGATTGCAATGGTTGTTACTACGGGGAGAGTGGTAGGGGACTGGATGTAAGATTAAGGGAACACAGAAGGGCCTATGATCTCCATGCACAGGGGAGCGCTTTGGTAGCTCATACTTTTAGTATAGACCACAGAATTGATTGGGATGGTGCACGAACTAGTTTTAAAAGTGATGATTTTCACGTGAGAAGATTAGTTGAAGGTGCTGCTATAAACATGGGAGTATCTTTTGAAGATAAGTCATTTACTAATGAAGACCCTTTCATCAACTGGTTTATTGCCAAACACTACATAAAACATTTTAATTTCAAAACTGACGTTGACCCTGCGAGCCCTGATGCTCTGCTTCCTCTTCCCCTCTCTCTCTCCAGATAGCCGACGTCCCTGTGGATGGTTCCGACTATGGCACCTATGCAGCGCAGGCAGGTGCAACATCGCAAGTTCGAAGATCAAGGAGGTTGGCACAACTGCCTGTTCAATTTGGAATAACATAACACCCGAACCAGCACTTCCGTGATGGGCTGTTGTCTTCTCGCGCCGCCCCCATTTTTTTTTAAAACTATTCTTAAGAAAACTACCCTTACTTACATTTTAACGTTACCACTGATGAGGAACACCGCTCAAGTGTTCGAAAGTCTTTGGTATATTTTACATAGTAATATATTTACTATATAATTGTGGATTTTTATTACACAATTACTATTATTATTATGCACTCATTAGAATTTGATTTTACTGTGGTTATAAAGTAATCATTTCCTGTAGGACTTTGTACGTTCGTTAATCAGATTAAAGAGGTGAATTATCTTTAAATTTTAAATAGATGTGGCCAGTTGAAAAATATTTTTAATATTCATTGGCATGTAATCTCCAGAATAATGTAGTCGTTTCACTAACTCGTCACTGTACGTAATATAACAACTTTTTAATTAGTGAATAAATTATAAAGATTTGCAGTCAAAATAGAGACATTAAATTAAAATTATTTATACCTACGTTTGGGCTTCGAGAACCAGATACACTCAATTATTAAGCATTTATCAAATTGTTAATAAAAATTATTCTTTTCCTCTGTCAAACTAAATCATCCTAACTATCGCTTCTGTTTGTAAACAGAAAATCTGATTATTAAATTTCTGTGGCTACTTTTGCCACTAAAAATCTTTAATTTAGGTTAAAGGTAGTTCATTTCCTCAAAGATATCCTATGACTAAGAGATATTTAGAAAATCATTCCGAGACCTCAACCCTCCTCCAAGGCTGAGCAGCTCGCTAACGCAGGCTGCCCACTCCTGAAAATTAGGCCGTTATGCAAATCCCATTCTCTTAAAATCTAATCACTAGTTGTCTGTCACTAGGCCCACCATTGGTCAGACTTCCGCCAAAGTCTATACATTACTTACTGCGGAATCCATTTAACAAACAGACAAATTAACGAACTGGACAGAAAACGTAATCTCATGGTGGGATGTAATGAGGGTATCTGTGTTTTCGCTTCTGTTGAGAGTTTTGACATTGGCATTGAGACATCGAAGGAATATTAGGAGATTTTGAAGTCTGAGGAAGGCAGCGTTTTTGCCATGCGACTTCAGCCTCTCTCTCTCTCTCTCTCTCTCTCTCTCTCTCTCTCTCTCTCTCTCTCTCTCTCATGAGCAGCGTTTTTGCCAGAGGACGTCAGACTCTCTCTCTCTCTCTCTCTCTCTCTCTCTCTCTCTCTCTCTCTCTCTCTCTCTCTCTTTCATATACACATACACACTCGCACGCGCATCCTGCGACGGCCCATGACATTTAGTTCAGCATAGTATCATCCAACAACTCGTAACCGCCTGCAAAGTGACATTTCCATCCCACCCGGCCTTCGATGCTTGATTGAGATGTTATCGCGCGAAATGATATTTGGGACCTCAACTCTTAATTTAACACCTGTGCGGGTTCACCTGTCATTCTGGACATAACCGAGATGAAGCATGCTTACATTTGTATCCCCATAAGAAAGCAGCAAAGGATTGATTTATTTGGTGAGTTGTTCGTCTTTCGTTTTCGTCTTGCATTTTATGGATCTTAAAGAAACACAGGATAATCAGGAGAAATATGGAGTAATATGGCACAGTTTCCTAATTATGGTGCCCTTTACCATTTCCATCCTCTTAAAAAAATACTGGTTCACCAGAATTATAAAGTAATTGAATGAGGAGACTATTTTATACAGTAGGTCAAATGTGTATAAAATGTGTAGTTAATATTATCATTCTACACTCATAGCATCCGTCATACCTCTTCATCATCTTCATTCTTGTTCCCTATTCTCCTCTTAACCTGGCGTCTCCCAGAAATATATTGGAAGTAAAAAATACAGGTAAAGTGAGGCCAGAGTGAGCCTTCAACCATGAGCGAAGACGGATTAATCAACCATAATGTTTATCCCTCAAGGATTCTGAAGTTAATTAAAGTGTTTCATGGATTCGGTGTAACTTGCCAGCGGTTCTCAGTTATTTCATTTAGTTGTGGAATTCAGTCTTCATGTCGAATGGTTCTGTATTTGTAATTGGGTATTTAAATTGTAAAATAACACATGCACCTTTCCAGGCTTGAATTTTATCCATGGTAAGCTTTTGCTCAGAGTTATGCATAATAGGATATATATATATATATATATATATATATATATATATATATATATATATATATATATATATATATATATATATATATATATATATACAGGGTGCACGGCATAAGTAACGCCCTTTGTTTAAGAAACAAAATTAAAGCCTTTTTGATTATACTTTATTTTTCGAACATGAATGTATTGCAGGTTAATTGATTAATATAATATATTAACAAAATTAATATAATGCTTATTCAGTTTAATAATGTTTAATACAAATGATATTTCGGCTTGGCACCCTTGGGATGTTAAATTCAGCTGATAACAATCTTGCGGTTTCAGCACCATTTTTATTGTTTTGATAGTACAATTGAATTGCTTTTACTCTGTTCCTTTGTTAATCTCATGGTTGCGCAAAATATCTGAAAAGCAAATTAATTAAAGAAAATATACATTATAAGATATAACATTAAAACATTATTAAACCGAATAAGCATTATATATAATTTTTGTTAATATATTATATTAATCTATTAACCTGTGGCAATACATTCATGTTCGAAAAAATAAAGGATAATCAAAAGGCTTTAATTTTGTTCCACTAAACAAAGAGGCATTATTTATGCCGCACCCACTGTATATATATATATATATATATATATATATATATATATATATATATATATATATATATATATATATATATATGTGTGTGTGTGTGTGTGTGTGTGTGTTTGCGTGTGTGTACATAAAATATAGCGAGTTTCCCTTTATACGTGCGTATTATGGGTTAATGTAGCTTGCAGTTTCTGTTACTGTATTTATTTATAAAGCTCCCTGTTCTTTTTATTAAAGTGAAGGACGTGCATGCAAATGCCAGGAGGGGATACTTCACTTTCAACAGATTTTTATTTTCTCGCTTTTAATCTGAATTCGTCGCGTGATCCGAGCATTCCTTGAATGTACTTCCGTAATAAAGCGAATGAGAATCGCAGCAGAGAATATAAATGTATCCCTCTGACTTATTATGAGCTGTTTAGAAAAAAAAATATACATAGATATGTATATAAATATTATGTGTGTGTGTATTTGTGTATATATACATATGTATATATACATATATTTGTACAGTATATGTATAGATAGATAGATAGATGGGTAGATAGATAGATAAACAAATACAATAAGCTTTCGATAGCAAATGCTAGCTTATTATGTATAAAATATATATATATATATATATATACATATATATATATATATATATATATATATATATATATATATATATATATATATATATATATATATATATATATATATATATATA
>NC_089752.1:56171674-56189174 GCF_040412425.1 Macrobrachium rosenbergii | reverse complement strand
ACGAATGGGGAATGAGGTAAAATTAAGTTCGTTCACGAATGGGGAATGAGGTAAAATTAAGTTCGTACACAAATGGGAACTGATGTAAAATTAAGTTCATTAATGAGTGGGGAATGAGGTAAAGATCAATTCATTCGTGAATGGGGTAAAATTAAGTACATTCACGAAGATGGAATGAGGTAAAGTTAAAGTTCATTCGCATATGGGGAATGAGGTCAAATTAAGTTCATACACGAATGAGGAATGAGGTAAAATGAAGTTCATTCACAAATTGGGAATAAGGTAAAAATATATTAATTCATGAATAGCAAAAGAGGTAAAAGTAAGTTCATACATGAATGGGGAATGAAGTAAAATTAAGTTCATTAACGAATGGGGAATGAGGTAAAATTAAGTTCATACACGAATGGGGAATGAGGTAAACATAAGTTTGTTCAAGAATGGGGAATGAGGTAAAATTAAGTTCATTAACGAATGGGGAATGAGGTAAAATTAAGTTCATCAACGAATGGGGAAGAAGGTAAAATTAAGTTCATACACGAATGGAGAATGAGGTAAAATTAATTTCATACACGAATGGGGAATAAGTTAAACTTAATTTCATTCAAGGTCTGGGAATGAGGGTAAAATTAAGTTCATACAAGAATGGGGAATGAGGTAAAATTAGGTTCATACAGGAATGAGGTAAACTTAAGTTTGTTCAGGAATGGGGATGATGTAAAATTAAGTTCATTAACGAATGGGGAATGAAGTAAAATTAAGTTCATACACGAATGGGGAATGAGGTTAACTTAAGTTTGTTCAGAAATGGGGAATGAGGTAAAATTAAGTTCATTCAGGAATGGGGAATGATGTAAAAGTAAGTCCACTAAGGAATGGTGAATGAGGTAAAATTAACTTTATATACGAATGGGGAATGAGTTAAAATTAATTTCTCTCATGGATGGGGAGTGAGGGTAAAATTAAGTTAATACATGAATGAGGTAAAATTAAGTTTATCATGAATGGGGATTGAGGTAAAATTAGGTTCATACAGGAATGGGGAATTGGGAATGAAATAAAATAAAGTTTGTACGCGAATGGGGAATGAGGTAAAATTAAGTTTGTACACGAATACTGAATAAGGTAAAATGTTCTCCATACACGAATGGGGAATGAAGTAAAATTAATTTCATTCACGACTAGGGAATGAGGTAAAATTAAGTTACTCACGAATATGGAATGAGACAGAGGTACCGAAACCATCTGATATAGCTTTGACTAGCAAGGTTTATTTTATACAGTGGTTTCAGCACGTATTTTAAATACTAGTTATAATTATGGAAAGATACAAACATTTCTCACATACGCACGCACACACACACATTCCCGAATTATAGCGTTTTTGTGTTCATATTTTCCTATCACACATGACAAAATCAATTGCCATATGGGAGTCGTCAGCATAGCTATTAATCTTTCTTAGCAAAATTTCCTGCGGAAAGTGATAATTGCCAATTTTTTTTAAGGGGCATGGCAAGGGGTGAGAGGAATAAGCACCCCAGTCTGCCTTTATTTTAGCAATTATGAACTCTTTCGCACGCGGGCTTCAACAAGGATTCTCTCTCTCTCTCTCTCTCTCTCTCTCTCTCTCTCTCTCTCTCTCTCTCTCTCTCTCATGAGGCAGAAAACCTGACTTCATAGCATATAATAATTGTGAACAACTTGCTTGGAGAATGAAAAATACTTTTATACATGGTATATGTTATCTTTTACTTTTGTATTATATTTCCTTGTGTATACCCTACAGGCACGCTTTCATATGAACAGGTTTAGAGTATTCCGCTGCCTTTTTAAATTTATGATAAGTAAGACGATACCTTTTTCCTTCCATGGTGTTATCCATGTTTTTTTTCTAAATTCCTAGTTAGGGAACAGATGAGTCACACATGAAGGGCAATATGAGTTGGAATACTGACCGCTGCAGTGCTCTAGGAATACCCACACGCTGCAGGCAGGAAAGTTACCTGTTTATGCTAATAATAATTATGAACACTACATCCGTATATAGAACTGGTACAATTACGATATTTAATACTGCATCACTTTACGAAGTATATCGTTCGGATCCTGTTTCTTTTTTTTATAGAGCACATGTTAATTAGTTCGAGAAATATTTTTACATGAAAGCAAGAATCAATTAAAACAAGTATAAATAACATTGCAAGAAAATTCCTGGTTTTATGCAGGTTTTGAAGTGTTTTGTCCGAATCATTATTAAATATTTCATTATGTTAATAGAGTATCATCTGTATAAAGAGCTTTCTGTTAAGACTTATTTGACGCAAATAATACATATGTGAGTGGAGTTTGGCACACTAATGTTATCAGATTATCATGTGTATAAAGTTCTTTCTGTTAAAAGAAAGAACATTATTGTAAGTTGGCAAGTAAGATATAATTATCAAAAATATTATATAATTCACAACTTCCCTTCTTAAACTAAAAACAATTACGCGTTCCTGAAAGGTGGTGAAATTCACCGCCGTATGAAGTTCGGCTGTCACGCCTGCAACGCCGAATGTTGAGTAGACCAATTTGGATGTATGATAACTTCTAAATCTTACGTATGCCAATTTTCTTTTTAATACTACCAGAATTGTTAAATTGAAATATAATTTTTTTTTTTACAAATATGAAGGAGAATTCAGATATACCAGGGAAGGACGTTTGTTTAATTGGTTTAATGTTAATGAGAGTTATATAGGCCTAGAATGAATGGTCACTGGTAACGTCATGTGTGAACGGAGTTATCGGTCGCACTAAACATCGGGATGTGAATAGCATTCATGAACTGAAAGTGGCTAGAAAAAACACTTTTATTGAATGCCGTATATAGGATAAACATAATTTACTGTTGTTTTTCTTGTGTTCGAAAGAATATATGGACTTTCCTTTTGATATTGTTGTTCTATAATTATATTCGAAAGCATTTATTGAGGTTTTATTAGTTAATATTTTTCTACGACATGAAATTTTTTAATATTACTTTTCAACCTCTTGCTCACTATCATATCAATATTATCTACCACCCATTAAGGATATTAATAATATATGGGAATACATTATTTTTAATTTCTGTTTTACCTCATTGTGGAGAGTATAAACATTTTTCTCTCAAGGAGTGGCTAATTCAGTCCTCAACCATACGGTTCAGAATTAGGTCAAAAAGACAACTCGAGGAAGCCATTCAACACAAATGATCAGTTATATATTTGCGTAACGGCTGTAAAAGAACGTATTATTGATTATGAAAATCTGATACCACACAAATACTTATTTACAAAATCATACTGCATATCATAGGATCCCCCGCCTTTCACAGACCAGGCAACGACCATTAGGCCTAGCCAAACATTTATAGGTTAATATTCAACATTTCGTTACCGGGGTCTAAGCGATGTCAGGCAGGGCAGCCGATCGAGGCTACGGCCTACCCCAACGCCAAATCAAAGTCCTTCGAAAAGGAGGCATCGTGCTTACCCCATATAAAAATGGGAAAAAGCACGTTAAAACGAAGAAGAACATTCAACATTTTTTTTTCATATTTTGATTATGACAAATAAACAAAATGTAATATATAGTTTGGTTTTTAACGCTGTATACGCAAAACATATAGGCCTACAAATTCTGAGTGCTAAAATAAAACCCTCTTCAGACCGAAAAAAATGGTGTAAGCCGAGTTACGGGAAAAAAATTAATACCCCAAAATACTTACGAAAGAACGATTATAATTTTAGTTTCCTTTAAATGGAATGTTATTTAGCTCGACTACCAGGATACTCACTGTCCTCGTAGTATCCACTAACGAGTGACTCGTTCGTTTGTTTTATGCCAAGCCAGCCTTTTGCAGGAACGAACTCCCGTAACCGAGTGACAGCAACTGTTACTTTGTCGTCATGGCACATTGTGCGCATGCACCACCTGACCACCGCTTGCTGAATAGTGCTATATGAATTTTGTCTGAAACATAAAGGAACTGATGCAAAATATTGTATCCGAATGTACCTGTCAGATCCTTGGTCACATGTCTCACGTCTTTGAAGGAATCTGATATATTTGGTTATGTTGAACACTTTTAAAAGCGACTTGGATTTTGAAGAAATGAGCAAACTTGAAAGCTAAATGAAGTGATGGAAAAGTAAAGAGATATTTATAAATTAGAAAATGAGAAGTGTGAAAGTATTAAGAAAAACAACATTGATATCGAATAAATCCTGTGATTATTTTCAGTGCGTGTAAAAACGAAACTTTGCCGTGACATCCCAATTCCATAAACGTTATAAATCCATCATTTACAAGAGCGTAACGTTGATATTAGCTTGTTAACATGAATATTTCTTGGTTATACAACAACAAACGGCATTATCTTTTGTCACGATTCGATTTTTTCCCCCAAAATTCCTGTGTCGTCTGTTATTCAGAACTGGGCATCGCGTGAGTTCAGGTTCCTAGAATTTTTATCCCCAATACACGTATTTCCGTAAATCACCTTTTTCTTATTTTTCTTTTTATTCGGCTCTCATTTTCTTATCCTTCAACAATTATTTTCCTCCGTTTTTCTTATTTACATTTGTCGTGAACATTAATTGGAAAAAAAATGTCTTCTTTCCGTAATTTTAATTACCTTCTGTTACCTCTTTCTGTTACCTCTTTCAAATGAAGACCATATTCTTTGGAAGCTTGAATTCCAAGTCATGGTGTCTGTAGGTGCGTTCAATATGAATAGGGTGTATAATAATAATAATAATTGCTATTGTTTTGGTATACTGTGCATATTGTAGCTTCATCAGTAATACACCTAGAATTGCCTTAATTTAAATGAGATAACGAAGCGTACACATGCCTGGAAATGATTCAAACAGAATTGGCAATTAACTGTTGTGAAATCTGAAGGTATAATCTCAATTAATAATTTTTGTCCTACCTTTAACAGATACGCTTGTGCTGAAATTCAAGAGCCAGACGGACAGATGTCAACATTGCGACCTAATTGTTCAGCAGCTGCTGAAAAGGTAAGTCCAAGGCCTTGCCACTTATCCGTTTTGTTAAGGAAATCTAAGTTAGTATTGCATACCTCAGTTCACATGCTATCATTTACGGAATCATTAGTAACATTAGTCATATTCATCGTTAGGTGGTTGTGTAATCAAAACGTGAATGTTAAAGCAAATACTGTAAATCTGAGTTCGCATGCTTGCAGTAATAGCGTCATTAATAACAGTAGTCATATTCATGGTTAGGCTGGTGTGTAGGCAAAACGTGAATGTTAAAGATTTGTCAGTAAGGAAGCGCTGGGAATATTGAGTAGTTATGTATATTTCTCTTATAGATTTTTGGTCTTCACGTAATTAATTAGAGTAGAAAATGTCAGTACCTTCCCTGATTTCCAGATAGTACCTTGACAGTAAAAAGTTCGGCATTCGTCAATTACTTACATACACACACACACGCACACACACAAATAATTTGATAGCTATTATTAAATGGTTGTAGTCATATCATAAGTCACATTTTGTAATAGCTGTAGTAATGATTGGAATTAGAATAAACGGGATAGAATGATTAAGGCGCACATAGACTATTTTATTGAAGGTAAGTAATGCTGAAGAGCTAATGAGTAAAGAAGTCTTATGAAATTAAAACACTGAGTATTCAAAACAGAGACATTGTTATTGCATTAGGAACCATGTCCATAACAATAAATAGCGGTTTACATTGGTTTTAGTAACTTTTTACCACCGGTTTTTGTCGCAATTTTTTTTTCTGTGTAAGACTTCATATTAAGTTTTCTCATGCGCGGAATTTTTTTTATATTTAAATGGGATGTTTTGTATCTGTAATTGAATTTTTGTGTATACATCCACTGCTGGAACAACGAAATAATACTCAGTTTAAATATGTAATATCATGTTCAAAATACAATTTAACCATTGTTGGTCATTGACGCATATAGGTAAATGAAGGTCTGAGTGCCTGCATTATTTAAAGGTCAAATTTCATTTTTAGGTAAAAAAAAAAAAAAAACGGTAAATTGTTTATTTTCTTGTTATTTTCAATTCTGGCAGCCATTATTGTAAAGAGGGGGAAATGGATGGAGTTGCTTTTGACAAAATATCAAGGGAGCTGCTGATGTTCAGCGCGATACTATTTTTATTAGTGTGCAATAACTAGAAATTATGTCGGAAGTTATTGTTTGTGGCACTTGCAATGTTTGTGTGTGTGTTTTACAGAGAGAGAGAGAGAGAGAGAGAGAGAGAGAAGAGAGAGAGAGAGAGAAAGAGAGAGAGAGTGAGTCTATGCAACTGTGGGCGTCTGTGTTTGTGCAACAAAGAATAATGGTTAGTTTCATTTTTATCTTTGTGACAGTCTTAAACAAATTTCGGAAAACATTGACGAATCGTAGCATATTTCCCATCACGTGTGCTCGAGATGAGATCTGTGACTCGTATTCAAAGGAAATGACGAAGCATAATATTGGTTCTTTATGAAATAACGGGAAATTTTTGCACGCATGCATGATAACTCGACCTTCGCTTGTCGTCCTTTCCAATCTCCGCTTGACGAGGCAGCCATTGAAAGGAAGCAGCGAGAATGGACAGATTGCATGACGTTTTTGTTGTCTTATGAATGATTTGTTCGACTCAGCTCACGATTCCGTGCCTGTACGAGACGCCATAAAGCCTCGTTTCCAGAGAAACGAAGATTTGCTAAAATAAGCTTTTTTTTCTTATATAAACAAACGAATCATTTTCGATTTGCAAATGCAGCCGATGTACTTCAACCTGGCTAGTGCACTGGTCGCTGGTCGCTCAGTTAGTCTCACCAGGGGTTATGAAGTTTGGTGAGTTGCAGAACCGTGAAGGTGATAATTGATTTTCTAAAGGAATAAATTGCCGGTGGTCGCGTTTGGTTTAAATTTAACTTGTCTAGTAAAATGAATACTCGATGAATTTTAGATTTAACCAAATTTAACTTCTACCATAAAGTAAATATTCGATTTTTGAGTTTGAATTCAGCTTCTAAAAGTTTGCTCAAAGTTTGGTATAACTAATACTGTAAAATAATGATCGATGTGTATGTTATGCATATTTCGTATACTTTAAAAAATGTCAATGCTTTTGAGGTACTTATCGTTAAAAATATCACTGGTTTTTTTCTGTTAAAACCTAACTTCTACAGTAAAATACATGTCGATGTGTTTGTTATATATGCTGCGTATATTTCAGATGAATGTATATGCTAAGTTTAACGTTCTTGGTGTCTAAGACTACCATGGCGGCATCAATGATAGGTTAGTGGGTCTGCGCTCAATTTAGAACGCCAGTAGCGTTGCCTGTTCTGTCAAGTACGAGTTTAATTTGATTGTAAAACATATTACGAGCACTTATTTTCTAATATGAAGATCTGAAAGCAGCAGATGGAAGGGAAAATGAGATTTTCTTCGTTTGTTTCATTTTTGGCAAATATTCATGGTTAAAAGGGTTTCTAGAAGATTTAAAGCACTTGGAAATAAGGCGAGGAATGTAACAGATGGTTAAACATTTCATTATGAGACTACGTAGTCTTAAGGCTGTTGTAGAAAAGCTGTACTGGATATTGTAACCCATAAAGGAGATTATTAGTGAAAATTTTATTGGAATTCTTTGCTAGCGCGCGCACACACACACACACACACACACATATATATATATATGAGAGAGAGAGAGAGAAAATCCTTGTTGAAACCCGCTTGCGATTTACTGCAGCTGGTAATTGCTTTTATTGATCGAGTTAGCGAATCGTTTCATTGCAGTGAAAGACGTAAATGCAAATTCACGAAAGATTTCTGCAGTCCTTTCTTTTATTCCTTTTTTATTTTTTCAATTTGATTATCACGGATGAATTTTCCTGACATATAATTATAACAACGTCACGTATGTTAAAGTGTATTTTTTTAATATATTTTTATAGTAAAATACTATTCCAGATATTTTTATTATTATTATTATTCAGTTGATGAATCATGTTCTTATGAAAGAAGCCCACAGAGGTCCTTGGCTTGAAATAGAAGCTTCCAAAGAATACAGTGTTCATTCGAAAGAAGTAACAGAAAGTAATAGGAAATACAGAAAGAAGAGATCAGTTATTACAAAAAATAACATGAATTGATAAATTAATATAAATGTTAGTAAATTATTTAAATGCAAGAAGAATAATTGCTTTAGGTTAGTGCGTCAATGAAGGTGAATTCTGTTGTGAGCATTCAGTCCTCTAAATATAGTCGCTGCGGAAGTATAAATCAGCAGAGGTGTTTTTGGCCAGACGTATAAATCACATTTTGTCAGACTGTGGACTTTAGCGATGCAATGATACCGAAACATATTTTGATGAACAGGACATTGACTGAACAACTTAAAGGACTAAGAGTGCATTCCTTGACAAGCCCCAGTATCTACACCTTCAGTTTACAACACGCATTATATTCGATGGAAGTAAAACGCAAGTCTTGATCACATTAGAGGCATTAGTAATTTGTCACTCGACTTTTCACTGACAAGCTTACAAATAGTTGATTATTCCCCATGCACATATCCATTATTATTCCAGTGTTATTACGGTAATTTTTTCCTTTAAAAAAATTAAAGAAATGGTATTTTTTACATCGAATATTGAATATTTAGCCGAAAGCATGTCTCCGTATATGATATCAAAAGATAATGAATGTAGGAAGAGCGTAATAATAGTTGGACCGATAAAAAGCATTATTGTTAGCTTGTGTATCTGTTCATTAAAAGGCAAGTATAAGTTTTTCCTTTAAAGAAAAATGAAAAGAAGACAATATTTCTGTAAGCTTTTCTTTCTGTGATAGAAAAATGAACTGATTTTTACGATGATATCGTATCCAATATTCGTTATGTCGACAACTTAAATAAAACTGGTACACCACTGAATCCATTAAGATGACAAAAAGAATGATTGTAATTATGCGTTCATTTCGGAATTTTTAATTTCAGGGAAGCTGTCTCTACTACTGAATCATCTCGTTCTCAAAATTCAGAATAATTTTATAATCAGGAATGTGAGTCTTATTATTTAATAATTAGCAAATATTTTTTTTCTAAATTATCAAACGCATTGCCGTATAACATAAATTTCTGTAAAATTGTTAGTTTAACTGTTAAATGAAGCAGTAATGCTGGATATGAATCATTTTTAAATGAGATATATATATATTTTTCATTGCCTAATATATTTTCCATATATTTACTGTAATTTATTGAAAATGTTTTTAATTGTTTTGAAAGGAAGTACTGATAGTAGTAGTAGGTAGTAGGTATTAATAGGACTAGTAGTCAGGAAGAAAATATTGAAAGTAATAGTAGGGGTAGAAATAAAAAAAAGTAAGAATAAGATTAAAAGGAGGGGAATTATTACGAGCGTCATGGGACCCACTACTCTCCCTTTACAACTCGGATAATTCCTGCTGTTACCAGACAGTACATTACCTTGCCACGACCTGTTGTTATGTGGGTCAACGCTTTTGAGCTGTTTTTGCTGTTGCTTTTTTTTATTATACTTTGTTCGCTTTCTTTCTGGGAATCCATTTTACCTGTTTTTCTGTATGTATGTAGTTATATGTATGTGTATGTATATAATATATATACACACTCACATATATATATATATATATATATATATATATATATATATATATATATATATATTATATATATATAATATATATATATATATATATATAGATATATATATAGATATATATATATATATATATATATATATATATATATATATATATATCCAAATATATTCAGACTTTATATATACTGTAATTAGAGATCGAAAATCGTTAAAATATCCTTTTCCAGGCAGCTGACGTCACAGGACGAAGTATATCCAGTACAGTATAGACAGATCGATAGAGTGCCTAGAAAGGCAGAATTGCTGGGGAAGTGTTGTGGTGCATTGTGGGGCCGTTTTCGTACCTTTGGCTACAATAACTAGATTTTATTTGAGAGAGAGAGAGTGAGTGGTACCAACCTTTAATCTGTTTGTTTTTGTAACTATTAGGAACAGCTTTGAATCAAGCGTTTGGAGAACGTTCGTGTTTTTATCTTTTTTTTTATAATCCACTTCGTCAGCGCAGGTGCATGCCAAAGTCGTATCACGGGGAAACTAGCAGAATACAGATGGATAATGCTATTCGAATATTTATGGCCTTGTCGAAAACGTATTCACGGAAACTTCTAGTGTTCATATTGTTCCTCCCAGTCTCTTAGATAGAAAACGGTCTGCTGAAATTACTGTAAGTACAAAGCGAAAATTAACACTTTGCATGGAACTTTGCTTTCTTAAGACTGATATTGTTATCAGTGCTTAAATGTAGGGAAAGTAAATTGCGCTAAAAAAAAGGTTATCACAATACCAATCAGTCCTCGTATAATAAGTCAGTGCACCCAGGCAGTCTTGTAAGATTAATTCATTGCATTAATCCTTTGGTTATTCATCTAAACAGGAGGTAAATCAGTCCACTTCAATGTCCAGGAATAACAAAAAAGAGAAGATTAGTAATCCCATGAATGTCCTAAAATCGATGATTACAATCGCTCCATTTTCTTTAAGTACTGAGAATATACCTGAGTGTGAATACAATTATTATAGTTCGTATAATGCTAACACAGTTTTACCAAAGGTTTCGAATCCCTTAATCTGTCTATCTATCCATCTATCTATCATGCCAGTATCTGCGGATATGTTGTCACGATACTGCTTGTATCTACTGTAGAACGGTTTTGGCTTTATTAATCACCTGAATACATTTTTTCCTTTGTATGTTGGCGAGTTAATTTTGTGAATACTGTCAGTTTTTTTTTTCTGAGCAGTTAATGACGGTTGTAGACGCATTCTCTCTGTGTTAACATATATACAAGAAATAATACTATTTTATGAAGGAATTCCCTTCTCTCTCTCTCTCTCTCTCTCTCTCTCTCTCTCTCTCTCTCTCTCTCTCTCTCTCTTTTTTTTTCTCACACACAATATATATATATATATATATATATATATATATATATATATATATATATATATATATATATATATATATATATGTATGCATGTATATATGTATATATTGTGTGCATTTATAAATACCATATATACATAAATACATATATATTTGTATGTATGTACTATGTGTTATTGTGTATATATATATATATATATATATATATATATATATATATATATATATATATATATGTATGTATATATATATATATATATATATATATATATATACATATATATATATATATGGATATATATATATATATATATATATATATATATATATATATATATGTATATATATATATACATATATATGATCGTTTATTTTGTCACTCATATTGTGCAAATAGGTGATTTACACCTATTGAAGCTTTGTACGATAAAAGTATATGGTTTATTTTTTACATTTCCAACATTACATAGCTTCATTTCTTATGGTTATTATGCTCTGTAAAATCTTCCGTGTTTAAACAGAATGACGATGTCCATTCTTTTAGTGTAACGGAATTCATGGTATTATGAGTACCCATTAACATGCATAGCATATCCATTATGGGAGGAAAGTTGGTCTATGTATGAATAATACCATTTTTAAAAACTTTTTATTCACTGTGTTGGTTGTAACAAAGTATTTGAGATATGAACTGGAGCTTTGTGTTTTATTAAAAGTACCGATTAGTTTTGTATTTCTGGTTTCGGGTGAGGTCACATGTTGCAACATTTTAGCCGTATGGTTCTTGAGGTTTTTATAGAAATATAGATTAATTGATCTATCTGTTGAGTGAAATTTAATGTACTTTTCCTAAGGTTTCAGAACTGTCGTCTGGAATTTGTACTTAAGATTACATAGATTATTGAACCTTTGGTAAAATAGTTTTTTTTTTATTGTTAACAAATATTCATAGTTTCTCAAAATGAAGCGACATAGTTAGCATTTTAGATTAGATTAATAAATGTATGTTAAAGAAACTTTGAAAACCAGGGGAAAAGAATGAACCTGAAGCCCTGTGGTGAAAATTTTGAACAAACAATTACTAAATTGAAAGCTATACAAATATAACAGGAAAAATTAATGACCGCCAAAGAAATTTAGAAAAAAAAATTAATAGAATAAACTTAAATACACGAATTAAAAATATTTTACAAAAATAATTCCATCCGGGAACTGCTTCATTATTTGACAGGCTAATGAAAACTTTGACATTCTAATTCTCAAGAAGAATTAAAATCACGATTTTCTATTTCGTGAAAGCGTGACACAGATATAAACTGAACGGAGATATTCCATCTGTTACATAATAAAAGGGAATTTTGGTATCGCCCACTGGTGTGTTCGTGTAGTAGTTTCCGAAGTTCGTGTTGTGTCTTGAGTTTAGAATGGGATTATAGCGTGCGTTTAGACGAATTGTCTTGGGCTCGGTACGGTTTGTGTGTGCACTTGATTTTTTTATATCTTTTACAAACCATTTTCAGTCGTCTAACATTTCATGGCGTTCGTGGGTTTATTCCGTATTCTTCTCTGAGACATCAGAGGGTTTTAATAGTCTTTGCGGCATGGTTGAATTTCCTGAAAAAGAAACTAGTTCAGCATTTGGAATCTAGTGGAATTCAGTGGTTCATACTTAACAGAAATCCTGTACATCCAACGTTAGACACGCGATGAATTTGTACGCCTCGATGCCTCAGTAATGAATATTATATATATATATATATATATATATATATATATATATATATATATATATATATATATATATATATATATATATATATATATATACATATGCATAGATATACACACATATACACACAGATACTTGCATACATATTCCCGCGTTCACCGTATTATCACTAATGGCGATTCTTTAGGAATCATATGATCTACAAGAAAGAAAACAATCCTTATTAGAGATGATACCTAGAGCTACTCTGTACAGGATAGATAGAAAGAGAAATTGTGTCGTGGACGTTCTAATTTAGAGTTTGTAATGAGAAATGTTTCGTTTGTATGAAATTAATTTGTGGATGTTTATTCGCTGAGCTCATCGAATTGGCAATATAATTTTTCATTACAAAATCTCTCTCTCTCTCTCTCTCTCTCTCTCTCTCTCTCTCTCTCTCTCTCTCTCTCCGTCCCTTGAGGGTGATGGAATGGAAAAATGGTACCGTTTCCTTTCTTTCGATCTTCTCTAACTTTTACCTCTCCGCGGTTAATCAGCCAGGTCACCTGTGTGTGTGTGTGTGTTTGTTTTTTCTTTTTGAGGGATAGACACCTTAAGTAATGCGATCAGTTTATTTTTTTTAGAGAATCGTGGTGCAGGTTTAGATGCATATGCAGTTTTCAGTACATAAGTGTTTCAGACATATCATTTCCAGAGATCTCGGCACTAAATAGCACCGAAAGGATTTCATATATGTAAAATTACTCTCTCTCTCTCTCTCTCTCTCTCTCTCTCTCTCTCTCTCTCTCTCTCTCTCTCTCTCTCTTAATGATTATTTGGTATTTATTGATATCTTCGCGTATTTCTATATCAATTTCTTTTTTTATTATAAGTTGACCAGATAAGTTAAAGATCTGCTAGAAACATTGGAAATCAATCGATGTTTTCCCAGTCATATTACAAAAAAATTTCCCCAACCGTATCGATCCCACAGTGGTATGAAATATTTTTCGTGAGTTTTACTGACATTTAAAGAATTGGCCCTTTTTATTTTACAGTTCACAGCAGCGTTTATTGACGCTCTGCAAGAGTCAGATCCAGAATGTGAAAGTTATGCTAATTTTATTACTGTTTGGCGCACATGGCATCACCTACTCTAACTCCAGTGAGTTCCTGTTCATTCAACACAGATTCGTACATTAATCAGATATTTTATATTATTCATATTTTCCTTTAATAACCTATCACTCCTGCGATGTCCTACTTGTGGTGGGCATTGAAAGGATTCCCATTAAGGAGATTTTGTGGGAATATCGGGTTGATATGATATTGGAGTATACCTGGTGACTCAGTCAATTAATTTGAAGACTAGAAATGTTAGTCTTTCGTAGGGCTCTTATATTTATACGCGGATTAATATACGATATATGATTAAATATCCAAGAGTGAACTGTTTTCGTTCATTCTGACCATAGCGCTGAATAATCCTCTGGTTCCTAGTGCTTGTTTTTGTGCCTAAATTTCATATTCCATTCCATTACATTCCAAAACTGGGTTAGAAAAAGCCTTTGCCTAAACTGGGGATGTAACGTGAAATATTCGAATATAGATAGATAGATAGATAGATAGATAGATAGATAGATAGGAAAAACTACTCCGAAAAATAGCGTTTGTGAATAAAAGATCGTAAAGTTCCTAAAGGAAAAAGGCGTCACAGTTGTCAGACAAAACTGCAGACGTAGGTGGCCGAAGGTTATTGACCCAGAATGACAAAGAAAAGAATACAGAGCGCGTACCGTCTTCTTTCTCTCCCTCATGTTTTATTTTTCTTTTCCATTTTTTTTTTTGAGTTCGTCTCCGTTTCCGTCTCCTCTTTCCTCTTTGGGGATGTTAATATGACAAAGTGGTTTCTTTCATGTTCCTCTCACGTTTTTATTACCTCCTCTTTTTCCTTCCCAATTAATTAATTAGGTTCCCAGAGGGCTATGTCTTGTTGAACTTTCGTGATTTTTTATTTCCTTAAGCGCCATTCTCACGAATTTTATATTTATGAACAGAATACGCGGTGCTCTTCAAATGTAGGCTATATTATACATAGTTATCAAATAGTGGGCTTTGTAAAGACGTGCCTGTACTCAGGAATTGTGAGGTAATTTGCCACTAAAGGATTGTGAAATAACTTAAATTTATATATATATATATATATATATATATATATATATATATATATATATATATATATATATATATATATATATATATATATATATATATTGTTACGTGTAGGGTCTTGGCTGATCATTTTATTATTCAATTTACGTAATTTTACGGCCCTGCAGACCAGAATACGCGTAACCTGCCACTTGAAGCCAAAAGTTAACCTCAAGACAGTCGTTAATTAGCCAAGGTCGCCAGTTAGGGTAATTACCCATAACAAAAAATATTCAAGGAATAAAGAATTGATGATGAACATCCTCAACTGCGGACACATACAAAATTTCTACTCATGAAGATAAACTTAGATTTGAAGCACTAGCGGTTTCTCCCAAACGTCGACGCTAGGCATACAAAAGCATTGAGACTTAAAACTGTTTTGCTTACCTAAATCCTAGGTATGTTACTGGAATAACGGGAAGCTAACAATAAAATAATTTAGCTTAATCTAGACTTCGTGAACACCTATACCATAGTGGTGGCTGGAAGGAAAAAAAAGGAAATGTGAAATACAGAAGAAGTACTAATCAATCGACAAAGCTTCAACAAGATGGACTTACCGTGAACGTCAATTAAGCTCTGCGCAAAGCGAGGACCTCAGGAGTCGTATTCTGGCAGTCTTCCCAATTCACTAATTAAGATAGACGTAGGAGTAAAAGTAATAAAGAACAAAGAATGCGTTCGGCCGCTCTCCGCGTGCACCCTGGTTCAGTGACCGTTTTCTCTCTGCGTGACCTGCGCTTCGTTCCCGCAAGGTGAGGCAGACGCAACATACCGCCCGGGCAATCCGACCTTGACAAGGCATCGCTGAATGCATAGAATAGAGGAAGATAGCAATTCCACCATAACTAGGGGTCATTAGTGTAAACCCTCTCTGAGCTTAGGTCCCTAATGCCATAGTATTTTTTTGTTTTTCTGAACTGCCCAGCCTATGCAGGGCGCCATCTGTCTCATATTCCTACAACTAAATACATCGAAGACGACCAGCATTAATATTTGTAAATATACATATATATATATATATATATATATATATATATATATATATATATATATATATATATATATATATATATATATATCACACACCTGAGACGTACTCACACACACAACCACATATATACTGTTCTGATTTCCAGTAACTTTATATCAATTTAGATATCAGAATCAATGCGAAAGGGCTGTTTGAGGGATAACGTAAAGAAACAGACATCAGTATTCTTTTCGCATTATGTTCCTTGTTCGTGTTCTTAAAATTTGGGGTTCAAGCTTTCAAAGAGTGACACCAAGAAGTTGATGCCGTTTTCATCCACTGATTGAGTTTGTCCTCACGTGTTCATACTTCGTAATAACTTTTATGTTCCTTCAGTTTGTCCTCACGTGTTCATACTTCGTAATAACTTTTATGTTCCTTCAGTTTGTCCTCACGTGTTCATACTTCATAATAACTTTTATGTTCCTTCAGTTTGTCCTCACGTGTTCATACTTCGTAATAACTTTTATGTTCCTTCAGTTTGTCCTCACGTAGAGCCTCGATGGCTCCAGTCGGTTGGCAACGGACTTAAAGTGAGGTCTGTGGCGCGGAGTTCAAACCGCAGCCGACTGATCGAAGGCAGACACTTTGCTATCCGTGTAGACATCCCGGGATTATATATGTAATCAACGGATAGGTTTGTAAAAGCAAATGGATGTTACAGACTAAATACATACACAAAAAACAAAGCCACTACAACACAGCTACAAAAAACATAACAAACATCTCCCACATGTCTCGAACTCTCGCCATACCCGCGCAATAACTTCTCGCTGCTGGGAAGAAAGGGCGTTGGGTCGGAGTATGATACATGAAACATACGTACCGGGGTCTAAGCGATGTCAGACAGGGCAGCCGATCGAGACCACAGGTCTACCCCAAAGCCAAATCAAAAAAGTCCTTCAAGAGAAGGCATCGTGCTTACCCCATACAAAAATGGGAATAAAAGCACGTTAAAACAAGAAGAAGTTTGTCCTCACGTGTTCATACTTCGTAATAACTTTTATGTTCCTTCAGTTTGTCCTCACGTGTTCATACTTCGTAATAACTTATATGTTCCTTCTTCATCTGCTTCTGCCTTTTCTGTTTTTCTTCTGCTTTTTCCTCTTCGAATAATTGTCATTCCACGATGATGACAGATTAGAGTTACACAGGAGTCGGGCGTTTCATTATTACGCAGGAGACTTCAAAAGAAACACGTCTCTCAGAGGCGCGCAGTAGCCCTTAAGAAATTAGAATATTAAAGACTTTTTTTAACTTCTTGAACCCGACTTCTTCTCTTTATAAATGTCAGTCCTTGCGGTGTTTTAAACTTACATAGTTCGTGTGCTTACTTGTTGGAATGTAGGCCAGGTGATAATATAAATAGCCTTGCATTAGCCCGGATGTAAAATACAACAGTTCAGTGCAAAAGTGAAAAGAAGGGGCCATACTTATTTGCTTATTTCTTGTTATCCCTTTGAGGGATGATTAATTTTATTAT
>NC_089752.1:56149174-56156674 GCF_040412425.1 Macrobrachium rosenbergii | reverse complement strand
TGCTTGATCTATAATGTCGATGTTTGGGATAATTTCTTGTCGTTTAATTCTCTGGTTGTGTTCAGTTTTTGCATGATTGAAGATTGCTCCCTCTTGTGCATGGCAGGACACTCTCTTCGAAAAATTATTATTATTATTATTATTATTCATTAAACAGAATGGCCGTCTGGATGCCGTTGAGTTTGTATATGAATTCAGCAGGTAAAATATATAACAGGTGTCCAAAGGTCATGTATTCCTTGAAGTTTCGGCAGTACTCTCGAAACGTCAAGGAATAAATGAACTTTGGACACTTGTTATATAATTTACTCGCTGCTACAAAGATACTCATTTGAGAGATTGAGAAATTCATATACAAACTCAACGACTTCCAAACGGCCATTCTGTTTAATGAATTTTGTTTGAAAGATGTCTTTCTTCTAAGATATTATTATTATTATTATTATTATTATTATTATTATTATTATTATTACAGTGGATAATAATAATAATAATAGATTTCATATTTTCCATAAAACTGTAGTAATATTTTTTATAGTCAGTGTAGTCCCTACAGTAAAACTTACGGATCGAAGGCATGTCATTTGGGGTAGGTTTTAGTGAAGGGCAAAAATTGATGTTACTCTACTTTTGAGAAGGAGTATCACTTGGCCAGTACATGAACTGGCTATTTATTAACGTATTCTGTGGTATGATAAGGAATTTAACCCAAATTTCGTTTCTTGGTCTGTGGCTATATTGCGCTAATTCACGTTTAACTTGTTAAGGATATATGTTTCCAAAACTTTGATGAGCTGAAGATTTGTTAGGAAATATCTCTATGTTTAAAAATATGTCAGAGAACCAAAAACAAAAAAAGATGATGACGTGACAGTATTTCAGACAGACATTTGGAAATGGTGAAAATGTTTGGTAAAAGCTTTTAGAAAGGGAAGATGTTTTTTAATTGCTAAAAGGGTTTGAGAGACATTTATGTTGGGAATGTTCACGGGGATATTTTGAATTTAAAAAAAAAATCTAGGTTATCAAATAAATGGGTAGAGAAATGTTGGTTAGAAAATATTCTAAATTGGCAGAATTAATTGTTATTTATAGAATGATTAACGAGGAGTTTGAATTATTATTATTATTATTATTATTATTATTATGATTATTATTATTATTATTATTATTATCTTTCAGTGACGGAATTTTCTTGATAGTTCAGGTGATAGAAAATAATGGAAATTGGCAGAATTGAAAGATACATGAAGAATAATTAACGAGAAGTTTTTATTATTATTATTATTATTATTATTATTATTATTATTATTATTATTATTATTATTATTATTATTATTATTATTATTATTATTATATTGTTGTTGTTGTTGTTGTTGTTGTTATTTCTCTTACGTTTCAGTGGCGGAATTTTTTTTTTTAATAGGAAAGAGGCATTGACCCAAGTAATTGACACATCACATGCTTTACGTGATGGGAGAACAGGACATGTCACGTAGTTCGCCATTACGAAAACGAATTCCTCAGTGCAATAACCTCCAGGAATTCACAGTAGCAATGTGTCTGGAGCGAATATGGGTTTGTGGAAAAAACGAAATAGATCGGTTTAGAAAATTAGAATTCGTACAGCATTTCTGTTTCGTTCTAACTGCTTATAAAATATTGATCTAAATCCAAATTAAATAGTAAATTATATTGATTAAGACCCTAGGAATCTGTAGGCTCTTCTCCGCGTTCAATTTGGCAATGGATCATTCCAATAAAAGATGAATCGCTTGTCTTGCTTCGGTGATAATGTTCTGACTTTAAGATTGCACTGTTTACGTAGTCATGTGCGTGGACATGCAACAAGATTTGCTGGACAGCAGAACCACTGTGCAGTAAATGGGCCTCGCTGTCGAACTTCTCGGTTCCAAAGGTCCTTTATTCCTCACACCATTGGACTGTGAAACAGTCTCCCTAAGAATGTTATGCAATAGGAACCTCAAAGTTCAAGCAAAGATGCAGTGTATTAATACCCGAAAGCAATTCTTGTTTTTTTTTATTAACTTACATTATTATCTATTCATTTATCAACTTGTAAATTTATTTTTTGTTTTCTAATAAGTGATCTCTTCTTCTACATTTCCTATTACCTTATGTTACTTCTTTTAAATGAACACCATATTCTTCGGGAGCCTGAATTTCGACTCAATGGCTCCTGAGGGCTTGTTCCATATACAGTAAATAGGGTTCATCTTCTGAATAATAATGTCATTAACATAATTCCAGTTTCAGTAACTGTGTATCAGTGGTGGATAGGTGTTCTGCCTGTAAGAGTGAATCATCAAACGGAATCCCTTAGCCTAAGATGCAGTGATATTGTATTTAGATAGATTTTTTTCGCCATATAGTTGTAGTGAAGTATCAAGAAGTAAAACAATCGAGCCTCACTATATTTTGGTGAACGTCTGCTGGTGCCATTCTTCCTAACCCCAGGTATGGTGGTAGAGTGACCAAGAACACAGGAGCCTTGCAAACATAGAATGAAGTGGAGTGCGTAGGATTGGAGAAGAACTGACTCACATGAGGAGAAGCTTCACAGATGTTTAGAAAGGTATCAGCTGATAAATTTGAAACAGACAGTGTTTCCGTGTCACTAGCAGACAGGTAGTGGTTTCACGAAGACTAAAAGGAACGGGAAAAATAGGCTTAGGGAAATTGTGGACAACTTAATTGACAGGAGACAAACAACATCAGGATATTTATAGTTTAATCTGTCAAAGTACAAGAATCACGATTTTCCATAAAAGTAAACATGAATAGTGATTTTTATCAGAAATAAAAGAGCTGAATTGTTAGTTGGGAATGACTTACGCATACAAGATGCAGAAGAAGCTGTTAAAACAAGGGTGCAAGGAGCGACTCCGGAGTTGTTTGGATCAAAACAATCGATGACCCATGAAAATTAACGGACGGGGCTTGTAAGTTAATTAGCCAAAAAACGTAAGAAATATACCGGTAGATAGACATACAGATATACTGTAGTATGAAGTATATCCATGAAATATACTTCAGGGTTGCCTAGAATATTAGGCATCCCGAACAGAAATTCTGGAAGCTGTAAATAGTAAAGAGTAAAGTACTCCTTTAAGCAACAAAAGGGCAACAATTTTAGAGCACTGATACTCCGTCAAGATTGAAAACGCAAGAAACACTACGTATGATTTTTGCGTCAGTTATTTTGACTAATTTTCTTTGTTTATTCACTCAGTTATTCCTTTGGTATATTTATAGTTATTACCTGCCTTAAATTTTAAGAACCGTAAATCAGCTCGTCAGGTAAGGCGATCATAAGAGGGTTATCGGTGCAATATTTCTATTTCGAGAAACATTCTCTAAGTAATAAACCGTTTGCATGTCTGACTTAATACCCCTCATCGCTTACCAGCGCAAGCTTTAAAACTACCCTGACGTGCACGCAAACAAACACACGCTCGCACGTTCACGCACACGCACCGATATTTATAGCTTTTCGTTTGGAACCAAGATTTGTGCTGCTTTCGCAGGTACCTGAGGAACCAACCACCCCCTAAAACTTGATTAGTTTATCTGATTCGCGTGGGAGATCGCTTCTCGTCTCCACCCATTCCCTTCCCTCCCCTCCCCCTCCCCTTCTCTCTCTCTCTCTCTCTCTCTCTCTCTCTCTCTCTGTCTTTGGCAGCAACTGCTGTGCTGGTAAACGCAAGGCGCTCACGTCGCTCCTCAACGGACCGTGTAAAGGAGTAGTATTTGATGATTATGGTCCATGTGGTTCGTGTCGTTACGTTTAGAATATTTGGGATCTTTTGTTTTTTTCATTTTGGTTATTCCACGATGATGCATTTTTTCATGTGACTGGTACAATGTATCACTTACTACCTAGTACAATTCTCCGTGTGTTTTAATAATTTACTTATATTTTTATCTACTTGTTTTTTAATTTGTTAATTTATTTTTTTCTTTCCTAATAACTGATCTCTTCTGTTTGTATTTCCCATTACTTTCTGTTATTTCTTTCTAATGAACACTATATTCTTTGGAAGATTGAATTTCAAGTCAATGGCCTCTGTGGGCTTGTTCCATATAAATAGGGTTCATCTTCTGAATAATAATGATAATAACACAAACTTTCATTTATAAAAAGTTTCTTTTCATACATCCTTTTTACTTGATAGAATGAAACAGATGACTAACGCTGTGTGTCTTTATGAAACGACATTTTCTTGACAACATCCAAATACTTAGGACGTATATAGAACATAGTTCCAATTCGAAAAATCCCTTTGATGAAGATTAAAGGGTTACTTCGCACACGAGATATGAAGTTGATTAATTGCTTAGATTTCCCAGGTAAGTTTCTCAATAAAGACCGATAGAGCACCCAGGATTATGCAAAAGTCATCTTTCGTGTAGACTCTCGTGAAGGTTATTTGTCTCATTCAGTTAACCCAGCAAGTTCAGCTGCTTGTTTTATGTCAGAAATAGAAGTAAAGAATTTTTATTTATACTGTTTGGTTGTTTTAGAGTCCGCATGGTGTGGATGAGTGTATAAATACTAGAAAGCTATATTTGCTGGATGTATATTCTGTCAAATATTTTTTGCTTGGTAACTAGCTTTCGTTATTTCTTCGTTTTTGTAAATCGGTTTGGACACTCGTATAAATACAGGCATGCACATATTACAGTATTAAAAGTATCCAATTTTATGTTATAGAATATCTGTTGCAAGAAATAGCTTTATTAATGAGACCTATTTCTGATTACTGATGTGCCATTTTCCCATAGGTATGAATGAAACCGTCACAGAAAACGGGAAGGAAACGTCATCAATGAAAAATAGGGAATTTTCGTTGTTTTTTCAAATATTTTAAAAAGGGTACCATGCATTACCCAAACTCATTGATTGACGGCCTTCAGATTAATTAAGAATGGATGGTGAAAGAAAGATTTATTGATTGATGTCAACTCGTGTCACAACTCCTATAGTTATCGACAATGGAGGGACAGTTAATTGATTTATGGTCATTAAAACTGGCGTGGCAAAGGTGAAGGAACAAGGGCTTTCTTCAGTCATGCGGACCATAAGGGAATTTTCAAAACTCCATTAACTTGCGGGCTCAGTTTCTTCTGACAGTTCCTGCGGGTACAGTTCCTTCTGACAGTTCCTCAGATATCTGCTGTAACCAAGATTTTTTCCCCCTTTGTGCTTATGTGATTTTTATGAGATACTTCTCTGTAACTAAAGTCAGGTGGAGTATTTGTGAAAAGTGTTGGTCGAGCGTCCGGATTTAAATATGGTGCTTAATGCTGTTAAGAGATACTTTTGGGGAAGGAACCGGAGCAGCTGTTTAATAGATGTGGGTGGCAATAGGTTGCTGTTACTTTTTCTTGCCATTTTTTCTTATTGGGCTTATTTGCTTTGCATTTCTTTTAAATCGCGCTTCTTAATTCATTTCAAATTTTTCTCTTTTTTTATTTCTTTTAAGCCATCTTTTCCATTGTCTGTGTTTAAACGTTCTACTTAAGTCTTCGTGTAGATTATGGACCATTATCTGACTAATGTTATTTCATAAATTTATGATACAATGTCTTCAGTTTACTTAACATTAGGATACTGTTCCCTTTGAAATGGCGGCCACATTTAACTAATTTTGTAACGGCATATATATATATATATATATATATATATATATATATATATATATATATATATATATATATACATACATATATACATACATACATATTATAAGGTTAGGTTTCTGTAGCATTTTTCTTTCTAACAGTTTTATGATACTTAAACGTGGAGATTCCTTTCCTTTATCACAGTGTTCATTGATGTAATACTTTTTGTTTTTTTAACGGTCTGGTGCTGTTACTTGGTACTATTGTGAAAACAAAGGTATGAAAAGTAGCATTTTGAGTTGAAGGGGGTCTCATGATTATTTTTATTCGTAAATCGTTGTATATCTTAAAACATATCACATGAAGCTTCATTTAATTCGTCATTTTAGTAACACTCCTGATGCAATTGTTCATAACGTAATGTCCCAACCTTGGTATATGTCCCGCGATTAATGGTTAAACATCCTGTGCCGGACCTGGTGCAATTTATGTCCTCTTACAGAAATTTTTACTCTGTAATTTATATATATGTATATATATATATGTATGTATATACATACATATAATATATATATATATATATATATATATAAAATATATGTATGGATATACATATATATAATATATATATATATACATACATACATACATATAAACACATACAGTAACCATTTGATCACTATTTTTTTTTTTTGTTTAACTAACTCTGCTTCGAATGAGCGTGTAAGAAATTAATAGGCCAGGGAACAAGAGAGAGAGGGAGAGAGAGAATACACTGATTTATGGCAAATATTAATCGCATCGTAAATAATGCTTGATGTGACCTGTTCATGTAAATTACTGCACATTACGCTTGGGAATCGGTTGCTATTGTTATGGATTGTTATGACTGTAACTTGCAGAGAAATTGCTGGCTGTAATTATTTTGTAGCCGTTGTAATGGTTGTAGCTTTCACCATTACGGTAATGGAAAGAGCTAAACCAACAGAGGTGATTTTGCTGGAAGAAACAGAGAGAAAATTTACCAATGAAAGTGTATTACATTGTAATGATTAATGTTTTTATTTTACTTGAAGTTTTCTTAATTGATTTGCATAATATTTTCATTCATAGCCACTCGTCAATAATGTTGATATTATTGTCTTGTTAGATTTTTAGAACTGTTAAACTAACATCAATCTGTTCTTTTTTCCTTTCTCGGAGTCTGGGTCAAAGGCTGGCTATTTCTGCTCTCTCAGTTTCGAACCTGTTGCTACCCTAGGGGGGATTAAAAGATAACAACTATAGCACGACGCTTGATTGTATCTGCCTTGAGTTGGGTTTTGGGGTCAATGACATTTGATGTAGCAACGCAAAAGAAAATGACACGTTTTTCAAGCTGGGTTTTATGTATTACTGCAATATTTGTCTGAATTAATATACTCATTAGAGAGTCACTAGAATAATTGCCCTTAGTTAAAGGTCAGTGCCAATCTCGTGATTATTTTTTTTTTAATGTCATTCCTATTTCATACGCTACCCACGCCCCTCAGGTGGCAAGTTACCATACTTGCAACATATACGAGTATTACTGCCCGTCATGCTATGAAACTTCATAGAAATAGACAAAAATATTTATTCAGTGCTAAACGGACATTGTTTAGTTTCAGTAAAAGTTTTGAAATTGTTTACCGTTTCAGTCAAAGTTTTGAAATTGTTTACCGTTTCAGTAAAAATTTGGAAATAGTTTTCAGGTTCACTAAAAAATTTAGAAATTGTTTGGTTTCGGGGAAAATTTGGACATTTTTAGTCAGTTAAATTTTCAAAATTGTTTGAAGTTTCTGTAAAATTTGGAAATTGTTTACAGTTTCAGTA
>NC_089752.1:56141674-56144174 GCF_040412425.1 Macrobrachium rosenbergii | reverse complement strand
ACAACCCTCTATCTCTTTTTCTTGCTAATATTCTGTAATTTTTTTATGCATTACTTTTTCCGTGCTTGCTTTCCAACACCTCCAACTATTTCTCAGACCTGAATGACATTAAGAGGTTCCACCCTTAGGCTATGCCCTAAATTCCATGATCCAAATCAATCCAATCCACTGTGAAGAGTGGCCACTTTAATATAGTAACCTGTCAAGTATAAGGTGATAGAGAAATTAAAATGGAGATTGCCATTTATTTATAAAGTGGCTCGAACGCCGCAAAGGTGTATTTTCTGTAAGTTTGGTCGCTGTTTGAGGAGTTGGTTTTTAGAGTAGATCATTAAATCGATATACTTCGATTTATTTGTAAGTATCAATATGTGTAATATATTTTTATAATTAAACAACTATTGTTAGGCTTTATGTTTCAAAAACATATTTTGCAAGTACAAAAATGAAACATCCAACACAGAAAAACACCGATTCTGCATCGCTGCCCAGAAGAGGTTCATCCTCATCATCAGTGGTTATGTTTATGATGACAGGTTCCACGCTCGTGATATTATCCAACGTCCAGTATTCCTCCTCAAAGCGCTGAGACTGACGAATATTCCCCCACACCTCCGGGCGCAAAGCCTGGCTCTCCTGTAACTTGGCCTGAAGGTCCGCCCTGAATCGCTAGGAAAAATAAATGGTCGCTTGACTTTTGCTGCATAATGTACGAGCAGCTAATTACTGTTAATATTTTCATTCGCTATTATTATCAGGTTTTATGAGTTCAGAATGGCTTGTCTAATCTTAGAGACAAACAGTTGCTTATTGTAGGTCGTAATTAAGATGGGATTGACAATTCATCACTTTCAGTTAAGAATCATTCAAGTGAGCAAATTGAAGGACCGAGTGTACTTATACTTTTAAGTGTGCAAGCAATCTTGGTATTTAAAAGCCTATCAACAATCGAACTACCATGCCGGTAACATTCTGTGGAATATGAAAACAACTTTCATTATAATGTTACAATTCAGCCATTGTTGTACTCTGTCACTAAGAGGACAGAGCGATCATATGAAATGACATGCCCTTACACGGATCCTTTATTTAACATAATTACATATGAGGAAACTTGACATTATAATCAGTTGGGTGGATTATGGCGTTTCCGGCTAAGCCCAAGCACTGGAACCTATGGAGGTCATTCAGTGATGTATTATAACCCTTGACTTTTTTTTTTTTTTGGCAAAGCAAGTTTTAATGTTGTTCCGCAAGTTACATTTTACTAATAAATCAACAACTATTGCTTTATATTGCATATATAATTATCTTTCTGCACCATATGGAAGCCAACAAATGACGAAAAACTTGGTAGCCTGGATGTCCGGGTGTACTTTACCCAAAAAGGGCCCTATTATTCATTTACCTGTTCACATGTAGGGTTTGCCACGGCCTCCTCACTTAACAATTGTGCAAGTCGAATCACAAAGCTGTCCTTGCTACTACGGGGACAATGACTTATCATAGCCGCCATTCTTGAAGCCTTCACAAGGTACGAATATTCATTCAGAATTTCAGAGACAGTTGTTTGTCGTCATCACCTTGTGGGAGGAGTTGGGACATCATATGTTTATGTCATGGATAACTTCGAACCCGTACATTAGAGTGTTCCGCCACTGGCTTCGGCTGCTTTACTTTACTCTTATGAATATGCTTTTTCTAATATAAGTAATAAAGAATGCTGCCGAAAATTAGGTAGGGATGTAAAGTATACTATGGGTAAGTAATATCTTTGTCAAATGCACAAAAAAAAAGTTATTCCGGAAAAAAACACCGGGACAAAGGCTCTGAATCTCATAGTAAGTAGGTAGAGTTTGACATATTTTATGTCATCAGATTATGATCTGTTTAAAGATCTTTCTGTTAAAAGTGTGCTATTTTAATTTAGCAAACAAGATATAATTATAGAAAATATTTTATAGTTTATAACTTCCTTACCTCAACTAAATACAGTTCGCTTGAATGAAGGGCGGTAAAATGCATAGAGGTAGGAGGTTCGGTTGGCACGCCGTAACGCCGATGGTTGAGTAGACCAGTTTGGTTGCACGATAACTTCTAAATGCTACGTATGGCAATTTTCATTTTAATATCATAGAAAACGTTGAATTGAAGCAGAATATTTTTACAAATATGAAGGAGAATTCGGATATATCAGATAAGGAAATTGCGAATATTGCTTTTGCAAATGAATGGCTTAATGGGAGTCACATAGGCCTAGGATGAATGTTAACTGGTAATGTCATGTGTGAACGGAGTTATCGATGCCTTTGGGGATTACACTAAATATCAGGATGTGAATAGAATTCATGAACTGAATTTTAGATGTTGTTGTTCTTTAATTATATTCTGAAGCATTTAATGAAGTTTTATTAATTAATATTTTTCTACTATATGAAATTTTTTAATGTTACTTGTCAACTTGTTGCCCACTATCAATATTATCTACCACCCATTAAGG
>NC_089752.1:56129174-56136674 GCF_040412425.1 Macrobrachium rosenbergii | reverse complement strand
AGAAAGAAAGAAAAAACTTTCGAGCTCATTTCCAGAAAATGCTACTGAATATTTTATTTTTAAGTTGTTCTTATTTCTGAAATTGTTTTTTATTTTTATCTGCCCAATAAGTTTATTATTTATTTACCATTGATGTAATGAAAACGGTCACAAAACCTTTGTTAGTTTTCACTTAATTAAATACTGTATCTGTGAAAATGTATGTTGTTAGGATAATTGTCTTCAAGTTTTGTCTAGTAATTGCTATCATTCTTATTATCTATGATACTGATCGCTTTTCGTAAATTCGTGTAATTTTCATTTTACCTTTCAATTAGAGGAAATTGTTTCGTACTGAACGAAACAGTGAATGAAGTAGCTCCCTGCCTCCCCTAACCCCCCCTCCCCTCCCCTCCCTCCCGTCCCCTCCTCCCATCCCCTCCTCCCCTCTTCACCCACCCTGTTCCCCTCAACCGTCACCAGCACCGCTCATAAGAGAATCCAGTTGTGTTCTGTGTAATTTGTTCAGTCGTAGGCGGAAGGAATTGGTGGTTTAATTATGATTATGTTATTCCTAAAACAATTGTTAATCTGATGGATGATCTTTTTCATTAAATTTAATTTGGCATCGATTCCAAGTAGGCTATATCGTTTGAACTGTTGGCTAGAGATTTTCATGAAAATTAGTGTTATTATAATTTCATGGTATCGACGTAGAGTGTTTGATTTAATGGATTGCGTAATGATGTTCATCGAGAATTCTTTTACTCTGATGGATAAAGATTTTTACAAAATTGATCAACTTGCTGAGGTATGTTTTTCCTTATTCTGAATTTGT
Organism: Macrobrachium rosenbergii; assembly: GCF_040412425.1. Taxonomy (NCBI): domain Eukaryota; kingdom Metazoa; phylum Arthropoda; class Malacostraca; order Decapoda; family Palaemonidae; genus Macrobrachium; species Macrobrachium rosenbergii. The sequence continues at coordinate 56,135,857 of NC_089752.1, read as the reverse complement.
GACGGGCATAATGTCAATCACTTTCTTAATTAGGAAAACAATAAAATGATAGTTTTGAAATGCTTCATTTCGTGCTTCGATGGGAAATTCGCTAGGCCATTTCCACGGTATTTTGCGGTTTTTCGTCTTTTTTTCTCATTTTTCCTAGACATTTAAATACTCTGGTTCCTGTTATATGCAAAGGCTTTATCAAACACGTTTTCTTCACAAGCCATTTTTTTTAAATGTTTATTTTTCAACACACACACACACACACACACACACACACACACACACAAGTCTTGGCTGCTAAGAATTCTGCCAAGAAGAAGAATAGATAGTTGAGATTCGCCTTACGTCCCTTGCGCTCCATCTTGAAATGGGTAAGAACGAAGCAGCGAGCCTTTATCTGTTATTTATCGTCCCTTGTGTTGTGATATTTGATGGGAGTTTGTATGGATTCATCACAATAACTCATTAAAGAAATATCATTCCTCATAATCTTTCTCCCTAGAGAGTCATCATTCACTTCGACGAGAATGGAAAATAAAAATAACGTGCAAGACAATGAAGAATTCTGTGGGCAATCTCGTCGGTTGTATAAAAATGATGGAACTCGTTTTGACTCGCATGAATATGGAAATCCCAAGAGGAATTTGGGATTTTTTTTTATTTTTTTTTTTTTTACCAGACTTCATTTGGGGTAATGTTTCTTTCATCCAGGTTCATTTTATGCTGTTTGTTCGTGTTAGAGTGAGATGAATGCACATCTTTATGTCTGTTTTTGTGCATTTAATTATATGTATATATATATATATATATATATATATATATATATATATATATATATAATATATATATATATATATATATATATATATATATATATATATATGTATATTTGTATATATATATATATATATATATATATATATATATATATATATATATATATATATATGTATGTATATATATATGTATGTGTGTATGTATATATATATATATGTATGTATGTATGTATGTATGTATGTATGTATGTATGTATGTATGTATGTATGTATGTATATATATATATATATATATATATATATATATATATATATATATATATATATATATATATATATATAAACATAAACACAGTGAGTAAACTGGCAGTGTAAAAGTTGATGCACTGTAAATGTATGGGAGAAGGCAGAGCACTGTCTTGAACGAAAAATCATAGAAATTTGGAAACAAGAAGATAAAGAATTTCACAATTTCACTTACGAAGTAGAGGCGATTTTATTACTACATAACCTTTAAATTCACGGCCGCAAAAATTACGTATGAGACACTTACGAATATGAGTATGAAAGCATTACGTGAATGAATTACTGTAATTGTTGATTTACTAATGTAGACCGGGTGAGCTCCGACCTAGATGACTGTTATTTGGATATTATTTTAAATCATAAGGATATCACCTTTGTAAAATTATGAAAAAGACCTTCTTTAATACTGGTTTTGTTAAACAAAATGGCAGTTTCAACAGCATTTATTTTATATAGTAAACGCTCGATTCGTCTTATCAATTGCTTTTTTTGCGCTGGAATGGTTGCAAGCAATTGACATCACTAAACCACCGGATATGAATATCGGTCAATTTCTTGCAACCATTCCAGCGCAAGAAAAGCAAATGATAAGGCGAATTGAGCGTTTACTATATGGTATAAAATAAATGCTGTTGAAACTGCCATTTTGTTTAACAAAACCAGTATCACCTTTGATAATATTACCGGTTGTGTCTAGATCATTGACAGGTTCTGATTGTAGGTTTTTATTCCCCTCATTGCCAATTCTTCATTTTTGTTAATTCAACTTCAGTAAAACGTTAGTTCTTACGGAACTCTTATCAGATGTTTCCTTCACCAAGGGGGTTTTGTTATGTGCATTGTGCTTGTGTGTCTATCTGTTTGTTACCAAGATAATTGAAAAGTTGTGTAGATTTCTACCAAAAATTTAACGGAAAGTGGGCTTCGTACTTGGCAACAATTGCTTAACTTTTGGGAGATATAGGAAAGGGACTTTTAGAGAAAAAGGGCCCTTTTGGGAGATTGATTGCTCAGCCTTGGCTGAAGTTTGCGGTCTCCGAAAGTCATTATTATTATTATTATTATTATTATTATTATTATTATTATTATTATTATTATTATTATTATTATTATTATTATTACCACATTAAGGTCACTCAACAAAATGTTTTTTTGTGTGTTAACTACGAAAATCTTTTCGGTTTACTGTTTACAGTAAATCGTCTTATAGTCTAATTTTTACTTTATTCTATTTAAACTGCAGATAAAAGTTCCGGTATGAAAACTATTTAATGGACTCTTATCCATTACGATGAAACTTGAACCGCTTCCTTGACTGAAATCTTTTATTTTTTAACCCTGGCGTAAATAATTTTTGTATTAGATTCTCCACTGTTATTTTATTCCGAAATTGTGGTGTTCCATTGATATTAATCTGTAAACCAGTTTAACGTAAATCCTGCCAAGTTTTTTTTTCTCTGCCGAACATAAATATTCCTTTTTTATGTTGAAATCTTAATCTAATAGTCATAACATTAATAATCCTTTATTAGATTCCAATCTTTTATTTTGTTTTGAAATTCAGTTGTCCCATAAATATTAATCTTGAAACTTGTTCAACGTGAATCTGCCAAGGCTTTTTTTTTTTACCCTATCGAACATAAAATACCTTTTTATCAAGTGAGGCGGGAATCTTTTGGTAGATAAATGTCTATAGACAATAAAACTCGCGATGAACATCAGTTTTTGGGATAAAAAGGTCTCTTCTCTGCTCGTTTCCTCTGATGTAGGGTCAAGAAACCCGTTATTGGATTCTAAAATTCGTGTAGCCATTTTCATCGATGGCTGGAGCTTTTGGTGATGGCTTAGTAGATATCTTAAGAAATATTGGCTCTGAGTGCTGAGTAAACTTGAGTCATACATTTGGATTAGATTATTACCATTGCAGTCTCATCGAAATTGCTTAGACGGGTTTTTGTCCTTCAGTAATGTTTCGTGGTTTATTGTCATTATTTGTTTTAAAGTAACTTATTTGGGGTGAAATACAAGTATTGATTAATAGGGCCATGTACTGACATTTGTTCGAGGTCATTAACTTATTCAAGGTAAGTAACTTGTATTAATTAATTAATGTCATATACTGCTATCTGCTTACGGTCAGGAGTATGTTGATCTTGTTGCATTTGATGAATTTTTATAATTTCCGTTCGATGGTTTTTTTTTTTTTTACCTGATAATGTTCTTCGAAAATAATGTTTTGTAGGTGTTTACCGATCTTTCTCAGGAAAGAATCCCCTGTATCGACCTACATTCTTTTCCTCAGATTCGTTTCCACTATAGGTCACCACTTCAGACGCCACACCAACCAAACAGTCAATTAACATTTCATTGTGGAGGCAAACCTCCCCACCTCTCTTCTTAGTTCCTTACCATCAGCCTTTGTTTATATCGGCAGAGTGTCTCCCTCTCAGCTGTCGTCTCTCGAGAATTTGACAGTTGGCAGAGTCTTCTAGTCGAGGCCCACAGACACCAAACACCCAACAGTGCCAATTTTATCGCAATACATGTGCATACCTCTCGCTCTTCCCCACCCACCCCCTTCCCAAGGGTACCCCACAGTCCTTGCCCATCTACGCCCTCCATTTTTCATGCCCTTGCCTTCTTTTACTACTGTTTGTTTACATTTGGTTACATAACCTCTCCCTCGCTCCCTGACTGTCTCCCTTCTATACGCTCTTCCTTCTTGTGACGCGCCACGTTTCGGGGTTTTAAGAAACTATGTCTTGAATAGATCCTTTGAATTGGTTCCTTGACGACTTAAAAAAAATATATCAGGGAAAACTTCATGAAACCGAAAAGGCCCCTTTAGATTATATTTAGGATGTAATTTTCGTGACACATGGCTGAGATATTCTCATTATTATTAGTCAATGAATCTGCTGACGTATAATGAAATTTGACGTATGCAGTTTATGCACTTGATTCTGCATTCAAACGGGGGTGATTAGAATAAAGTCAAGGCAATAAATTTTAAAGTAGCTCTTAGTATTTCTTGTTAAAATGAATTTCTGTATACTATCTCTCACTCTTGAACATGACTGTGTGGTTATAAATAAGATTCTCTCCCTGTCTCCGTAAACAGAATTCAAATTGGCATCATCATGCGATGCCAATCTTAGAACCTATTCGGGAGCCAGTGTTTTTTATTCGGTCGAGATATCAGTCTTATCCTTCTTACCTTGAATCCTGATTAGCTATTCATCCTCCTAATCCTCTTCCTTCTCCTCTTTGTACCTCCCCTCCCCTACCTTACCTTACCTTAATCTTCCCTTCGTCGATCCACCCACACCTCAGAGTCATCAACTTGGATTACTGCTGCAGTGGAGTTTTTCCTTGTCCTTGCACCTGCCGTTGACTGCAGAGTAATCCTGCATAAAGGTCCCAAGTGGTATAAACACAGACCAATTAACCTCGATCAGCAGAGGGGTTCCTCGCCATACTTTGGACCATCAAAGGTTGGCGGTGTTTTCCCCAAATCCTCTTTACGGTTTACTGCGGCCATTAATATAATGCGCTCGATTCTGCGGGAGAGCCGTTGCAAATAATAATAATAACGATAATAATAGTTAAGCCTAGATTGGCTGCGCTCGCTCGAGGGTATTGCGCATGTTTTATGCAAAATCGAGCAGGCCCTCGGAACGGGTAGCTTTTGAAGGACCCATTTTGCGCAATCGCACTAGCGATGATGCCATGCACAGGTGCGCCTTCGTGCACGCCCGTTTAGGCTTCAGAAGGCTCTTTTTTTATCGTCCTTATTCTTATCTGGTGTTGATATTGATCGGTAATTCCGTGGAAACCTGCCTTTCCCTCCTCTCCCCCACTTCTCAAAATAAATGAGATTCTGTGAGGATTTTTATTTAAGGTGGACACTCTTGTGTATAAACATGGTGCGTGTGCAGTGTATTTAGGCGTATACATTTAGGTGTACATGAAATATACTGGTCACGTTCACTCCATTGAGGAATACAAGGGCCTGGCAACAAGCGCTGAACTTCTAGATTTCCTAATAGTTTTGGACTCACCTTCCTTTGAAATTCCTTATAGATTTTCAAATGATTTTTGTGGAAATTGCATCCTGAAATATTATGATATTGAGAGGTGTAGCGTTTTATTAAGGCTGTTGTATTTCAAATTAAGTATATTGGCAGGTTATATCAAGTTGAATGCGTAATTATCGATATAGTATTTTATTTTTTATTTTGTTGTAGTTATTAATTTTAATTTATTTTAAATGTCGTCAGTGTTTTTATTGTAATTTTTTATATTCTATCATTTACTAATTCAAATTAATTTTAAATGCTATGTTTTTTTATTTTGATTTTTAAATTTTCTTGCAGTTATTAATTTAATTTATTTTAAATGCTGTCAGTATTTTTTAATTTTAATTTTTTTCATTTTCTTGCATGTACTCATTTTATTTTTTTTAAATGCCTCCAATTCATGGCTCCTTGTCGCTTCTTTCACCTGAGTTCACCCATGGAACCTGTCGCCTTTGCAATAATCCATAGTATCAATTATGCACTGTGCAAGCCTGGGCTCAATGCACGATTACCTTTACTTAATATCCAGAAGCAACGCGGCACGACCCGTCGAGTATACCACACAACATGACAGTGTTATGAACACGTGATCGATTCCTTCTCAGAATAATATTGACCGAAAACTGAGAACGTCTGATTCTGTTCCGATTTTAGCATTTTAACGTGTACTAGGGCGTCGTTGACCTTTGATGCTATAACGCTAGTTTTATGAATCAGTCAATTTTGCATCTCTCTCTCTCTCTCTCTCTGTGTTTGTTTGTGTGTGTGTGTGTGTATGCATGCAGTTGAAACAAGCTTTTTTGTAATATTTGCTTATGTTTCTGTTTGTTTTAATACATCATGTGAGAGAGAGAGAGAGAGAGAGAGAGAGAGAGAGAGAGAGAGAGAGAAGAGAGAAAAGGACTGTAAGTGCGTAGATTTTTACATACGTCCATTTATTTTTGCTAATCGCATTACGCGATCGTGATACGGCATATCTGTTTGGCTTTTCGCGCTTTTAAGCTGTTAAGTATAATAGTAAAATAACATAAAGTTGTTTTTCACGAGAAATGCCTTCAGTTGAATGTTTTTTATCTAAACATGATCCGTTTTGAATTTGGAATTCGTGACATTTTAGGCTTATTAAAATGTATGTAAAATAAACACCAGGTATTAACAGTGGATTAATGCCTTTGTTTGTGTGCCTAATTTTTTAGGATTGTGGTGGGTGAGTTTGGAAATTCTGCTAACCAGTTATTAATTTGGTAATTGGCTTTCAATAATCTCAAAATAGCCTGTTTTGATATTTTGATATTCACTGAACATAAATAGAAATATCGTTGAAGGATTTTGGGGTTTAGAGAGAGAGAGAGAGAGAGAGAGAGAGAGAGAGAGAGAGGACAATCCCCTGTAGGGGGTAGTGCCGTCAGTGCACCTCGCTTAGTGCACTGTAGGCATTACTTAAGGTTCTCTGCATCCGTTCCTTCGGCCCCTTGTGCAACCCCTTTCATTTGTTTTACTGTACCTCCTTTCATACTTTTATTCTTCCATC
>NC_089752.1:56104174-56124174 GCF_040412425.1 Macrobrachium rosenbergii | reverse complement strand
TTTTCTTAGACTCCTGGTGTTACTTGGAAGTTGCCGATGTCCTGAACCATACATATTATCTTGTTACGTAATGCCTGAAAAAAAAAGTAACTGCGTTCTGTCTGAAACTGTCACTGCCCCTCTCAGGACCCTATTGCTGTGCATCTTTCCTCCACAAGGAATTGTACTCTACCTCTGAGCTTCTTTTTCCTCACATAGAAGTGGATTTTTATTGTAGTGGAAGTTTTATCTCCCCCTTTTTCACAGAATATAGGACCTGACAGTTTGTAAGTTTTGGGAAATTATGCCTGAATTCATTTTCACATAACTCGTGTTAGATAACATTCTTCTCTCTCTCTCTCTCTCTCTCTCTCTCTCTCTCTCTCTCTCTCTCTCTCTCTCTCTCTCGGAAAATTTGCAACTGAGCCAAACATACTGTTCAGATAGGAATTTATCAGTGATGTACTTTACATATATAATGTTTGAATGTGACTTTAGTATAACAGTCTAGTATTAATAACAGACTACTGGATAGAACGCATCGTATTTAGAAAGAATGACAGTGGAGTGGTTAAGGTTAAGCCAACTGTTTAAACTTTACATAGATGTGATTTCCCTTTGCTACCTTTGTTAACATATATCATGGAAATAATCATTTTAAATATTCTTCGGGCACTACTATGTTTTGCGTGTCGGACACTGAGAAAGTCAGTAATATGTTTGGACAGAATAGCAGTGTGAATATTTTTCCTTAGTCATCTTTTCATGTGAGTAGGATTTGGTTATTTTATTCTTTAAAGGCGTTTGAAAAATCCTCTCTTTCCGTTATGCCAAATTCGTAAAGCTAGAAAATATTTAAACCTGCATTCGCTTGCTTATTGGTGTACTAAACTGCTTAAGTTTCTTAATATTTTATTTACATAGTGTTATGTGGAGCTAAAAGAACTTCAATCGTATGAAATTTAGGGAATCATAGAAATAGTGGTAAGGAGGGTAGCACAAGTGAAAGAATGGGGCATGTTGAAAGGATGAAAGACAAAGATTCGTGAATAAAATTTACTCATCAGAAATGTTAAGTGGTACGAGGAGAGGAGGACCTTAAAATGTGAGGGTAGATGGAATGAGAGACTTCTTGGGAAGTCTCTTTCCACACACAAAGTTAGCTTTATATTATAATGGAAGTTATATGTCTCCGTTTTCACAGAATATACAACCTGACAGTTTGTATATTTTGGGAAATTATGCCTGAATTCGTTTTCACATAAGTTGCGTTAAATAACATGACTCTCTCTCTCTCTCTCTCTCTCTCTCTCTCTCTCTCTCTCTCTCTCTCTCTCATAAAGAATTTACACCTGAGCCAAACAAATAATTTAGATGGAAATTTATCAATGTGTTTTACAAAATATTTGAACTCATCGAATTTTGAAAGAATGACTCCAGATGGAGTGTGTAAATCAACTGTTTATACTTACCATATACTTCAATAAATTAGCCGATCAACAGATTTGCTTTGTTGACACATACCAAGAAAATCACCATTGTAAATATTTTTCAAGCGCTAGTATATTTTGCGCGTATCGGTCGCTGAAAGGTCAGTTGTTTGGGCAGAATAGTAGTGCGAATATTATTTTTTTTAGCCAAAGTTTGAATTGGTCAGTAATATTTAAAGGCGTTTGAAAAATCCTCTCTTTCCTTAACGCAAACTTCTTAAATCTAGGAAGGGTTTCAATCAGCATTTTCCTGCTTGTAGATTTTATAAAACTCCAAGAAGGAAAATGCTTAAGTTTTTTAACATTGTATTCGCCTAGTATATATCGGGTAAAAAGAACTGAAAGGGTGTGAAATTAGGAGGCACATAGGAAAAGTGGTGAAAAGGTTAGCTGATGTGAAAGGATGGGCCATGTTGAAAGGATGGGAGACAAGTGTTGGTGAAATTCACTAATGAAAATGTTTGGGAGGTACGAGGAAAGGAGGACCTAAAAGTAGGTGGACAGATGGGGTGAGGGATTGTGTGGGAACGAAGGGCCTTACTAGAGACTTACTAGACAGAGGTGAGGAGCACGTTGTGTGTGTAGAAGGGTTCAACTTTCTGCTGTGGAATTTTCCTGTTTGTGCGGTTTATCCGCGATTCAGTAGTTAAACTATGAATGTTCTAGCGACTGTTAGGTTGCCTTTTCTCAACAGCCCCCACTTCTTTAAGGTAAATGACTATATATACAGTATCTATATATATGTGTATATATATATATATATATATATATATATATATATTATATTATATACTCGTACATTATATATATATATATATATATATATATATATATATATATACACACACATCGCGAGCACACGTGTGCAACGGAGAATATCTTAAGGGGGGTAATCTAAATGCTTATGACGGCGTGGATGTTCGTTTAGCATAGTACTCAGGCACTCTGTATTCCGCGGGCCGGAGACAGCTTCATTTAGGAAGGTATTTACATATAGCTTAGAGTATGCTTCCCCACGTATGAGGCTTATGATGCAAGGTACATAATAATATTGCCGGTGAATGTTTACATTTTCAATTGAATTGTCTCTTGTTTAATTTATTTGTTTTACTTTGCCTGCATTAAGATTGAATATTCTTATTGCTCTGTAGTCATTGTCTTCTTTTGTTATATGAAATTTACATGTTATCAGCTTATGAATGATGAAAATTCTCTCAGAGATCCAATATTCAATTAGAGTAAAACTTTTGTAGCGAAAAATTCTAAAGATATCGGAGGCATTAAATATTGTTAGGTAATCAGAATATAAATGTATTTAATTTAGGAAGTCTTTCCAGTTATATAACACATGAAACAAATGTAGAACAATACAAAGATAACTATGGAATAAATGCAGTCTAATAGGAAGGCCTCCTAAATTAAACCTGTTTGATGATGATTATTATAATGATTGGTCATGTTAGTTCAGTGGTTTCGCATGGACTTCATAGTTTGTTGGTCCAGAGTTCAAGAACCGCTCATGGCTTAATTGATTTCACTCTGAACTCGAAATTACCGTCTCTTTGAACTAAGGATGGTGGACATAAGTCTGTTTGATGGTTCAGAAGCAGCCACTTCTTGGTTCCCGTTGGTCCTAACTTGGTTAGAGAGTGGGCGTTATCACTGATCTTATATTACAAATATATTTGGTGAAACTGCTCAGTGATCTGTCCATTGCATTTGTCGCTCATGAGCTACAATTGAACGGATAGAAATTTTCTGAAAAATTTTGTGTCGAAACTAATTGTAATTTCAGTGTGATTCCCTGTCATGCCACGGAGCTCTCTTTTATTTCTCTCTTGTTCTAATAAAAGCCGATGGGAGGAAAAAATTAAAGACCATGAAACGTTAATACCAACTTTAAAGGCAGGTAAGCGCTTTGCATTAGTTCGTGCGTCTCTCTGATCATCGTATAATGAAATAGCTGGATCCTCCAGGCATCCTTTGTGTGTGTGTGTGTGTGTGTGTGTTTGAGTTTTTCCAGAATCAAAGAAGAGGAAGAAGCAGAAAAGTGGTCTTGCTTTGTTTGAGCCTCGAAATACCTAATTTTATGATTGAATTGAAAACGAAGTAGAAATGTTTTCGCGATATAAATCTGTTTGGTGTAAAAAAGGAAAATATAAAATTTTTAAGCTTTTGATTTAAATGAAAATGGGAAGATAAGTTTCAAAGCTTTAAATCTTGATGGCCATAGAAAGATAAAAGTTTTAAAGCTTTAAATCTTGATGTAAATAGGAGGATTAAAGTTTTAAAGTTTTAATCTTCATGAAAATAGGAATATAAAAGTTTAAAAGCTTTAAAGTTGCATGAAAATTGAAGATAAAAGTCTTAAAGCTTTAAATCCTATTGAAAATAGGAAGATATGTTTTAAAGTTTTAAATTTTGATGAGAATAGGAAGATAAAAACTTTAAAGCTTTTAATTTGAAGATAAAAGTTTCAAAGCTTTAAATCTTGATGAAAATATGACGACAAAAGTTGTAAACTTTAAATCTTAATTAAAATAGGAAGAGAAAGGTTTTAAAGCTTTAAATCTTGATGTAAATAGGAAGATAAAAAGAGTAAAGATTTAAATAATAATGAAACTAGGAAGATAAAAGTTTTAAAGCTTTAAGCTTTAATGAAAGTGGGAAGATAAATGTTTTAAAGCTTTAAATCTAAATGTAAAGTATTATAAACTGACAAAGCTTTTTCATTTCGATTATACTTTCAAGATTCCCATATAGACATTTGTACCAGAGTTAAGAAAACTCGTATAGAGGTTAGAATGAACGTACCCACGTACAGGGTCCTTAATGAACGTACCCACGTGCAGAATTGCTGAAGTGACCCCATTCCCTTCCGATAGACGAGACAGAACCTCTCCCTCTTACCCATCCTGATGACAATCCTCCTCTCGGGAAATGTGGAAAGTTTCCTTTCTGGGTGATTGGAGTTTTCCTAATTATGTTTTCCCAAGTACTTTGGTCCCCCTCGCTAGGGAGTATCATCTCCTGCTAATGAGTCAGCTTTATTGTATCTGACTTGGAACGGTGAGTCGTAAAAGACATTGAAGAAGAAATTAAAGACATATCTGCTAATAAAAAAAGAAAGCAGGAAGTTTAAAAAAGAATAAACTATAAGCTGTTACAAATAGATAGGACAGCTCACCAGATTGAGAAATGAGTAGGGCATATAAAAATAAACAGGGTAGATACTGAAATTTCCTTTATGCGTATAGAACTGTCTTATATATTAAACTTCACCATTTGGTATCCTTATCGTACATACGAAAACGAGTGAAAAATAGAGTAAAAATAAATAGATAGTTTTCCGCGCACCCGTCTCTAACCCTTATCAGAGCTGTCAGGGGAGGTCAGAAAATGGCGTGAGGGGGAACATTCTTAGAAAGAGGGAACGTCGATGATCGATACCGTTGCTGGAAAGATGGGATGGAAGTTGATGGAATGATTGATTGCAACTAATAGGACGTCGCAATCGTGAGAAAATGAGATTAAATAGGGAAGACTCATTGGTTGCTCTACCCATCGTTCGGAGGTATTCACATTATTAAAGAATAATCATTGACTATGTAAAGGGACTTAGAAAACTCTCTCTCTCTCTCTCTCTCTCTCTCTCTCTCTCTCTCTCTCTCTCTCTCTCTCTCTCTCGTGAGCCAACAAATAGTTTAATTTTTTTTTTACTTTTTATGCACGGCAGAGTGCACATGCGGATTAAGAATCAAATATATATTTTATATTTTTTAAAAATCTGTCTTAACTTTTTTTTTATTTTTCACCGTAGGATTACCCCTATGACCACGTTACTTTCAACTAAAAAGGTTCAAATAATAAAAAATTCTATATTATGAAAACTAAGTATATTTTCCTAATCGCCCAATAATTTACCGTTTTGGTCGTCCTGGGTTAGTTAGTTCCCAGAAATTCTGAAAGCTTGCACGTACGTCGAACCCAGAATTAGCGATTCCTCAAGTATAGTTATGTAATAGACCTTGAAGACGCTTTGGGTTATTTTCATCCATCGTAAACATGCTTTTTGGTGTTTTGACAGCTGGTGTGCTCAAGATGAAAGGCTTTTTTTATTCTTTTCTTTTTCTTCTTTTTTTTTTTTTAGTATTCTCGCCTATCGAGATTGTACCGAGAATGAAAGTATTTATCTCAATGTATTGAAGGGTTGAGTATTACTTATTTTCCATTTTCCATTGACTCCTTTTTAGCTTTCTATAGAAGAAAACTATTGAGATGGCTATTTGTCTGTCCGTCTGCACTTTTTCTGTGCGCCCTCATCTTAAAAACTACCAAGGCTAGAGGGCTACAGATTGGTATGTTGATCATCCACCCTCCAATCATCAAACATACCAAATTGCAGCCCACTATCGTCAGTAGATTATATTTTATTTAAGGTTAAAGTTAGCCATGATCGTGCGTCTGGCACCTCTGTAGGTGCCAGCAACACCTGAGACTCAGCCGCGGTCCATGAAACTTTCAGCCACGCCCCGGTGGTGACCTACCGCCGGGCCGTGGCTGAAAGTTTCATGGACCACGGCTGAGAGTTTTATACATTATACTCTGTACAGAAAACTCGATTGTTGATGCAATTAAAAACCTGTTATTTTTAAGCTGTTTGGTTGGTGTAACGAGGTCAAGGTGTTGTTTTTGAAACAGCTCAGAAGAAAGCCTCGGCAATGAGACTTAATTTGGAATTAATATCTTAATAGCCTGTTTGTAAGCTGTCGCACCCGGGGAATTTCTGACACTTGTTTGTACCTTGGATATTTGGGATGTGTTGCTCGTTTAGATATATATATATATATATATATATATATATATATATATATATATATATATATATATATATATATATATATACATATATATATATATATATATATATATATATATATATATATATATATATATATATATATATATATATAATAAATATATATGTATATATATATATATATAATAAATATATATATATATATATATATATATATATATATATATATATATATATATATATATATATATATATATATATATATATATACTTCTAATACAATGTTAATTGAAACTGAAAATTAAGAATTTATATGTATACATGATTTTTATATAAATCTTTGGATTTTTCTTGTACTTATGCATCATGTAAGCCAAGAAATTTATGAATTTTTTATATTATGGCTTGATCGGTTTACTATTGGTGATGATGCAGATATATCGATTATGATATCTTCAGAAACTTTTTCCTCGTGTGATGATCTATTATATATATATATATATATATATATATATATATATATATATATATATATATATATATATTATATATATATATATATATACATACATACACATATATATTTTTTTCTACACGCACAGAACATTACTTCATCAAATTGTATGATAGAAAATTATGTTATTTATCGGAAGAATATTGGTACGAAGTCTTTTTTTTTTATTTAAGACTAGAAAGAAAGACTTGTCATACACAAGTGATCACATGCTAATAAAGTAATTTAAATTTAATATTTACAGCCTAGACAACTAAACGATCATTGATCGGGCAAAACTATAAATGAAAATGATGGTGATGTTATCCTGAGACGTTAGATGTGTTATAAGATTTGTTTGTAATTATTTTAGGTCCAGATGTAGGAAAATTTTTCCTTGGAAATATTTTGCTATATATTTTGTAGGTGCTAAAGATTTTTAACGGTCCTTTCAATAAATAACTTCAGAAAAATATTTAATTTAACATTGTTTTTGCTGAGTATTTAACTTTTACGAATTTAAAATTTTAAATCATATACAGTGTTGAAGGTTTCTGTAAACTGAAATAAAGAATAAGGTTTATATACCTATTTATTCATTCATCCGTGTAATTGTTAGATTATATTCACATGGCTGGGGTAATTCGTCTCTCTGGTTTGAAAATGGAGAAGGGTGTTCCAGTTTTGAAGAAAATTATGAGCTAATCAGTTAAACAAAATTTGATGCTAATGTTCTTTGCATTACAATAAGTATTAGATTTGCTGGCACGCACACTTGCACACACACACACGGGCGCGTACACACTTGTATATAAGTATATGTGTATGTGTTTATTTATAAACACACACACATATATATATGTGTGTGTGTGTGTGAAAGAGAGAGAGAGAGAGAGAGAGAGAGAGAGAGAGAGAGAGAGAGAGAGAGAGAGAGAGAGAGTGTGTGTATGTGTGTAAGTAGACGAATAATTATATTTCGACAATAACATTTTGCAACAGGTCACTCCTGAAATCATGCAGCAAAACCAAGTTCCATTTGCTTAAAATATATTTACTGAAAACTAGCAAGCTTCCCCTTAAACAAAACTCACATATAGAGGTAAATGCAGTAAGTTGTTGAACAAACTAAAGCAAAGGATTCTTTGCGGAACACGAAAGATTTCGTGAACAGTAGCAGTAAGCAAAGTCATCATTGCCTAAGCACTGTAATTACTGTAGCAGTCTGTCAGTTCTGTAGGTCATTGGTTCACCTGTAGAAGGGAGGGTTGTATCGATATTTAAACCCCTTCCCCCCCCTCCTCTTCGTGGAAGCCAGGTATAAATATCCATTTGCACCCACACCCAGACACATACAGAGACACGTATACGAAGAAATCGCTCAGTTGCATGTTTTACATAGAGCAAGTGTAAGTATTCTTTTTATTTAGGAATTAAATTTCACCGTTTTCTTTACGAAATACTCTCACCCTCATACTTTTTTGAGTTGCCTTTTGTCATTTTATTTTGTTAAATCCAGTTCTTACCAAAGACAATTTTGTGAAGATTTCCTTTAGCCTCTTTTTGTATGTACTTTCACGACTTCATAACTATAGTCATTGCGTCACCAGGTAAATTAAAATATCAGTGCAAACTTACACCAGAAATTCCTATTTTCTTTCTTCATTACGCTCATTCTTTATTTATCTCCGTTACCCTTTGCATTATTCTATAATTTAGATACCATTTGTCACATACAGACATTATGCAAATTCCGTGAGTTCTCTTTTTATGGTTAATTTTCTGGATTCCAAACTCATTATTAGGGTCCAAGGATGAATGATTCTGTTAACAGCTGCTCGTAAACCGGATGCGTTGCAGTATTTTTGCAAACAACAGGAATTTTATGCTTATATTTTTTCATCGTATGGAGAATTAAGGAGTATGTGAATTATCGAATTAGCACATAGGAGATGTAAGATACCACTGTAAAGGGTAGGCACCAATAACATTACACATGGTCTGTTACAATCCAGTTAAGGAAAGATTTCAGAAAATCTCATTTTGGTTATAAATCGATTCTCGGTGCCTGGTTAGTTTTAATATTTTGAACAGAAGTTTTCTGAATTTAATTTAAATTAGGTAGATAACCTAATCAGATTGAACTCTCATATTGCAGAATGAATGTATCCTGCTCTGAACTTCAGAGCAGTGTCTATTACCGGTAGTTGCAGTCTAGAGTTTCATTTTGGAAGCTATGGATGCGCGAATTCAATAAATTTCTTGAAGTTCAAAGTCAGACTTGATTGAATCGCTATGGTCGCAAAGTCAAGATCTCCCGTTAGTTCATATATATGTGGGTGTGTGACTTTTTTATATTCACAAATATTAAGCCACAAAGACAGTTTGATATTGGATTTACCATAACTTGGGAATATTTTACACACAAAGGGAATTATAATTGGTAAGTGCTTCGTCCCCGGCTAGGGGTGGCGAAGTAGTTATCAGTGATAATTCCCTATGGGTGAAAGTGTGGGCAGCGAAATATATATTTATATATTTATTCATATGTTTTCATTTTACCCGCGGATTAAGAATCAAAGGGCAGAGTTAATTTCTAATTCTTACATAGTTTAAGATTAACATCTTGAATGATTTCTACAACGGATGATTTAAATAACCGACTTCGTAACTTACTGCTCCGGGAAGTTTACGTAACTCCAGTTCAAAGGCAACTGAACGTCGTAATTTCAAAGTTTGCATTCGACGAAATTAAATGTTCGCTTTTAGTCATGTTGTGTGTACTTATTTGTTTACCCTTGTCCTGAGTTAACTCAGCTTAGATCAAAGGTTAGTGAAGGGAAATTTTTTTTGCGATACGCCGTAAATGTTGTGCTTGTCGTCTGCATAATTTTGCAGTTAGTACTTACCCTCCTCTCAGCTGAATTAACGCCTGCTGACAGAAAGATAAAACTGAAATCCATCGCAAACCTTGATAAAAGGGAAGCTGAAGTCTCTCTCTCTCTCTCTCTCTCTCTCTCTCTCTCTCTCTCAGCTACAGATTCAGATTGGAAACTGACAGAACTTCTTCCCTTATTCGTCAGATTGGAAATAGAGAATCTCTCTCTCTCTCTCTCTCTCTCTCTCTCTCTCTCTCTCTCTCTCTCTCTCTCAAGTATATTGGAAAAGTTGGATTTTTAATGTCCGAATTTCTGGAAATGAAGAAAAGAACAACATATCAGAACAGGAAAGAGATATGAGAAAATCCTTATTATTACCCATATTAGATAATGGGGATAACACGGAAACCATCATAGTGATGAATGCGCAGGATTTAGTTTCGAGTAACTCAAAAAGAAAAAATAGAGTTCTTAGAACTAACCCAAACTGAAAAAATAGACATAATGAATATAAGTGAAACCTGGTATTCCCAAGAGACTGGTAATGATGGTCAGATAAAGGGTTTCGAAGCTTATAGATCAGATAGAAAAAACATAAATCAAGAGGGAACCGTGATATATGGGAGAGACGTTAATCAAGGAAAAATCTGTGAGAAATATAGTAACGCAGAATGTGAATTAATAGCGGTAGAATTTGAATCTGAAAAATTAGTGAACATCGTAATTTACAGACCCCCTAATATTAAAGAGTTTAACATAATAATAGACAAATTGGATGATATATGTAGAAATCACAAAGACTGGACTATACTCATATCTGGAGACTTGAACTTTCCTTTCGTAGATTGGAAAGAACGAATAGGAGATTGTGGTTGTATTTATACATATAAAACAGAGAGCAATAGTAGCGCAGAAGATACGAGGCAATTTGAAAAGCTATTAGATATGCTACTAGAACATAACATTCAGCAAATAAATCACCTGCCAACAAGAAAGGGTAATATTTTAGACCCAGTATTTGTGAACGAGGTGAATTATGTTAAAGAAATAATAGTGTATAATACAAGTATTTCAGACCATACTGTCATAGAAGTGACAGTCAGTTCCAAAGTAAGCGACAACAGAGATAAGCAAGAGACGAAAAAGTGGGAAGGATATGGAAAATACAATTAGTATAGTAAGAATATAAAATGGTCAGAAATAAATGAAGAATTAAACAGAGACTCGGAAAACATATTCGTAAGTGATAATATACCGGTAAATACGGATATATTATATAAAATATTAGAGAAAATAGTGGAAAAATATATACCAAAGAAGAAAAGTAAACATCAGTCATGCATACCAAGAGACAGAGGGATTTTGTTCCAGAAAATCAGAAAGTGGAAAAAAGGTCTTGCAAAAGAAAAGAATGCATGGAAAGTGATGGAACTAAAAAGTAAGATGAAGAATGCAGAACAAAAGATTATACAATCAAAAGAAAATGAAAAACGGGACCTAGAAGAAAAGACCCTACAAAATATCAAGCAAAACCCCAAAATTTTTTATCATATGTGAACAAGATGAATAAAAGACGAGTAGAAATAGGCCCTCTAAGAATTGTAGGGCAATTAACGAATGAAAAAAAGTAAATATGTAACATATTAGCAGAAAGATATAAGAGTGAATTTACACCTAGAATTGATAATGAAGATAACGATACAAAAATAAAAGATGAAAATAGTGAATATTTATCGGACATAGGTATTAGTGAAGCCGATATTGTGCAGGCTATTAATGAAATTAAAAATGGATCAGCAGCTGGACCAGACAGCATCCCTGCCATTTTGTTAAAGAAAGTGGTTCATTCTGTCGCAAAACTGCTCACAATATTATTAAGGGAAAGTGTAGATACAGTCAAGATTTATGATGAGCATAAATTAGCATATATTACCCCTATTTTCAAAGGTGGATCAAGACTAGAGGCAAATAATTATAGGCTTGTGAGTTTGACATCTCATATTACGAAAGTGTATGAAAGGGTAATGAAGAAAAATATAATGAAACATCTAATGAAACATAGTTTTTTTAATATAGGACAACATGGTTTCCAACTGTTAGTCCACCATGAAAGCATATATGAAAATATGATAAACAAAAAAGATACAGGTGTGGTTTACCTAGACTTTGCAAAAGCTTTTGACAAGGTAGACCATAATATATTAGCGAAAAAAATGAGAAAACATAACATTGTGGACAAAGTAGGAAGATGGAGAAAAGAATCTTTGCAAAACAGAAAACAGATAGTGTTTGCAAACGACGAGAAATTGGATGAAGCTAAGGTAATATCCGTTGTGCCACAAGGTACGGTGTTAGCTGCGTTGCTGTTTGTGATTATGATTGCAGACATGGACAGTAATGTTAAGGACTCGGTAGTGAGAAGTTTCGCCGATGACACAAGAATAAGTAGAGAAATTACTTGTGATGAAGATAGGAACTCGCTACAAAGAGACCTAAACAAAATATATAAATGGACAGAGGTAAATAGGATAGTATTTAACTCTGATAAATTTGAATCAATAAACTATGGTGATAAAGAAGGAATGGTATATGCATATAAAAGACCTAATAACGAGACAGTCACAAATAAGGAAGCAGTTATGCAATGATCAAATAGCAATACTATTGGCAAAATGCAAAGCAAATATGGGAATGTTGTTACGGCACTTCAAAACAAGAAAAGCCGAACACATGATTATGCTTTATAAAACGTATGTAGGGAGTCCAATTGAGTATTGCAATATATGGTACCCACGCTACCAAAAGGATATTCCACAAATAGAGAGTGTACAAAGGACCTTTACAGCTAGAATAGAAGAAGTTAAGGACCTTGACTACTGGGAAAGACTACATTTCTTAAATTTATATAGTCTCGAAAGGAGAAGAGAACACTACATGATAATCCAGGCATGGGAACAGATAGAAGGAATAACCGAAAACATCATGGAGCTAAAAATACCAGAAAGAGCAAGCAGAGGTAGATTAATAGTACCCAAAACTATACCAGGAAAACTAAGGAAAGCACACAGGACATTAATCCACCACGCACCGGCATCGATAATGCTGCGTCTATTCAATGCGCTACCAGCTCATCTGAGGAACGTATCAGGAGTGAGCGTAGATGTGTTTAAGAATAAGCTCAACAAATATCTAAGATGCATCCCAGACCATCCAAGATTGGAAGATGCAAAATATACAGGAAGATGCATTAGCAATTCTCTGATAGACATCAGAGGTGCCTCACACTGAGGGACCTGGGGCAACCCGAACGTATTGTAAGGTCTGTAAGGTAAGGTCTCTCTCTCTCTCTCTCTCTCTCTCTCTCTCTCTCTCTCTCTCTCTCTCTGAACTGTAGATTCAGATTGGAAACAGAAAACTTCTCTCTCTCTCTCTCTGAACTGCAGATTCAGATTGGAAACAGAAAATTTCTCTCTCTCTCTCTCTCTCTCTCTCTCTCTCTCTCTCTCTCTCTCTCTCTCTCTCTCTCTGAACTACAGATTCAGTTGGGAACAGAATTTCTTCTTCTCTCTCTCTCTCTCTCTCTCTCTCTCTCTCTCTCTCTCTCTCTCTCTCTCTCTCTCTCTCTGAACTGCAGATTCAGATTGGAATCAGAGAATTTCTCCTCTCTCTCTCTCTCTCTCTCTCTCTCTCTCTCTCTCTCTCTCTGAACTGCAGATTCAGATTGGAAACAGAATTTCTACTCTCTCTCTCTCTCTCTCTCTCTCTCTCTCTCTCTCTCTCTCTCTCTCTCTCTCTCTCTCTCTGAACTGTAGATTCAGATTGGAAACAGAAAACTTCTCTCTCTCTCTCTCTCTCTCTCTCTCTCTCTCTCTCTCTCTCTCAGATTCAGATTGAAACAGAAAATTTCTCTCTCTCTCTCTCTCTCTCTCTCTCTCTCTCTCTCTCTCTCTCTCTCTCTCTGAACTACAGATTCAGTTGGGAACAGAATTTCTTCTTCTTCTCTCTCTCTCTCTCTCTCTCTCTCTCTCTCTCTCTCTCTCTCTCTCTCTCTCTCTCTGAACTGCAGATTCAGATTGAATCAGAGAATTCTCCTCTCTCTCTCTCTCTCTCTCTCTCTCTCTCTCTCTCTCTCTCTCTCTCTCTCTCTCTGGAACTGCAGATTCAGATTGGAAACAGAATTTCTACTCTCTCTCTCTCTCTCTCTCTCTCTCTCTCTCTCTCTCTCTCTCTCTCTCTCTCTGAGCTGAAGATTCAGATTGGAAACAGAGAATTTCTCCTCTCTCTCTCTCTCTCTCTCTCTCTCTCTCTCTCTCTCTCTCTCTCTCTCTCTCTCTCTCTCTCTCTCTCTCTCTCTCTCGGAATGAGGCTGAAATATTTTACTTCTGCTGTGAAGTTGAGAAGAACAACCAAAGAGAGAGAGAGAGAGAGAGAGAGAGAGAGAGAGAGAGAGAGAGAGAGAGAGAGAGAGAGAGAAATTCAAATGAAACTAGGAGGTAAAGGTACTGGTGTTCTGTTTGCTTTACAAGGTGCCCTTTAAGGTAATATATTTTTGTCTGCACTTCATTTTAATATCGGTGTAGAGACTTAGATTTAATGAATTGTGGAATATCTCTGCATGAGATGTGAATGGTTGTTTATATCAGATAATGTACTGGCTCCCTAATATTTTGTGCAGTTTAGAAAAATGATAGCCCAGTTTGTCGTACCACTTTGGCAATAGTGGTTGTCAGGGGACACAAGAACAAGACAATGTTGGAGATGTATGACCAGTATTTTTGTCATTGAAGTAGGTGGGGTTATAAATAGTGGCATTTACGTAGATATCTGTCAAAGCCTGATTCCTCTTGAAGAAATCACTAAGAATTACTGGTAGTTGGGGATGGAGCTGGATGAAAGTATATGTTTTCATAGCTTCAACATCACATTAATTGAATGAACGTCTTAAGAAAAAATGGGGAGGGGAATAATGTGAGTAATGATAAAATTGCTGACAGTGATGAATTACTCAAGAAAAGCTCAAGAAGTTTTGGGGAAGAAGAAAAGAGAGAGAGAGAGAGGGAAAAAAAGAGAAGCCAAGGGCGCCTACTCTTGGGACAGGGCGAACCATTATTCACTTCTGCCACCTCCTATGACCGGTCTATTCTAGGGAAGGGCGCTGGGGAGAGCGAAAGTGGCACTCGGTAAAATTAGGGTGGAACGGTCAAGACCTCAGATATGCAAATGACCTTGTGTTTATGGTAGAATTCAGAAATGCTGTAAAGGACGTTGTTGTAACGGGTAGGAAGGTTTTCTGTGGATACAAATTGCGCCATAAAAATGAAATAGAGGATAGTTTCTAGAATCGTTAGGGTGTTTTTGTTTTTTGTCGTTTTTGTTCAGACCATTTTTGTCTGTGCATATCTTAACTGATAAAACCCAAGAGTGGTGTGTGTATATATATATATATATATATATATATATATATATATATATATATATATATATATATATATATATATTATATACATATATATGTATGTATATATATATATATATATATATATGTGTGTGTATTAATGATATATATATATATATATATATATATATATATATATATATATATATATATATGTGTGTGTGTGTGTGTGTGTGTGTGTGTAATGTTCTGACTCACATCGGAATCGAATCCAGGTCTGCCAGTTGAAAGACCTGGGTTTGATCCCGATGTGAGTCAGAAATTTATTCCTGTTCCACACGTGATTGTGTTGATTACTTCTGTGTGTGTGTGTGTGTGTGATTAAAGATTAAAAACTCCTGCTTTCCAACGAAGGATACATGACACTTATTATGCCTATCACATTTCATTAATTTATCATTTTTCCGTCGTTTAAAATGTACCCTCAATTGCAATCGAACCCATCAATCTTAGCTATTCCTTTCCGTGCGGAAAGAAACTTTTATCAGAGCTGTTTTCAATCTTGTCTTGATACCATCACATCGAACTAAGGGCATCCTAACATGGAAACTTGTCCACCTGTCCTAATCCCCCTACTTTCACCAAGGTAAAAAAAAATTCCCACTCATTCTTTACTCTTAGGCAGTGATGTTTTCTTCGTCTGGTTTTTAATCCTTATTCCTTTAATTTTCATTTATTTTAATTTTATTGCATTTAAATCTTTTTTTTTTTGTTCGTCTGTCTTCTCTTTCACCTCCTATGTCAGTTATTGCCTTTTCCTCTTGTGCTGGTGTATTATTCATGATGCCTTTTTAGCAGCCAAAATAAGTAGAGATATGATTTTTAGGCGTGCAGTAATTTATACTGGATGTTTGTACCATTTTTATGGTTTCCTTTTAACTAAGTTTTTTTTTCTAAGGTAAAGGGTATTTATATACTCAGTCTATTTTTCTCCCCAAATTTTAGGCCATGACGGGAATATAATCATAGAGGATTCGGTGATGAAATAATTGTTCTTTGGTCTTCACGGTTTATAGGATTGGTTTTTCACAATGTCGCCATTTCCGTCATCTGCTACGTGCTCTTAAGCCCTTTCTCTTGTCGTATTTTCACTTTAACTTTGCGTTTTTTTTATTTATCTTGTAATTTATCCTTGCCCTTTCCTTGTGGTTCTGTCTTGACTTTCCTTTGTTTTAAGCTTTGCTGACATTCCTTCTTTGATCTGTATTTATGGTTATGCTATTTTCATGGTTCTTTGTCTTTTGTTGCTTTATCGATACTCGGGTTTTGTGTTAACTACTTTGATGTAGTTTTTTATCTGTGCATTTCGTTTCTCCTTTTACTGTTTTCTCCTTTTCCTCTGTTTTATTTCCTTCTCGCTTAAATACCTTCTTTTTCATATTTCTCCTCTCTCTCTCTCTCTCTCTCTCTCTCTCTCTCTCTCTCTCTCTCTCTCTCTCTCTCTCTCTCTCTCTCTACATATATATATATATATATATATATATATATATATATATATATATATATATATATATATATATATATATATATATATATATACTGACATACATACATAAACACAAACACATATTATATGTGTATATATATGTATATGCATGTATGTATATATACATATATATGTATATATAATATATATATAAATTATATACACATATATGTGTGTGTTTGTGTATATATGTATATATTTGTATATGTTTGTATGTATATATCCTTTCAAAATTTAGCTTTCCTTTGACAAGGAATAGTGCCTGGGAAAAAACAAGTGGTCATTTCTACATTCATACTTCAATTGTTGAGAATATTACCTTGCACATCAATAAGTGCTTAGCATCACTCCCCGACAGAATAAAAACAGCTTACGTTGAGAAGACGAAAGCATTTCAAGTCAAGTTCGAATTACTTTGCATTTTCTTTGATTGTTTTCTTTGAACAACTTGGTAGAAGTGTTGACAGTTTCCCCAAGGGTAATGACCTTGGAGGTTTTTTTGCTCTCTCTCTCTCTCTCTCTCTCTCTCTCTCTCTCTCTCACACACACACACACACACACACACACACACACACACACACACACACACACACACACACACACACACACACACACAGCCCCCCTATTAATGAAAGAAGTGCAGAGTCAATGTATATTCACTGAAGCTTCATTTGTTTTCCCAGAAATCCTTGTTGTGTCACCATTTTCATCCTTTGTTTTGAAGATCTCAGCATTCATACGATATTTTTCATAACAAATCCCAGGCTTTGTTCTTTCATTTTGTCTGTTGTTGACACTTCATGGTTACAGTAGCTGGAGAATAGACAGGTCAAATATATACAACCTATGTAAGTCGTTGTTACGGAACATTTTATTCTAGATAGTAATTGTCTCCATTGCAATGTTTAGGTTGTCAGAAGGTGCAGTTTGGTTGCAAATTAAAATAGCTTTTATTGCCCATATTCATACTTTTATTATGTCAATAGGTACAGAAATGATAGTAGCACTATTTTTTTATAGTAATATTAATAATAGTGATCTGAAGAATAATGTAATTATTTTGAAAAAGGATGCAGCCATACAGTTAACCAATGTAAGCAGGTGCAGTTTGGTAACAAATTAAAGTTTTTTTTTTGCCTTGATTTATGCGTTATCGTAATATTGATAATTATAGAAAAGATAGAATTCCTAGTAATGATAATAGTGATATGAAAAATAATGTAATTATTTTGAAATAAAGCAGCGATTAAATTTACACAGTGGGTGAGAAAACCCATTGGCTTTATAAAATACGAAAAGAAGAATCCTGTCCCTTTCACATTTAACTTCTTCCACTTCTTGGAGATTCATTATAAGTTGAAGTTTAAAACTTCAGCCCCTTCATTGCATATCCAGATTCCAGTTTACCTCAGCCAGGTGGGAATAAAAAAGGAAAATTTCTCGTCCATTTCTCTGCCTTTATTCTCAGTGATATCTCAGGAATATTTTTTCCAGATCCGTTATTGCATTTTCCTGTTTTTCATTTTCTTCCGACAAGTTTGTCCTTCATAAAATATCCGGATTATTTTTGCTTCAACTAGTAGACTAGAATGAAATCAAAAGATTTTCATCGTTTTCTATGTATTTTTTTAACGAGATCTAATATTTGTCCACCGTAGTGGTGTAGTGCCATCAGTGCACTTCACGCGGTGCACTGTAGGTATTACTTAATGTTCTTTGCTGCTTCGCTTCGTCCCTTAGCTGCAACCCCTTCCATTCCTTTTACTATATCTCCGTTCATAATCTCTTTCTTCCATCGTACTTTTCACCCTCTCTTAACAATTGTTTCATAGTACAACCGCGAGGGTGTTCCTCCTGTTACACCTTTGAAACCTTTTTAATCTCAGTTTCCCTGTTATATTCCATTCCACTGTAATATTTGCCTTGATTCGTTTTGTTTATGTAAGGCATTTTTCTTGCACTCATATTTTTGACAAGCTGGGTACGTCAGAGGAATGGCAGTGTTTGCGTGTTGAAAGACATAAGCGAGGTAATTTACTCAATGAGATGGCAAATGGGCGAGAGATTTAATATAATGTCATTCTCACCAGAAGATTAACCCTTTAATTCCCTTTCCACTTCACAAGTGGAGTTGACTCTATATGCGAGGCGATGTTGAATCTCTTATGAAATTAATTCTTCATTTTCTAAGGTCTTGCAAACAAGGAACTGACTGATGTTATGATGTTCTATGTTGTGATGTTGTGCAGTCGGAACCTCGAAAGTTCAAGCGAGGATGCAATACATTACTGCCCTAAAGCAGTTCTCCTTGTTCTTATAATATATTTGTATTTTACTCTATCTGTTTATTAATCTCTTAATTTATTTTTTCTTTCCTAATAATTGATCTCTTCCTTCTGTATTTCCTATTACCTTCTGTTTCTTCTTTCAAATGAACACCATATTATTTGGAAGCTTGAATTTCCAGTCAGAGGCCCTTGTGTGCTTGTTCCATATGAACAGGGTTCATCTTCTGAATATCCTCTTTTGCCTTAACTGATTCTTGGTGGGGAATTCTTGTCCTTTCCTGTCATTCCTTTATGCTGAGACAAAGCTGCAACAGAAGGCATGATTTTCTATCGTCATGTGAGACACATGTTTCTGAGACATGGCGAAGGTCAGTGAGATGGTAACATAAAACCTTTCTCCAGGTCAGACTTTTAGAAAAACGAAAGGAAAATAGGAAGAGAGTTGGGTTTAAACGTTTTTAGATATATATATATATATATATATATATATATATATATATATATATATATATATATATATATATATCGATTGTGATAGGTGTCTTGCTTTTCTCAGGAGCCACTCCATTTAAGGACTGGCTTGTTATATATATATATATATATATATATATATATATATATATATATATATATATATATATATATATATATATATATATATATATATATATATATATATATACTAACTGACCAACCCAGTGCTGCCTGGGAGAACTCTGAATGACAACCAATAAACTCTCTCTCTCTCTCTCTCTCTCTCTCTCTCTCTCTCTCTCTCTCTCTCTCTCTCTCTCTCTCTCTCTCTCTCTCTCTCTCTCTCTCCCAAAATTTTTACTCATATGCAAAAAGATGAATAAAATAAGAAGTAGAAATAGGCCCTCAAGAATTGAAGGGCGATTAACAAATGAAAAAAGGAAATATGTAACATATTAGCAGAAAGATATAAGAGTGAAATCACACCTAGAATTGATAATGAAGATAATGATACAGAAATAAGAGATGAAAATAGTGAATATTTATCGGACATAGATATTACTAAAGCCAATATTATTTGGCTATAATGAGGAATTCAAAATGGATCAGCAGCAGGACCTGATGGTGTTCCTGCCATTTG
>NC_089752.1:56076674-56096674 GCF_040412425.1 Macrobrachium rosenbergii | reverse complement strand
TGGTGTCATTATCAATAAATTCGTAAGAATAGAGGTCTTCGTTTCCCTTGTTCCTTGAGGATGTGTATATTTTGGACGTGGCTTCTCCTTCTGTATATGTCTTATGTCTATATATATATATATATATATATATATATATATATATATATATATATTATATGTATATATATATATATATATATATATATATATATATATATATATATATATATATATATATATATATATATATATATATATATATATAATCTTTCTTCTTGCCGCATACGTGCGTAAGATCAGGGCGCACCCCAGCTATCTTCGCTTGTATGAACGCCGAGTAAAAGACATCGTATTTCCGAGGCCTTCACCCGCCTTCAGGGACTTCCTGGTTTCAGGTTCTTGGCTGTCGCGTACCTTTGATTTATTCCTGCCTTTTCCCCACTCCATCTTTATGCCATTTCCTGTCGTAGTTTCTCATACCTTCTTTTTATTTCGTTTCGTTGGCGCTTTCATTTCCATAATTGTGTTTCGGTTTACCTGTTTTCGCCTTATATATTGTTTATGATTGTGTCATTTTTCTATTTGAGGTAATTTGTTATTCCACTGTAAAGTTTTATCTTGATTCGAAGTTTTATACTTAATATGTGCTGATATTTTTATCATGATAACTAACATCTCGTTACCAGTAACGTTTGTCATATTGTTCTTCATATATAATTTGTTAGCCTCCTTCACTGTTTAATCGTATATTTGGTCATTTTTAAATTTTTTTTTAAATTCGGGCCTTTTTATATTACAATTTTTCTTCACTTACTTTTGGTCTACAACGCCTAATTTTTTATGTCACTTGTGCTACATCTGTCTTTTATCATTTATTATATGAGGTGCGGCTTAATGTCCCATTTTAGTATACCACCTGAAGTAATGAGCAAGAAGTTACAGTAAAATACGAGAACTTGAAGTGACTTGCTGAATGCAATCTTCGAAGAAAAACGTGTTCAGAAATTCCTTAGCAGCGACTTCAGAACTCTTCAAACGCGAAGTATAGGAAAGTCATGTGTCAAGTCGAGTGATAGTACTTTTTTATTTATTTGGTTTTTAGGTTTCTGTAAAAGAAAACTGTTGAGATGGCTTTGTCTGTGCGTCTGCACTTGTTCTGTTCGCACGTTTTCTGTCCGCCCTCAGATCTTAAAAACTACTGAGGTTAGAGGGCTGCAAATTGGTATGTTGATCATCCACCCTCCAATCATCAAAATATACCAAATTTCAGCCCTCTAGCCTCAGTAGTTTTCATTTTAATTAAAGTTAAAGTTAGCCATGATCGTGCGTCTGGGAACGCTATAGGGCAGGCCGCCACCGGGCCGTGGCTAATACAGCATTATACCGAGGCCACCTAAAGATAGATCTATTTTCGGTGGCCTTATACGCTGTACAGAAAACTGGATTGCGCCGAAGAAACTTCGGTGCGTTTTTTACTTTTAGTTTTCTGAAAGAAAACTATTGTGCCGGCTTTGTCTGTCGGTCAGCACTTGTTCTGTCCGCACTTTTTCTGTCCGCCCTCTTGAGGGCTGCAAATTGTTATGTTGATCATCAACCCTTCAATAATCAAGCATACCAAATTGCAGCCCGCTAGTCTCAGTAGTTTTTATTTTATTTAAGGTTAAAGTTAGCCATAATCGTGCTTCTGGTAACGATATGGGATAGGCCACCACCGGGCCGTTGTTAAAGTTTCATGAGCCACAGCCCATACAGCATTATACCGAGACCACCAAAAGATAGATTTATTTTCGGTGGCTTTGATTATACGCTGTGCAGAAAATTCGATTGCGTCGAAGAAACTTCGGCGCATTTTTTTTTTTATTTTAGTAGTACCAGCGAACGTTCAAAGCCAGTCCGAACGTTTTTGCTCCGAACACCTTTCCCCGAAACGACTCCACACGACATCTGGCAATCCTCTTGCATTTCCATCGATGGAGGCAATTATCAGTTTCCATTTCTCAACAGATCCTCCCCCCTTCCCCCTTAACCTCCCCCCCTTTCCTCCACCAATAAATCAGGTCATCGTCATTAAAGCTCTCATTAGGGTAATGAATCGCCTTGCTGGCGAATTGGACGAGCAAGACATATGATTTATGGTAGTTATGATTTTTCATCTCTGAATTTGAAGATTTTACCTGCATGGCTTCTGTTTGGTCCAGGTTATGTGCAACATGCAACCAAAAACACTGACCCTGACCACATGCATTGCTCCGCCAGTTAAATAAAGAAGACATTCGATCGATCAAGCATTTGTATTCCACAGACAGTTGATTCCAACTGCTACCTCGGTAATCGAGTGTAAAATAATTACCTACCCAGTACCTAATTAATATTTAACGCTTATTTTGGCTCATGTTTATGATATGGTATAAAATTAAACTGCAATTTTAATTATGTTTATTTATACTGATTCATTAGCATCTGCCCTTATTCACACTGTACAAAAATCGCGGATTTAATTGAATGAAGCAACTGCAAGATAAATATGTCTCTAATGAGTGTCTTTTTAACGTCATCTTCTGCAGACTTCGTGTAAACAAACAGCAACGAACTTCCCTTCCTCTTAGTTGTTCTTGTATATATTCATTGGCTTCTTGGGAGGGAATGGGGAAGGGATACTGTTGGGGGGGTGGTTAGTAGTGAGAAAAAAATTTAGATTTGTCAAGGTTATTATCTTCGATATTTTTTACGTGGACTGTGAACCAAAGTTTGAGAAAGGAGTTATTTTGCTCGTCCTATTAATGTTCTGGTAATAACTGTATAAATATATTGAGTATATCTGTCTATCTAAATATGTAGCTATCGATCCATCTATATATATATATATATATATATATATATATATATATATATATATATATATATATATATATATATATATATATATATATATATATATATATATAAAATGAAAAATTCCCATATAGGAATTTGAGATGAAGTGCACACAAACACACGCACACAAACACGCAAGTATATGTTACGACCGGGGTTTACAATATATGCTTGGTGTGGTAAACAGCCATCATACTTTACAATATTTCCAAAAAGCTTCAGGGAATGGTGCTCGTTATCTTTAGCTTCCAAACGGGAGGCCCGAGTGTGTCAGGTACACAAGATAGGACCCAGTTCCTTTTATCATAGTGTCACCACCATCCCCCGATCCTAACAGTTTAGTAACAAGGGCTGGTGTTGGGAAGATTGGATTCATTGCGTCGAAAAGAATTTTAGTTCTTTTTTCTCTTAGGGAAGGTGGTATTTTTTTATGTGTTATAATATATATATATATATATATATATATATATATATATATATATATATATATATATATATATATATATATATATATATATTGTATATTAGCCTATATATGTTTATGTGTGTATATATACATATATGTATATATATATATATATATATATATATATATATATATATATATATATATATATATATATATATATACAGTATATATACAGTATATGTATGTATATATATACACACGTGTGTGTGTGTGCGCGCACTTGCCTTTCATGCCATTTTAGGAGAAATAAAATTAAAGAACGCGTATCCTCTTCATATCCACATTTTATTTTTATTTAGTAAGTTATCTTTATTCATGTTGTTTATAGCTTGTTCTGAAACCTTTCTCTCTCTTTTCTTCCAGGTAATTCTTCCAAGTAAAAAGCGTGAGCCTGATATCAGTATGTGAGTAAAGTCGATTTTCCTTTTATTGCTCGCATGAGTCTGCGGTCAATGACCCAGGCAGTCACGACGCCAGACAACACCCAGTTACTTTGATAAATGTAGATGATATATTGCTTTACTTTGTATTCATGTACTTGTAAAATATCATCTGTCATATGTATATCCGTCAAAATATTTGAATTTTACGATTAATTTTTTCCTAAACTCCTTTTTCCTTTCCTGTTACCTTCCTATAGTGAAAGATATAGTTGTACATTATTCATGCCTTTGTTTTAGCAAAATTGAACATATGAACTTCCCTACGGTTTTGTACTGTTCAGATGCAAATTTCAGGGCAGCATTTTCAACAGAGTTGGTTCCCTTTGGGAACCAGAGTGCTTTGATGTAATAGCATCATAAAATCTTTAGAAGGAGATGATCATTATGAAATGATTTGCATTTTAGTTCGCTAACATTTTTGGGGGAAATGTGATTGTCCGACCTGTGAATGTAGGTAATATTTCTTTGATGTGGTGCAGACCTTTCCTTTATGTGGTCATAATGCAAAACATTTGAGAGAGAGAGAGAGTTTTTGAAGCAGAATGGTACAATAACTGTGTTACGGAACATACTGGTAAACGAAAATATTTAACCTAAGTCATACCCTTTAACGTTTATCGAATTGGCATTACATTCGGAGTTTAAATAACGCCTCAGTTCGGTGTGGGTGGCCGAAAACAAAAGAATTTTCAAGGTAGTTATGGACAGCAGGCAATTCGGGTGATTCTTCTGTCACCAAGAGTAGCAAGTGCATGATCATTGCCATTTTAGGAGACAGGCTGCTCAACTTCCTCTGCGATATTCTCTTGCGATATTTTTTCCTTGAAAATATCGTTATCGAAAATGAACTGTTTATGTATAACTGGAAACGTTAGGATTGTTATTAATAACATTGATGTGGTGTTGAAGGTGATAGCTGTATCAGCGGCATTCAGTTTGTATAGAGTTTTCTCTATTTTTCTAAAAAATTATTTTTCTAGGGTACTGCATTCTGTCAGTAACACACCGATATTGGTCATACTTGGAGAGGAAAGCAGGTTGCAAAATTAGGTTGTTTATTTCTGATGTACACAGTAAAACAGATACTGTTTTACTGTGTACATCAGAAATGAACTACTTAATTTTGCAACCTTCTTTCCTCTCCAAGTATGACCAATATCGGCGTGTTACTGGTAGAATGCAGTAACCTAGAAAAATCAATTATTCGAAAAATAGAGAAAACTCTATACAAACTGAATGCCGCTGATGCAGCTATCACCTTCAACACCACGTGTATAAAAGAGGGTCCACTGACTATTTATAATAACATTAATGCTAAGAGTTATCTTCCAGATGGTCACGCCATTAGAATTGTGAACAAGATAATGCGTCCTTCCCTCTGAGAGAGTATCAAATCTCGCAAACAAGAGCCTCATACAGTTTGCCATTCGCCAAGAACCTTAGGCTTCTCCAAAGGCTTTTGCAGCTTCCCTTCTAAGGGCGCCAGCTTCATTGCTCTCTGCCTTTTAATTTTTATCTGTTCCCTTTGGTCTCTTCTGAAATAGCTCTCCAAATTCTTTAATTTTCCTTCCACCAATTTTCATACATAAGATATCTAAGACATTTTTATTTGTTTATTAATTTATATTTTTTTTAATAAGTAAGATCTCTTTCTATGTTTCCCTTTACCTTTGCTTCTTCCTAATGAACACCAAATTCTTTGGAAGCTTGAATTTTAAGTCGATGGTCCCCGTGGGCTTGTTCCATATGAATTTGGTTCATCTTCTGAATAATAACAATTATAATAAGAATAGATACTTATTATAAGGTAAATGATAATCTAAAAAAAATAGGGAGTCACTGGTCTTGTTGAAATAATAATGATAATAATAATAATACACTTGACGTTTGGGATTTCTTTTCGATTCATTTCCGATAATCCTTCATGGGCTTATATGATTTTAAGTGTAAGTGTCAGCTGTAATGTAATATATCTTTCCGTTGTTGTTTTTCATAACCTACTATTTTATTTTTCTTCTCTAAATGGTTTCACATATTTTTCCTGTTCTGGTGGGATTCGATGGACCACGTAAAGAGATTCTGTGACATTATTCTATTTTCCTGAAAGATTTAGCCATTTTTCTGGTATTCAAACAGTTTATTGTATTTTTTTCACAAATGATATATAATCTATTTTTTCGTCGCCATGGTGGGATTCTATGGCTCGTTTCATTGTAGGCCTGTCCTCCTTTTTGTGGATTCTTTATATTAGTTTGATTTTGAATAGCCAACGTTGATTGAGACCGTAGTCACCGTGTAGCTATTCTAGCCGTAGTCAAAACGATGGCCAGCCAAATAACGACGCGTTCCAGTGACGGGTTGAATCATGGCCGAAATCATTGGCCATCGGTTGAATGGTGGCCATAAAATCGTTCAACCCAGTTTTCCCGATGTCGAAAATAGATCGCTATTGTCTAGTCCACCCCTCCCGCCCCCTGGCCTGAATCCCCCGTAACCATCTTCCCCCTCCACTGGTTTTAATTTTCCATTGGTAGAAGTTTTCTTTTGTTGCCATTACTTGGCGTAACAAGCATGGAGCGTTTCAATCATCGATTTGATGGGCTTTTTTGTGTGTTATTTCTTTTTAAGTTGGCGAGGAAAAAACCCGGTAGATTTTTATGATTATGATTTTGTCAGCCCAACATGGGACTTTTAAGAAATGTTTTGTACGTAACACGGACATTTCGATCTTCCTAATAGACTCAGTTGAACAGTTTATTCTTTGATTAACTATTATGAGAGATGTTTACATTTAACTGATTCGACTAACGTTTAGTATGATCAAGATAAATTTTATATCCCTTGGTCTCTTGAATTATTTTTTCAGTTTTATTTATGATATTACAACGAATGCTTAAAAAGGCCTTTTGTTATTTTATATTTATTTTTTATTGTGGTGCAGTGACCGGGAAGGCAAAACTTCCCAGAAGAATACTGACCCGGAAGAAAATGATATAAATGGGCTTCACCTCTTTTTAAGTGAAGAAACTTCCGCCTCTCGGAAAGAGGAGGGTTGAACGTTTCACCTGTGACACCTGGTATATGTAAATGTATAAGGGAGAAAGAAAGGGAGCTTATTAAGTTTTTTTTAAGTTGTGACGGACTCTTCACAAACAAGGAGTTGAGTAGTTCTGTTGCTTCAAAGGAATGAGAGAATGACAATAATGATTGAGAAGAACTTCTTCTTGCGCTCGCGCGCCTGTGCACATAAACACACATAAATATATATACATGTATATATATATATATATATATATATATATATATATATATATATATATATTGTATTATATTATATTTATATTTATATGTGTGTATGTATCTGTCTTAAAGGGAAATTTAACGCGTTTAAAAACTATTCATATGTATTTTCATATTCGCAACACGCGACAAATTTCCATTGACACAGCAACTTGGGCAACAGGAGAAAGTCAGGCAAGGAAAAATTTAAAAAGACGATGAATGATGGTTTTTTTTATTCTTATAAAAAGCTTATAAGCTCATCTTTCAGCCTAGAAGCTTCCTTGGCAAAACAGTCCCTCTCGAAGTCTCATAAATAAGTGGTTGGAAAAGTTAGAGGCCTGATTTTGAGGGAAATTGCCGATTTTTCTTATTCAACTTTTTTTTATTGGTATACCCCTCATAACTTTAAGATATTTGCATGAGAGTAGTAGTATCTTGTGTTTACTGTAATGAGTGTACGTAATACATTAAAGCTTTTTTTTTTACTGTGAATGTGAAATGAATGTATTTTAGTAAAGATAGCGCCATGCTTTGCATACTTCCGAAGAGTATAGATTCAAATGGGAACACCTGATGGTGTATTTCCTCAAAGATGGCATGGCTTTGTCTTTTTTCTACTGAACAAATTTTTATGAGACTATGAGAACGATAACTTCGACTTATGCACCTGCTCTTCTGAAATGTTTGAGGCTGAGAAGACATACAAAAAAGTATTCGAGTGAATATATCGTCTTTAACCAATAAACTTTCTTTGCTCTCCCGTAATCTGCTCATGTTGTTTTTACTCCAAAATTATAGGAGTAATAAAAATTTATGTGGAAAAACAGCAGGGAATCACAATTTTTAACTCGGGGAAACCGTAAGACCTTGATACTCAGTGCTGATATTTGGTCTTGAGTTACTTGGGCATAGTCTCTCTCTCTCTCTCTCTCTCTCTCTCTCTCTCTCTCTCTCTCTCTCTCTCTCTCTCTCCTTTGATTGTTAATGACTAATACATCTGAGTGAGCGTAACATCTCAAACGGAATCAGAGTTGGCCATAATGACTCAGTTCCTCAGATATAACTAAAGGGAAAACCTGCTCT
Source organism: Macrobrachium rosenbergii (assembly GCF_040412425.1). Lineage (NCBI taxonomy): Eukaryota > Metazoa > Arthropoda > Malacostraca > Decapoda > Palaemonidae > Macrobrachium > Macrobrachium rosenbergii. The sequence continues at coordinate 56,088,541 of NC_089752.1, read as the reverse complement.
TTATTACTTCTGCACAGATATCTACTGGCGATTGTATCTGCATTATACGCACACACACATGTATATATATGTGTGTGTGTATGTATGTATATAGTGTTTTAGTGTGTATATACTGTACAGGGACATGTACTGAAAACCCACGGAAAATGGTTAAAAAAAACTCCTCTAACGAATAAAGCACATGTTACAGAGGTTCGTGTTTCCCTAGGATTTTTATTGCAACCTTGCTCAACATTGGCTACATCGCTGTAAAGGTTTAGTGTTAAATTGACGAGTATAAATCAAAATTATAATATTCCTTCTCCGAAGATATGCTGAACCTATTGAAGAGAAGGTCTAGTGAACCCTCAGAGAGTTCCCTTCTCCTACAGATAAGGATATTTCCGTCTGCGTTTTTCCTGCAATGGAGCAGTATTTATCCTCGCTAGATTTATACGTCCTTGAAGTCGAATATAGCCATATTACTCTTTAGATTTTTCATATCTGTTTAAAGGTCGCTCCATCTGTCGAACGAAATCTTCTCCCCGACACTTTATGGTTTTGAAAGCGCGTGCCGAAAACAGTCCATTAATGGTTAAATATGAGGAAGTTTACGCACCTCGTATCGGGACCTGACGACGTCTAACTCATCTTCCTAGCTTGTAAAAAAAGTAAAAGAAAATAAGGAAAGGGATAATGAAAATAAGCAACGAAAAATGGCATAGATGGGTGTCACGTTAAAGTAACTTGATGCCTTTTTTGTATGTCGTTTATTAAGGGAAATGCGTTGTAAGTGTCATATCTTCTCATTCCCTTGTCCGTGACCGCTTTCTTTCAGAAGTTAATTATCCGCGTTGAAGTTTGTTGTCAATAAGCACAGTGTTTATTGCCTCGATGTAATTGTAGTGTAATATAAAGCAGTATTCTTGGCATCTAGATATAAGCGTGCTTGGCTCATTGGTGAACCGAACGATGCGCATCTGTTCTGACAGAATTATAAATTTGCTATGGTTATTCCCTTATAATTTTCTGTGGGTATTACTTACACTAACCATTTCAAACTTAGTTTTCACGAGGACTAAATATTTAAGTAGGTTATGTAACGTTATGGGCGTCAGTGAGGATGACGTCGTACGGAGGCACCAAAAATTCGTTGGAATGGGATGATATACTTGATTGGAAAACTTCTTTCAAAACAAAAGAGATACCGGTACGTGTTCGCGTTGGATGTAATTGGTATAATTGCATGGCATATGAGAGAGAGAGAGAGAGAGAGAGAGAGAGAGAGAGAGAGAGAGACTTGAAATAAACGAACAGGTGAAGCGAAAGGCTCTTCTTATGTCACTTCTATAACGGCTTAGTATTATTAGATGATGTGAACGAGTAGATTTACATGTTCACAGACATTATTAGATTTTGAGACAGTATATCAGACAGGGAGATCAGAAAAAAAACACGTGTCGGAGGCAATAAACCTCACGGCATTCTGTTTACCATCCCTAGATATTATCCAGATTCCCAGTAATAGGTTCTAGCTGCAGAAAAGGAATGGCAAATACTCTCCACGCATTCGTAATAGTCGTATTTCAGTGTATATTCCATTTGCATTGTGTTGTATTAGCTTTCTCTTGTTTTTCAGTCTTGAGGAAAGAATCCATATTTTATTGAAATGTTTCTTTTCCATTAGCTTCCAAGACTAATTTATTCATATAAAAATGAACCCCCTTTCAGCGTTTTCTTTCATCTGACCAAAACTCGTTTCAGCAGCGGCTTTTGCTAAGCTTTGTAGATTACTAAGCATGATTAGAGGCCTAAATATTTTCAGTGTAGAACTGATGTAGGTGATAATATGAAAATTTTTCCGTCTTCAGCTTGAAATAGCGCACGTCAGTGTTATTTCATGGTTAAGTCGAATGGTAAGGAAGACGAACCAGTGAAGTAAATAGATGAAAAATGAGATCATGCTCTCTCTCTCTCTCTCTCTCTCTCTCTCTCTCTCTCTCTCTCTCTCTCTCTATATATATATATATATATATATATATATATATATATATATATATATATATATATATATATGTGTATATATATATATGTGTACTGCATACATGTACATATATATTTGTGTATGTATGAATATATGCATGCATACGTTACGTATGTAATTGCTTACTTGGATATTTTCAAAGTGAATTGAGAGTAAAGGGCGACAGGGAAACCATATTTGGTTCTATAAAAAAACCAATGTCCTCACCTGAGACCTTAGATCATTAAGACAAGCGTTTTCAAGTTGAAGAAAATCTGAAACCCCTGTGGAACACACAAGAAAGTAGTGAATACCACACATAATGGTAATTATTTATTTTTCATCGGTCGACCGCGGATTAAGGAATTTGTATGAAACGGATTTATTTTTATTGAGGGAAAATATTTTGTACATTTGTAAGTGGTGGGTAATAATGATTTTTTGCGACCATTCCTGAAAATGCTCCGCTAGAAAATATGATGCAGTATAATTCAGTAATTCGGTATTTTGCTGGCAATTCATTCTGGTAATTCTGGGTTAATTACCGGCTTCTGCGGAGACATTGAAATTCAGTAAAAACTTGAAAAATTGAGTCAGTGTCTTGCTGAATGTTGGCTTAATCGCGTACTAATTTGTATTTAACATAGATGGGCAGTAAAAACTTTGGAGGATAATTAACTAATATTGTTCTTCTCATTTTCCTAGTTTGAAAACAGATAACTTTTTCTTTGATGCAATGGATATTGTACTCATTTGTTGTGGCATTTATGTATGCGCGTAAGATAAACAATTTTCTTGAATAATATTATTCGGCATTGGTTTGTATATAACGGTTCATAAAGTCTTTGGGGCAACCTTTATCATGATCTGTACATGCATACCCAGGAAAAGTTTTTCCACCTTATGTTTATTCCTGAGGAAAATTGAGTTCCCTTTTAACAAAATGCCACGAAAATATAGAAAGTTCTTTTGTTAATGTCACGTAGAGTTTTCTTGATATTATTATCGCGCAGAGACTCTTTGGTGCTAAAATTACCTGGAGATGTTTTCTAAACAGTCTTCAGATATAAACAGCCCTTATTTTTTGGTACTGTGTATTTTAAGAAGATTGCGGTGGCCCTTTGATTCAGACCCTACGGGTCTTATAATAATGGGGTGTGTATTTTGGAAAATTAGATAAAAGTGTATTTTTCTCTCTCTCTCTCTCTCTCTCTCTCTTTACTCTCTCTCTATATATATATATATATATATATATATATATATATATATATATATATATATATGTGTGTGTGTGTGTGTATGTATATATATATATGTATGTATATATATATATATATATATTGTGTGTGTATTTATAAATTATATATGTATATGTGTGTGCGTGTACACGTGTTTTATTGATATTACTTTGTTTTCGTTGCCATGCAGTCATAAAGCTGTAAGAGGGAGAGAAAAAGATTCAGTACACAAAAGTTCTCAGCTGAGAATACGTTTTGCAGTAAGCTTTGCCGTCAGCATTTCCTCCATTTCCTGGAACATTTATCTACTTTATAGCATCCCTTACGGTGTTAATCTCCTAAAGAAGCGGCAGAGATGGCTTTCTCAAACATATCTAGCTCCATTTCTGTGTTCATACATCATTGCCATTTTTGGGTACTTTTCTTTTCTTTGCGTTGTTTTAGTAAAACAAATATTTTTCCTGTGAAGAATTTTTTTCATCTATCATTTTATTAACTATAGAAATATCAGAATATATTCCATTAATCTTGAGTTTTGATGTGGTACCATCGGCTAGGTGATAGAAATTAACAGCGTATGTTTCTTTGTATTACTTTCTCCCGTCCTTGTTTTGATATAAGGCTGATCATGAACGGTCCATTGATGTTATCTGCAGTGCTCTCTCTCTCTCTCTCTCTCTCTCTCTCTCTCTCTCTCTCTCTCTCTCTCTCTCTCTCTCTCTCTTATTTGCACCCAAGGGACAGCATATCTTATTTGCAGCCAAAGCAATTTAGAAAACTCGGCTGATAAACGAGAATTCCTCGGTCCTCTGTATAGGGCTACTAAGGAAGATTTATGGGTCTCTGCACGTAGCATTAATGTTCCTCACAGATTATTCACTTAGGGGAGCGCCGTTTATTTTGCCTCTGTTTAGAAATTTGTTTTTCATATTTCCATATTTTCTTTGTTGTGCCTGTGTTATGTTGTCAGTCATAACATAAAATTGGCAATATATATAGGGAAAGGGCGCATGTTGGTCAGGTATCAGTTGTCTCAGCTGAGTAAGAGTTTCAGAATAAAGGCTGTTTTTGTAAAATATATATCCAAGAACAGAAACATATTGGGGTCCTTACACTAGATTTGGCTGCGATTTCACGGCATTCCATATACTTTAGAATAGTCTTGCATGAGGCAGCAAGATCTGCAGAGTAATTTTGATAATGGAGTCTTTTTGCTGTTGGGGCAAAGGATGAGAAAGAGAATGCTTCTTGTCTCTCGCAAGCATGCTCATAAATGGATTTGAAGGCTAAGATCGTATGAAATTAATTATCATTTGTTTTGCTTTTTGTGGAGATCAGATAGTCAGTTCGTGGAAGACTTCTGAAGAAATGATGTTAACTCAAGTTTATTGCACTCCGTGAAGAAGAAAACTGTAATCCTTTTCTAAAGAGATGGATTAAGAAGATAGACTTCACAAGGCCTCGCTGCCCATGACTATGTATTCATGAATAGTTCAAATTTTATATTTATATGTGACAGGGACTTGTGTAAATGTGAATGACTATTTGCATACAAACCTGGCGTATTTTTTACAAGCTGAACCAAAGCCCTAAAAGGGTCGCCTTACTTTGTTTTCGAATGCGATAATGCATTGTATTGGAAATGCTTTGGAAAGCGTGAGAAAGAATACATTATTGTACGCCCTGGGACTTCGGTATGAATTTTCATATATGTAGTTCACTGGATGCTGATTTCATTTAGAAATTTCGCCTTTTTATAAAGAAGAAAAGCTTCTGAGGTTTATGTTGTGGGAAAAGAGGCTTTTATTAATCCCCTACGGACAAATGTAGGAGTGGCTGTAGTTCTTCCTTTTGTTTGTTGGGTTCTGTCTGCTTGACCGTTAGAATATCTGTAACACTTCCCTTGTCATTGCAATTCCTCGTGCATGATTGAACGGATTTCAATCACGTTTGGCAGAGGTAGATCATCCTGCTTAGGTGTTCGTGATGTGGGATCATACGGCTGTCTATATCTGACTGTTTTTCTCTGTTTCTTTGCACAACTTTGACCTTTGCCATCACTTTTGAATTGTAAGAGACAGCTTTCATATTGAGCAGGCTAACTTTTCTAAAAGAATAAATTCAGATGACACAGCGGTTGGGGACCTTCACACTCAAAATTGATGACACCGGGTACATTTCGTGTTTCACAAACAAATCTCGTCTGGCAAAAGTTTTCGACGTTTTCCACTTTTATAGGAACCTTAATGGTTTCCTGTTTAATATTTCTGTAGCTGGGATGCTCCTAGAGAGAAGCATCGTGAGTATCGGTTACATATATTGCTGTAGCAATACTTTCAGATTTTTTTTTTTTTTTAGCATCAGTAGTGTTCATAGACTTGGGGCTTCTTCAACATTAATGTGGACATAAATTAAAGATGAGGAAATCTTTGTACTGAGAAAACCATAGAGCGCCTGTTAGCTATGTTACCCTTCTCATGTTGTAATTGAAGAACTTTGACCAACAATCAAATTCTATGTAATGGTAATTTTGTAAATGTAAAGGTAGATACAGTTGAAGACAAGTTCATGATAAATAAATTACCATTTTTATGAAGACAGGTGATACAAAACGTTCTTTGGTTATACACACGTCATAAGATTATTCCAAATGGCAAGGCAGGCGCTGGAAATTATCATAACAGCAGGGTTTCATTACGGTGACGAGTGAGATTTGACAGTAAGGAGGAAATTCTTTGCAGTAGCACTGTACATAGTATATGTATGTGGCAGACATGCAACAGGGTTGACCCGTGAGACTTACTTCGAGAATTTACAGCGAGTCATGACAGATCAAGTCATGATGTGTTTTTACGTAATCGTTTACGAATGATTGTATGATGTAGTCCTAACGTATGTTGTCTCCTTAATGATACAGTCAATGAATTAATGAGGTGCGTGAGTACTTGGTATACAGGCTTTTCTACAGGTAATACAACGTTTAACTGGGGAAGATAGAATTCGCGGCGACAGGGAAACAATTGAGAAGTAACGTTTTTTAGAGGAAATTGAAAGTGACTCTTAGAAGGTAAAAGATTTTGTTGAAGGAGGAAATCAAGTGGTATATTCGCATAGTAAATTTGGGCTAAATGTCGCAGATGATACTAGGTTAGTGGCGAGGAAAATGGCAGTATAAGACAGGCTAGAAAGGCTTTAGGATAATTGAGAAAGTTGCGGAGCAGAAAAATGTTAATGCAAATGGAGTACGAAATATGTCAAGAAAATTCTCCGCTAGAAATGGGGACGCGTTAACAGGCGGGAAAACGAAAGGATAAAAGCGGAGGCTCTAGAATTGAATGGCGAATTTTTTCTTAAGGATCCAAAAGATCGTCAAGAGTGGAGGAAGAAATAGTACGACATAGCAAAAAGGTCGTGAAAATAATATGATGGAACCAAATTTCGTAATGCCTTTTAGAAGGAATGGGAGAAAGTAGAATGATAAAGTAGCCATTTATAACAAATCAATTTGGAGAAGAGTGGACTGGAAAATCATGGAGGTGTATGACAGAAATGTTGGAGAGTCAAGACCTGAACAAACAAAACAAAGAAGGAAACAAAGTTGAGGAAGAAAGAGCTTTGTTCATGGCCCACCCTCTGCATTGTTTCCTTGTAACTTTGGGGAGGAAAGCTAACTGTTAATTTGTTTTTCGCAGTTGTTGCTTCCTTCATTAAGAAGTTGAAGGATAAATTGAGGATAATTTTTATATCGGGTATTGTTTTTATTTCGTGGAAAAGACGTTTAGCCTAATGTTAATGTTTGTCCTTATTATTATTCTAATGTAAGTATCTTAACTAATGTTAGTTACTTTAACAATGTGTAGTAATAGACTCGATTTGTTTTGAAACTAGAAGCGAAGGAGGAATGTTATTGTTACATTTGTATTTGGTTTTCAAGGTCTGAATTGTATAACTCACCCTAAAATGAGAGCGCTGCATTGTATTTCTCGTTAATTGAATTTGAGTTTATTAAGCTTCAGTTGGAAAATAGAATATCATATCGGGCTCTATAATATACTGTTTCTTATGTCTTGATGTTGGTTGTGTTCTCGTACGTACGCGCAGAAACATATATGACGTTTGAGAATTAAAGGAGTATATCATTACTCTCCTCTAATTCTCAAACTATCTTGGCCTATGATTTTTTTCCCAGTATTACAGTACACCTGTATTACACCTACAGACTAAGAATTAAATCATGTATTACACCTGTAGACTAAGGACTAAATCAAGTGATAAATTTTTGTGATAGTATATTGTAGTGCGCATTTTGCTAATCTTTTGCATATTTTTTGTTTACTTGCATCATTTAGCTATAATTACTGCGTGTGCCAAATTGAACACTCAAAATGCCTCCCGGAATTAACCTTATAAATACGAAAACGCCAAGTTCCTCGTTGGGTTAGCGGGTTCCGTTCTCTGCTAGCACTCTGCTGGCCGCGAGTTCGAATCTCCGACCGACCATGAAGAATAAGAGGAATTTATTTCTGGTGATAGAAATTCATTTCTCGCAAAATGTGGTTCGGATTCCACAATAAGCTGTAGGTCCCGTTGCTAGGTAACAATGGTTCTTAGCCCGTAAAATAAATCTAATCCCTTCAGGCCAGCCCTCTCTAGCAGAGCTGTTAATCAGCTCAGTGGTCTGGTTAAACTAAGCTACACTTAACTTACGAAAACAGTAGCGCAAGTGTAGGTCCTACCCCACCTTCCCCGCACTCCACCCAACCCTAATGGCTTTCTGCCACATCTAATTAAATTCTGTGCCTATAAGATAAAAACAGTGACAGCATAATATGCACAGCAACATTTTCATGAATGTCATTTGGGTTTTTTTCGTCGTGTTTGATGCCGTGCAAAATTAATGTGACAGAATGTTATTGAAAAAAAATAATTCTTGGAAATGCTCTTCGTATACGATTTGTTTGCATATCTTGTGTGTGTGTATATATATATATATATATATATATATATATATATATATATATATATATATATATATATATATATATATGTATGCATAATAATACATATATATATATGTATGTATGTATGTATGCATTATATATATATATATATATATATATATCCATCCATCCCCTCCCCTCCCCTCTTGGGCGATTCCACCCTTTTCCTCTCCCCTAAAACTTTTTTACCTTTTTATGATCTCATCGCCTTCTTATGGAATGTAATGGCTAAATATTTTCTAACGTTCTGTCCAGAATTTTATTGTAACTTGAGAAGAAATATTTTTCAGCGTAGGCTGAATAATCCACGACAAAGGTTTATTTGTGCACGCACATGCACACGTTGACGTATGCGGATGGATATCCTGTACAGACATAGTTGGTTCGGAAAGTTGGGAACAAACACAGGACTGACCTTGCATATGAATCGAAGTGATAGTTTTATTAAGTGACAGAGAGAGAGAGAGAGAGAGAGAGAGAGAGAGAGAGGTTGGTGGGAACCTTATGAATTGTTTCATCCCAGTGGGAATGAGGATTACTTCGCCGAGGCCCTCTCGTTCTGATGGCATAATCTTAACAGGGCAACGAACACTCTAGTTTTAACTTTTCTCTTTTTCTTCCGTCCTAACTACGACCACAACGGTCGACTAACAACTAGATACATAATTCAACGCTGAGGTCAACAGAAGCCATGCAGCTCGGGAATCGAACGCTGGTCACTCAGGTTGTAAGCCGGGCACTTACCACTGTGCCACGGTGCCGGATAGAGAGACAGGGAGAGAGAAATTTTCTAAAGGCATTCATTGTTGGATAAATATAGTAAATATTTAATTGAAATTGAGAGGAATTAAAGTTAAAGGAAATTATATGCAAATAATGGTAATCGTCATCATTCGGGATATTTATGAATGCCTTATTTTATTACACTGATTCTCTCTCTCTCTCTCTCTCTCACACACACACACACACACACACACACACACACACACACACACACACACACACACACACACACATTTTCATTCCCATTCTCATTCTTGACAATAAAGAAACAGGAGAGGAGTGTCAAAATTTACTGTTGAAGGACAGAGTGTGAAATGGCAATAGTGAGGATTATAGGTTCACCATTATCATATTCTTTCATAGGAGCCGTATTAATCTTATGATTAGTCATGACGTTTTCCTTATCGCTCCAGTTATCATTATAGCCATTGTAGAGCTCGAATATTGTCTGAAATTAATGACAAATATTCTGCAGTTGTAAGCATAACAAAGTTTAAATTCCACGGAGTTTACAGATGGTAGTGAGGTTGATTTTCAAAAATAGACTTGAACGTTATTTCCTAAGTCTAAGGAAAATATAAAGATAGTTTGATTTTGCAGATGTTACTCATTTGAAATCATTTCTATTGGGTATGAATGCACTACTGCAAGCAAAGAAATATAGTCGAATCAGGTGTAAGCCCATGTAAAACATTTATTAAAATGAACAGCGTATATATTGTGAATCTGCATTTATATTCATTATCATCGTCGTATTTTCACATCTTATTCGGTGTATCTCATTGTAGAAAATCAGCAGGCGATCATTCCAATGCGTAGGTACGCAGAATTTTGAGCTAAGACAAATTTACTTAGCAGCAGCCGCTAGGCACTTTTCAAGCGCGTATTAGCATTAGTTGAGTCTTAATTTTTTCCTCTCATTCTTCTTCACCCCGTCTCCTTCCTCTTGCTCCTCAACCTCCTTTTCTTTTGCCTTTTCATCAGCGAGCTGCTGCTTTCCTATTTATGGATCGGTGGAATTGGTGATGCTCCACTATTCTTCGGCCGAGTTTAAATACTCGTCTAGCATGAAAGAAATGGGCTGGAAATTTAGTGGGTGGAAAGGAGATGGAGAGTATTTCTGAAAGAATGTATAGTGGTAATGTAGGCGAGAGAGAGAGAGAGAGAGAGAGAGAGAGAGAGAGAGAGAGAGAGAGAGAGAGAGAGAGAGAGAGTTACATAACCAGAGGTGTCTCAAAGATTTGCTAGTCCATCAGAGGACATATTTTAAAAAAAATAAATATCAGCTGTGTCAGTCATTTTGACGAATCCTTCTTTTTAAAAGAGAGAGAGAGAGAGAGAGAGAGAGAGAGAGAGAGAGAGAGAGAGAGAGAGAGAGAGAGAGAGAGAGAGAGAGAGAGAGAGCGAGCTTTATTTGTGTGATATATTAGCACTTGAACTCTGAAAACAAGACATTTTTTAGAGGCTGAAGAAGAACGAAGGTGGGAAAACAAGACAGAATGGTAAAATAAATCGAGATATAGCTAAGAGAGAGAGAGAGAGGGAGAGAGAATAGATGACGCAACTGTGAATATTGGGGTTATGACGCCATATCACTTTAATTACTAGCTGATCTATATTTCATTCTTGAAATATGTAATCTTATGGTAACTAATAAGAAATAGGAAAATAGAATCTTTTCCTAGTTATATATTTAGGAAGGTTAACATTAACAGCGCTACTCCATACTTTAAAGAAACTCCGGTATCTCTCCTCTCTCTCTATTTCTTTCAGATATGATATGTGAATTCTGCTTTCAAGTGTTCTGGAAAACTGAAAACTTGTACAAGCAGTCTGAGAAAGACAATTTTTACTTTAAAACTGAACAAGATAATTACATGCCTGTTTTGAATTTTGCTTTGAAAGATCCTATCTTTTCGAGTGCCCCCCTTTTTTTAATAACTGACATGAATTGGTGCTTTGTCAGTTAGTATCGATTGAAGTGATGGACAGAGTGTACATGAAGAGGTTGAGAGATTAGTGGCGAGTGGGTTTTGGGGTTATCATGCCCGTAGGAGGTAATTGAGACTTTTCATTATGATTTCGATAGAGAAAAACCAATTGAGTTTTTATAAGTTCTGATTTGTACATTAAAATTTTTTTTTTTTTTTGTAATCACCGTTTGTGAGTGAGGTGTACCTTGCTATTACTGGATTGAGTTTATTATTATTATTATTATTATTATTATTATTATTATTATTATTATTATTATTATTATTACGAGCTTGATGACGCGCTCTACGCTGCACACACATTGGCCGGCCGCCGCTGTAGTTTGCACGGTCAATACGAGTGTACGAACCTGCGTTCCCGACACCACGTTTCTGCTCGGTTTGTATTATTATTATTTATTATTATTATTATTATTATTATTATTATTATTATTATTATTGACTGATTGAATTCTTATAAGTTCTGAATTTGTAAAATGCTTCAGTCATCGTTGGTTGTGAGTGAGGTGTACCTTATTATAAATGCTTTCCATATTGACTGAAGTTGGGAAACATTAAAACAACTCTGAGTTCTGACTCTTGAGACTGAGCAGTCTTCGAGTGACATTCCCCTCCCTGATACCTGTCATTCTGGCCCATTTCTCACTCGATTTCCTTTTCCCCTTTTGGGGCGTTGAGAAAAATCGCGGGCAACCTTGACAGTTGGGGTGGCGAGGATATAGATGGCTTTTCTGAGCGATTAAAAACCCACACATACACACTGTGATGTTTTTGTTAACCTGAGTGTGCAGTAAGGAAACTGAGTATTTCTTTATGGCTGTCGTGTCTATAGATATAATCTGACACACCCATA
>NC_089752.1:56066674-56071674 GCF_040412425.1 Macrobrachium rosenbergii | reverse complement strand
TCTAACATCAGAAACTATGCTTACAACTGTAAAACGCCAATTAAGTATGATTATTTCAAAATTATAGGCCAACCAATAGAAGCATCAGAACTGCTTGTACTTGAGAGCCTCAATATCAAATTGAAAGTTCTTTGTCTTAATCACCAAACTACGGCTGTTCCACTGTTTATTGCTTAGTTTGGTTGTTTATACTTTCGGTTCTCTGATCTGTAGGTTTATTTGAATTTTAGTGTGTTTTTTATTCTTGCTTTGAAAGGTTGGTGTTTGTCCAGCAAGTGTGTCTGTGATTTTGCGTATTGGTTTTGTTATTCCCATTTTTTATTGTGCATTTTTAAATTTTCTTCTTTTGCGAGTAATTTATATGTAATTTAGCGTATAAGTTTTAGTGTGTCAGTGATTTTACTTATTGCCTAATTCATTTTTTGTATAATTTTAATTCCGGTGTTTTTAAAATTTTGAAGTGTAAAATTTAGTGCCTAAATTTTCATGTATTTGCTTAATGTTTTGAAAGCACTTTAATATTTGATCATTTCATTTATAGAGTATGTCCCTGATGATTGACAATGGGTCACGAAACGTAGAATTGAACTACTGTACTTGGAATTTGCATGTGTTCCTGCACTAGTCCTTTTAACATGTAAAAAATTTTCCTGCTCTTCGCTTGTGTGTGTGTGTGTATATATATATATATATATATATATATATATATATATATATATATATATATATATATATATATATATATATATATATATATATATATATATATATATATATGTATGTATATATATATATATGTGTGTGTGTATACATTGTATATATATATATTATATGTGTATATATATTATATATATATTATAGATATATAATTCTAGTTTTCCATTAAACAAATAAGTCGGATGTGTTATTCTATATTACATAAAGAGCAAAAAAAAAAAAAAAGGAAAATGAAAGATTTTTAATTCTAGCTAAGTAAACAGGTCCCATTGTGTGCGCACATGTCAGCCTCTCTCTCTGGTTGATCGTTGACTTTTCATGGAATGCTCTCTCTCTCTCTCTCTCTCTCTCTCTCTCTCTCTCTCTCTCTCTCTCTCTCTCTCTCTCTCTTTGGGAATAAATTACATTTACGTCCATTCTTCTCTCTCTCATGTGGTGGTAAATGAACGGCTTTCAGTATTCGTCAGGTAATTAGGCCCCGCGTAAACTTCAGTGTGACTCACAGAATTCCTCTGAATGACATCCAAATGCTTGTCCTCACTTTTCACTAGTCTTCAAAAAATGGCTTCCAAATCTAAAAGTTTTCTCGCTTTAATCTCTGAAGTTTGCTTGCAATCTTCTTATCTGGCGATCGCACCCACAAGCAGGCCAACAGAGTCTGCGTGTGGGTACATGCGATGCTTCGAGTGACCTTTGCCCTTGCTTTGTCATATCATTCATTCCTAAGTGTTAACTGTTAGTACGGACGGGTATTTGCTAAAGGACTTGGACTTACAAAGAGGGAGAGGAGAGGAGAGGAGGATCAAGAAAATGAACGAAGAGGCAACTGAAAGGAAGGTTTAGATGGCGGGATACGAAAAACACAATATTTCATTTTTTCTCCAAACCGGTTACGCAAGCACATTCCATCGTTACGCATAATCCTTAAACCGTAGGGCTGGGCCAGCGCCGTCAGTGCACTTCAAGCGTTGGACTGTAGGCATTACTCCAGGTTCTTTGCAGCGTCCCCTCGGCCCCTAGCTGCAACCCGTTTCATTCCTTTTGCTGTACCTCCGTCCATGTTCTCTTTCTTCCGATGTGCTTTCCACCCTCTCCTAACAATTGTTTCATAGTGCAACTGCGAAGATATCCTCCTGTTACACCTTTCAAACCTCCATCACTCTTATTTCCCTTTCAGCCTGGATGACCTCGTATGGTCGCAGCGATTGACCTTTGGCGTATTTTATTTTCTATTTTATATATCGCTTTTATTATCTGTGAGGTGTTTCCAAGCAGAAATATTTGTCTCCATGTATTTGCGTACTTATAACGATTTTACCGTATGTGTTACAAAGTTAGGGGAGAGAGGCAGTAAGCAACAACTTTTGAATGTATTTGCGTATCCTTACACATGCATGTATAAACAAGTACTAAATTCTCTTTCGCGTACATAACACAAGGCGATCATTACTTTTGAACGCCTTCAATTCAAAGAGCCTTGGCTTGACCCCTTGATTAAACAAAATTTGCAACTTCAGTCTTTGGGCAATCCGCTCTCTTGTTATGACTTTACAGAAGACCCTTTGAAGCGAAGGTCTTTTTTTATTGTCTCGATGACGGGGGCAGGCTTTTCATTTTCGCAAACGTTTTCCTCAAATACATTTACGCTGTTTGCTCACTTTTGTTGATGAAATTTGCTCGCATTTCCGGAAGTGAAAGCAAAATTCACGTCGCTGAAACGTCTATTTGATGCTGCTTTGTGTTGTACAGTTTGACTGTTTTAATTGATTTTTTTCTCACTCTTCGAGTTATTTTCAAACTGATAATTTTTCGTGTGATATTGGTTCTTCTTCCCCTTTTAATTGTTTAAATATGTCTGGAAATTTGTATCGTGGCATAAAAAGATGTTTTGCGTGTGACTCATATATATGCATGTGTCTGTATATGTGTATATATATATATATATATATATATATATATATATATATATATATATATATATATGAGAGAGAGATGTAGATATAGAGAGAGAGAGAGAGAGAGAGAGAGAGAGAGAGAGAGAGAGAGAGAGATGTATATATATATATTGAATATATATATATATATATGTATATGTATATTTGTATATATGTATATATATATATATATATATATATATATATATATATATATATATATATATAATATATATGTGTGTTTTATTTATTTACACGTGATTGCCCGCCCATGCGTTTGTAGCAGTAGTAGTAGTAGTAGTAGTATATCTGCCATGATAAAATTAAATGTGATCATACGCTGTCGTATGAAATTGTCAAAAGGTTAGATGGAGTTAATTGATGTGTTGTAATGAATGAATTTGCTTTTGTCGCCATGACTGAAATAGGTTCGTATATGAGAAATGGGCCTTTGTTGTCAGTAATGAATGACGTGCTCTGATTATGAATGAATGAACCTTTTTTTTAATGGAATCAAGGATTCGTTGGACTTGAATGAAAGAGACTGTAGAGATAAATGAACGCAGTGTTTTGGTAATGACCTAATGAATGAGAGGCCGTGGAGTTGAATATATTAATGAAGGGAAAATACGGTTATGCGAGAAAGTATGTGTAATTGAATGAAGCGGGCGTTGAGAATATTACAATATTGGTTGAAACAGCTTCCAGAATAAATGAAAGGTGTCTTTTTTAGTATAAAGTACATAATTGGCCCTTTGGTGTTATATTTTTCTTGTATTTGTATTCAGGAAATATAGGGACATAATGTGTGTGGAGTAACAAGAAGAGATGGGATCAGAAGTGAATTTATTAGAGGAACAGTTGTTTGGTCATATTATGCGGAGAGATGATCATGTTTGTAAAAGGGTTCTGAGCATGGAAGCGGAGGGAAAGAGAAGAAGAGGAAGGCCAAAGGTCAGATGGAAGGATAAAAGCAAATGACATGCGAGGGAAAGGTTTAAGAAGTTAGGATGCACTGGACAGAGGAAGGTGGAGAAAGGTGTTAGGAAACAGCGACCCCATATAGAATAGAGCAAAGCTGAAGACAAATAAAGGAAGAAAGAGAGAGACATGATGTTCCATAGTATAGCAAAGAATGTTAACAGTTGGATTTTAGTTGGAAAAGCATAATACATCACAGAAGGATAGTAAGGTTTGAAAATTTACAAGGCTTTAGGGGGAAATGATGCCTCTGTTACGGGGAAGATTAAACGTTTTTTCTAAGGATTTTTTTTTTAGGATCAGATATTTGAGGGGATTTAGGAATAAGTGAACGAACTTCGTACTGTTGATGCGAATTAATTTTTTAATGATTGAAAAGAATATTTTGATTCATGGAATAAATCATGTTCTTGTTAGTCATCTCTACTGTAGGTTTCACGCAGCATCTTTTCTTATTTCGCATACTTGTACGATTTGTTTGAAGGATTTGTACTAAGAGACAAATAATTTTCATGTTGCAGTATTTTCTTTACCATACCAAACGGTTTCCAGGTGGCTTGGATCATGAGTACCTCTCCATTTATTTAAAACGGCTCGTTTCATGTATGATGATGACACCCTCATCGTATCTAGAACTCAAGTTTATGTTTTAGTATTCCTTTATTTTACAATGATCGGCTTCAACATTCTGTATGACAGTTCCTTAAATCATTTACCCACCTCTTTTACGATTGCTATGATGCATAGGAATGCATTGCATACTCCTTAAACTGGGCATGTTTTAGTATTCCCGTATCTTTCAATGATCAGTTTCAACATTCAGTATGACAGTGCCTTAAATAATTTTACCTACCTCTTTTACGATTGAGATGGTGCATAGGGATGCAATGCATAATCCTTAAAATGAATTGTCGCTATAGAATTTCCAACAGAGTTTACTGGAACGCCATATGCACTTTGGCGAAACACCCTTACATCCCGTCTGTATCTGTTGTGTGTGTTTTTCATGTCTCCACCCAGATCCGTGTGTTTTTACCCAAAGTCATGCTCCACTCTTTCCACATCCTATATCTTTGGTAAACAACCAAGGCCCCGATTCTTACGATCCCGTGTGATTTTTTCCAGATATCCTGGGCTCTCCTGTTTAGTTTCTTTTATCTCATCTGTTTGTATTGTTTATTTTGTTATTTGTTGTTTTTTACGTCATTTATTCTGGGATTATGACTTACCTCTTCATAGTTATTTTTTCAGTGGTGAAACGTAACTCTTTCTTCAACATTTTACATTGTCTGCCATTCCAAGGGAGTGGTTTCGTAGACGGCAAACGCCTATACTCGTCCGCGGATATCTCCGTATGATTTAAAGACG
>NC_089752.1:56036674-56061674 GCF_040412425.1 Macrobrachium rosenbergii | reverse complement strand
TTTATCAGTTCATCCTATTCATCGATCTATCTATCTATATATGTATATACATAATATATATATATATATATATATATATATATATATATATATATATATATATACTGAGTAGAGAGAGAGGAGAGAGAGAGAGAGAGAGAGAGAGAGAGAGAGAGAGAGAGAGAGAGAGGAGATATGATGAGATTAAGGATCCGTTTTCCATTTTATAAAATATAAATCTAATTCTAACAGAGAAAAAACTGATATTGGAGAGGAACTCATTTGACTTTTAGCTGCATTATTTATGTTTATATATATATAAGAGCCGAGTTTTTTTAACGTGGCCCTGTTCCAGAAACGGAGGCCAAGATATATGCGCCAACCTTCGTACTGAATGTATATATGCAAAATATTGAAAACTTCTTGTGAAGTCTAATGTTCTTTTAAAGGAAATAATTCTTGTATTCCTTCATTTTTTCCCTATTAGTGTAAAGTTTTGTTCCTCCCGTCTTGAGATATCTAGGGAAGCGGGAAGTAATCCATTACATGCTGTTTGGTAACTTACCTAATATTTCACGTTGTTAAATTTGTAATGTTAAGTCTAAATGTTATAACTTTGTATATAAACAGCCTTAACACACATACATGCATGCACACACACACACATTACATACTCTTTACATATATATATATATATATATATATATATATATATATATATATATATATATATATATATATATATATATATATATATATATATATATATATATATATATATACCTTTTTCTATATATAATTGTAATAGCCACAATGCCCTCTTAACTTTTCAAATTTTTCACGTTTTTGGATGCGCATGTCTCTTCTGTAAAAGCCTTTTGGAAAGAAGAAATATGAAGAATTATGATGTCAGTGAGAAAATCGAACCACGTCCTAATCAGAACGAGGTCACGTGTGTGTGTGTGTGTGTGTGTGTGTATGATATATATATATATATATATATATATATATATGCTATATATAGATATATATATATATATATATATATATATATATATGGTGTTTATATATATATATATATAGACTATATATATATGCGTACCTAGCTGCCATACATACATACACACGCACGTATGGTTTTACTTATAATGTAAGTTAGGCACAGAGACGAACTAGGTAGAAAATAAAGTTTTGAGAAAAGGTAAAATTTAAAATGTTCACAGTATGCCTTTTTCTAGTGGCCTGAGATTTTTCCTTCTCTCTCTCTCTCTCTCTCCTCTCTCTCTCTCTCTCTCTCTCTCTGTCCTTTGTTCACTAAAGAGATGTTAAATTTCCTTCAGCGAATTTTTCCTATCTCGTGTGTATCAGTAATTAAAAACTGAGTTTTCCCACAGTCAGGCAAGTTTTATGAGTGATTAATTGCTTTGGTGACATGCGCACACTTGCTATTTCAACAAATTGGTTGAAGTATCATATGGAAAAATAAATTTAGAGGTTGTGTTACACACACACTATATATATATATATAATATATATATATATATATATATATATATATATATATATATATATATATATATATATATATATATATAATATTTATATAGGCTATATTTATATATATATGTATGTTATATATATTATATTGTATATATATCAATTCCTCCTCTCTCTCTCTCTCTCTCTCTCTCTCTCTCTCTCTCTCTCTCTCTCTCTCTCTCTCTCTCTCTCTCTCTCTTTTCGTGTGCGTGTGCGCGCGTGCCTGTAGTTCACATGAGTAATTTAGCTAAGCTGAAAGAATCGTGATTTCAAACGTGGCTTTAATAAACTAAAATCAATGTACCTTTCAGCCCTTCAGGAAGAAACAAATGTTAACGAAATGAAGGTTTTTAATGATCCAATTTTATCTATTATGAGTCGAGGGTCTCCTTACTAACAAATTTCAAAGGCAAAAAGTTATAAAGGTACTAGAGATCATCATTTCTCATGATTTATGGCGTATTTATTTCTGATTTATCCTATCTCAAGGTCATAGCATTGAAATGAATTTATAGTATCGACTTTGACTATTTCGAATATTATGATGCTTTACGTAGCTATAAGTTCCTCATTGGACGGTGTGTATCGTTCTCAGCTAGCACTCTGCTGGCCCCCGCGTTCGATTCTCCGACCTGCCTGAAAAGTACCAGAGGAATTAATTTCTGATAGAAATTAATTTCTTACATAATAATGGATTTGAAACCACGTAAAATAAAATCTAATTTTGTTTCAGCCCTAGGAGAGCTGTTAATCCAACTCAGTGGTCTGGATTAAACTGAGTGCTCTGGAATTTTGCACGTAGCTATATATATCAAAGCGTATTTCAACGTTTTTGGGAATTATGAATTATTCCTTCATTTTCCTTTCTGAGAATGACAGTGAGTCACTTTGATCATGTGAGGCAGAATGCTTTCCAGAGTTATTATTATTATATTATTATTATTATTTATATATATTATTTATTTTGTTATTATTATACATGCAAACATTAGCACTATAATTTTCTCATAGTACGCATAGCAAAAGAACGTAGATACAGTACATGAAAAACAGAAAAAAACGAAAGAAAATTATAAATTCGGAAAAATACAGTGAACAGACTTACAGGTTTTGTTTTATTATTATTATTATTATTATTATTAGTAGTAGTAGTAGTAGTAGTAGTAGCAGTAGTAGTAGTAGTAGTAAAAAGGACAGAATAGTAGTAAAAAATTATAACAAATAATAACAAAAATCATAATATTTAAAAGATTGTAAGAAGTTAACAATAGGAAGGAACGTACAAAATATAAAAACGGAAGAAATTAATAGGTGCGAAATGAAGCATATGAAAGAAAAAGTAAAGAAAGCGGATGGACATGATTTTCTGCGACCGTCCCCCTTAAGTCGAAGTCTTCATTGGTTCAATAGATTGCTCTGAAAATGGGTTTATGGTTATTACGATAACGTTAACGTGCAACGCCCCCCCACTCCCCCCTCCCCTAAGATAATTCACGTCTGACGTCAGCGAGGGTAACGTTTGGCTCAGAAAAAGTCTCTCTCTCTCTCTCTCTCTCTCTCTCTCTCTCAAGATGTGTGCTAGTGTGCGTTTTTATCTCCATTTCTCTAATACTAAAAATACTTGAGTATTAGATTAATCACATAATACAAGTTTGCCATTTTATTAATTTTAAAATTCTTGAAAATATATTTTTTCTTCCAAATTAAGAAAAAGTAAAAGTTGATGCTTTTTCTTATTTACAGTTGACAAATCAACACTAATCTGACTAAAGCGATTGAGAAGTTTTCTGTTTTAGCTAATCATTGAAATATTCCGACTATTCTGAGCTCTGCCATGACATAATGAACTATTTAAACTGAACATCACAACTCTCCTGAAGGAGCGTCTATTCCTTAAATTATCCTGATGGAGAAGAAAACGATTCTTGAATTAATGCGAATTGACGAGCTGTGCCTCACTTGGCCTCTTACATCGAAGTCTTTATTGCGGTCGATAGATTGGGTCTCAGTGATGATGATGATGGTGATTGGAGTAATTCGTGTGACCTCCAATATAGTTCACTTCTGACGTCAGGGAGGTTAAGGTTTGATCGAGTCAAGAAGGTCTGAATATTTGAATCTCTCTCTCTCTCTCTCTCTCTCTCTCTCTCTCTCTCTCTCTCTCTCTCTCTCTCTCTCTAAACGAGCATTGCTTTGGTAGAAAAAACTGTCAGAAATGAAGATCGGTTACCTGATAATAAAAGTAAAATCAAAGTTATGTTCTAAAATCTCGTGCTTAGGAATTACTTTAGACTTGAAGATGTTTGTGGAAAGCCATAAGTTTTGTCATAACTTTTCGCAGTGCCGAAGAAAGAACATGACAGTTTGTTAAATATGTCATTAAAAAATTGTTATTTCACTTCGCGTAAAATTTTATATACTATATATATATATATATATATATATATATATATATATATAGATAGAGAGAGAGAGAGAGAGAGAGAGAGAACGCAGATTTTATGCGTACGATTAAAGGGGTTTTCGACTCCAGCTTTATCCCTATATTTTGAGCTAACCGCGTGGAATTAGAGTTATTCTAGAATATATTCATTTTGCTATCCTCTTCTTGCAGAGATCCCGAGAGTTTGTGTGTTTTACTGTACGTAAGGAAATCTTCAAAACCATGTGAAGATATTTTTGTCTTAAAATAAAGGGCATAACAAATTTCCTCCTTATGGTTTTAAAAACGCCGGACTAAGAAAAATAATGTGTGCGTTTTTATAATGACCGTGTTTGTATGTGCGTATAACTGTGTCAGAACCACCGTGATTCTTAAAATTTTCTTACAAATAAAAGTTTATGCATTTACATGACTTTTCTGTGTACCTGTATACACAAAGATGCCTCATGTTTTCTGTTTGATATGTTTAGTGTGAATTATAACTAAAATGATAATGTTTCCAAACAGTTTTATTATTTTTTTTTCAGTTTGTATCGAGTAGTTTTTCCTGGATGCGAAATGTGATCTCCTTCGGCACCATTGCGCCTGTTTTCTTTTGAGACTTGACTTTTCATCGACGAAGTTTTCCCTTGGGTGATATTTCTGCTTGAAAACCTGTGCCTGTTTCTCATTTCTGATTGTTGATGTCATAAAGGAGAAAGCGTTAAGTGTCGAATTGAATTGTAAAATTATGTTAATGCGTACTTATTTCTTCTTCTTTTTTTATGTCATGCTCTGTTATGTTTTTCCTTTTTTCTGCTTTCAGCTCCTTAAACTTTATTTTCCTTTTTTTTATTTTTAACCAGATATCTGATACTTCAAAGAGACAGGCTATTTGACATCAATATTCATGTTATAATGATAACACTTAAAATCAAAATTAATTTGTTTTCATTTCTTTTTAACTTCAAATTTTGTTTTAATGCTTGGCCCTGATTGGTTTTGTTATACCATTTAAGAATAAAAAAACCAGCTACTGGGAAGACAAAGTCGTTTTGGGAGTAACGGTTAACGAAAATGTGTTTTGCCGTTATTGATGGTGTGCAAAAGAAATATGAAAATTATGAGAAATATTCATTCTTCAGCCTATGTTGATAGCAATGCTTATCATAATTTGTTGTGTGTTAATCGCACTTTAAGTAATTGTTTGATGCAGAGCAACAGAACTGCAAATGGAATTGGTTATGTGGTATGCATGTGTAAATCTAACGCAGAATAACCATGTATGACGTAGAATTTAAGATTTGCTCGTCATGTTCACTTATTATGAAACTAATTGTAAATGTTGTAATTGGAAATTTTACATGATTTTTTTTTAATCATAGGATAATTAATTTTGGACTTGTGTAGAATTATGATGAATAATTTCGTCGAACATTCCACAAATAAAGACCCTAAGCTTATTCATTATGAATTGAAAAAGAATTGAAGAGCAGCTAATTCCTGTCTTCTCATTATCAAATAAAGAAAAAATTCAAATAACAAATTCTTTCAAATCTCTCAAAATAAGCTGTTGTGCCACTCGACATTTACCATACTTTGGCAACACCTGAGCCGGTGATTACAGTATTATTAGATCTTAAATAATGAAATTAAGCGGCATTAGGCTGCGTATGAATGAGCAACAGCTTTCGCAATCGGCTCAAATTAGCCACGGCTGACACGTGGCTCAAGGCTTAACGAGGTCGTTGCTGGTGAATATTGATTGACTTCTAACTGCTTTCGTCTCTGATTGCCAGATTTGATTGGAAGTAAGTAGAGTCGAGGTTGCCTTTAAATAAAGATGTTATAGTGAAGCTTGATTATTATTATTATTATTATTATTATTATTATTATTAACTTTAAATACTGTTTATGAAAATAAATACTGTTTACTGAAAAAGTTTAATATAACAGATCAGTAGGCTGCATTGGTGAATAAAAGTTCGATGAAATATTCCTTTAATTCTAACGATGTGTATATGTGTGTATATATATATATATATATATATATATATATATATATATATATATATATATATATATATATATATATATATCAGGAATTAACTATTTGGATACATATATGAAATACTAAGCTACTTTACAGGGTAATCTTAGGTTTCATGTATTTCCGGAAGCATTCTTTTTAATGACGAACTAAAAGTTAAGTATACCTTAGTTTTACCAGACCACTGAGCTGATTAACAGCTCTCCTAGGCTGGCTCAAAGAAGGATTAGACGAAGCATGTTTTACGGCTAGAACCAATTGGTTACTTAGCAACGGACCCTACAACAATGTGGAATCCGAACCACATTATAGCGAGAATGAATTTCCCTACCTGAAATAAATTCCTCTAACTCTTCATCAGCCGGCCGGGGAATTGAACTCCGGCCCATCGAATGACAGTCCGCAGCTCTACCTTTACCTTGAAAAAGGATGGCTTCATACATATGCACGAATTATCATTTTGATTTTTCCAGATCTCCAGTTCTCATCTGCATTTAAAGCAGCATTGTAACCTTTTACACCTGAGTCCTGGATGCGGTTGCGCAACACCCCCCTCCCCCCCAAAAAAGCAAAAAAATTACGACATGTAACGGGAAGTTTCGTCGAAAAATCCGCGGGTCTCATTCACGAATTTTATCTCCTAAGAATTCCACCGCGCACGCGCGGAAGAGGAGATTACAAGAATACTGGGGAAATGGATCTGAAGACAAGGTGTCTCTGCAATGTCTCTGGTTGGGATTATCTGGGTCGTTTATTCCTATTTTTCATTTGCCCCTTTAGGAGGAGAAATGTTCATGGAAGTTTCTCCAAGGCATTCGTGGTAAAACATTCTTTTTGTATATATACAGTATATATATATATAAAATATATATATATATATATACATATACATATATATATATATATTATATACTGTATATATATATATATATATATATATATATATATATATATATATATATATAGTATATATATATATATATATATATATATATATATATATATGTATATATATATATATATATATATATATATATATATATATGCATACATACATATATATATATATAATACTGTATATACATATATATACAGTATATAGGGATACATATATTTATATATTATATATATTTGTTATATATAGATATGATCTACTGGTCTATTTTTTTACCAGATACGCATGTAATCGTAATAACCACAAACCCTCTTAGCTTCCCGAATTTTTAGCAACAGGCGAATCCAAAAATTGTGAAGGATTCGAGAAGTTAAGAGGGCACTGTGATTGTTACAATTGCACACACACAAACAAAGAAATGAATATATGTATAAATATAAAGTATGTCATCGCTCAATCTGTCATTCTTTCACGCACGGGCATTCCATGACACTAGTCGCTCAGATACCCACACATTGTATACACACGCACACACACACACACACACACACACACACACACACACACACACATATACATATATATATATATATATATATATATATATATATATATATATATATATATATATATACTGTATATCTTCTACTTTTAACGTGCTCTTATTCCCATTTGTTTGGGGTAAGCACGATGCCTTCTTTTGAAGGGCTTTGATTTGGCTTTGGGGTAGACCGTAGTCTCGATCGGCTGCCCTGCCTGTCATCGCTTAGACCCCAGTAGCGCATGTCTACTCGGCAAGAAAAGTGAAGATACAGTTTTTTAAATCTTCGGACATATATTGCTCAATAATGCGACTTCTGGCAACTTTAGAAAGGGGAGGAGCTTCAGTCTAAGTGTGTTGGTTTTTTGTTGACCTCCTATAACTTTCAATCATATTCTGACGATTCTGACATCATTGATACTTAAATGCAGTAAGTAAGCTTTACAGTATTCGTTCAAGCTGTATTTGCAGCGACAGTTCTGAGCAAAATAAAATTTTCCACATAACCTACAAGTAACCTTGCACATATGAATTTATGACCACAATGAACGGAATGCTTGCACCGTAATCATGCAGATCTTCCATAATGAAATCAGAGTTAAATTTGAGCTATGTCCAACGAAAACCTTGGGGAACAACTCAACTGAACAGATACAATGTTGATGTTGAGAGAGAGAGAGAGAGAGAGAGAGAGTTGTTGCAGTGTGCCCTAGGCCTGTGTAGAGCTACTCGCTTTCCTTATTTTCTTTCAGAGATTGAGCGAACATATTTGTATAGTATGTTTTAGCAATGGAGAGAGAGAGAAGAGTGACTATGGGTAACGTTAAGAAATATCCAAAGTTACTTGTGTTTTCCGCCGAAGTTATCGCGGTACTCCGCACATCATAGAGAACGCTCTTGCGGATTTAAATAGATTAGGTCAATCCTGCCTAGCTGTCGCAACATTTACTGCCATTAATTCCAGCTGACCTTTAACACCGTGGAATACAAATACAATCTGTAAAATTAAAGAAATTATCATTACTCTCGTATGATGATGCAATAATAAGCCTGTTCATAACGGAAAACGAGTAAATATTGCCGTTCTGATAAACAGTACTACACCGAGATATCCACGCACTATCTTTTTTAGATCTCTATGAACGAAGTCATCTGAGAAATTCTGATTACTTCGGACATGCATGAGTGTTTAAGTATCTGAACGTTTTTGTTTTGCAGATTTAACATATATGATATAATTTGCATTGTATTTTTCATATTCTAGGAGTAAATTTACCGAGATTATGTGTTTTCTGTAAGAAAAAATTAAAATTCGATGAACGAAATCTAAAGAAACTGTATCTTCACTTTTCTTGCCGAGTGTATGTATTATACAGTCACCAGCGCCCTTTCTCCCAGCAGCGAAAAAGTTTGTTATGCTGTTGGGTCGACAGTTCGAGACGTGTGAGATGTCTGTTATGTTTTTAGTGGATGTTGGAGTGGCTTTGTTTGTGTGTATATTGGTATGTAACCCATTTGCTTTTAAGCAAACCTATCCGTTGATTACATACATAATCCTGGGGTGTCTACACGGATAGCATATATATATATATATATATATATATATATATATATATATATATATATTTACGTTTTTCCGTGGTTTTAGTTTGAAATATGCTTTTAGACAGGTAGCAACAATTTAAGGTAATTTTCTGTGATTTGACCGTGGGTATGGGAAAACGTAAAGATGTTCAAAGGAGAATTTCATATGAGCGTAGGGCTCTGGTTACTGAGGGAAATATTACGTAAAACACGTGGGCACATTTAAAGTAGTGTATTTACATAAAATGACATTAGTAATGGAAAGAGAACTCAGTAGAATGAATGAAACTGGTAAATTCAGCCACAGTTCGAAGCTTCCCGAAGGGTCCTCTGAAAACAGAGATATGCATAATGCCCAGTAATGAAAATAGACAAAAGAATAATGAATTCGAAGCTGCACTGAGGGTGCCAAGGAGTAATAAAGAATTAATACTGCGATGCAAAGTATGGACATTAGACAAAGGGAGATTTCTGCTTTCTCTTTTAGAAAATATTCTACGAGACAAAAGCGTGACTGGAAATGGGGCTCTTCCAGGGCACTTTCCGAGCAGATTTTTCGGTAGCGTGAAGGCGGTGCGTGGATGACTTGCGATTTCCGGGCGAGTTTTCTTCCACGTGGTGAGATGCAAGGGCTTCCGTAAAGGGGCAAGGCGATGGGGACTCCTCGAAACTCCAAGCAATGGCGTGTGGGCTCGAGGAATACGGTCGAAGGGCACGAGGAAAAGTATACTTTGGAAAGGGCCACGTCGTTAGGATGCAAGGGCATCGATGGGGCCAGGTGTTGGGGACGTCTTCATTCCATATCTTCCAGCCCGCGAGTGTGTGTCGACCTCGTGGGTTTCTGCTTTTTATCCCCTCCTATGGGGCAAGGGGTGCGTCCAACACAGATGCTTTGACTCATTGCACCTGCTGCCCACAGGGGAGGTTTTGGCCTGTAGGAGAAACACCCAAGCCAGATTACTTTTGCCTCGAAGGAAAGATCTTTATCAAAAATGGGAGCGCCTTTAATCTTTTAAACCCTTGTTTTTAAGTCGATAGACAGATGGTCTATCGATCGGTCGGCTGGCAGTAAATGAAACACAACAGAACAATCCAACAACAACAAAGGAGGGGGGGGGAGGCAATTTGCTAGCGAATTCTTGCTAATCATAATAATATATATATATATATATATATATATATATATATATGCTATCATATGTGTGTGTGTGTTCTTACATAAACACACACACATATGAGTGTATATACAGTGTTTGAGTATTGAAGTGCCTAGTGTCATGGAATGCCCGTATGTGAGACAGTGAAAGATAGAGCCAAGAGAATAACTTATAAACAAACTCATCGATCAGAAAATGTTAAAGTACCTTTCATATGATTAAGATAAAACGAAGAAAAAATACACTTATGTTATGTGTGTACTTTTCGACATATGGTCAGTATTAAGGGTCTCTGGTAATTATTGTTAGGATAGGAGTTAATTGAAGCAACTGGGGCTATAGGGAAGACATAATCACCAAAGTTCATTTTTCAAAATTAGAGAATTCGGCAATTTGGCCAACTCTGATAATTATAAATATTGACTTTAGTCGCTGAATCATTGCATGGTCCTTTTCTTCTTAATGTAAAAAGAAGCTTAGTTATATGGACTTAGTTATATTTTTTTTCTTATGACAATTAATGTGAAACTCGATAAATAAAATGGGGTATGAAAGAGGGTGTTGAATGGTTGTGGCATAAGTATAACACCTCTCTCACTCTCTCTCACATTACAGAGGTGCATATGTTCTACCTCTTCCCTGTCTCTCTGGTCTCCACACCTCACACACACACAAGTTTCCTGACAGCCTCATTTCGCCATGAATCTAATTGTTTTTAACATTTTGTTCTATTTTATCAGACTCACGACACCAAATGACCTAAACATACGAAGTAAGAATCTTATCAGAGTTTTGATACGAATGTCCAACGTTATGACCATTAGAATATTAGCTGGAATTAACATTTTTTATTTTATACAATAATCCCTAATAAGTATGGTCTCATTTTCTAACTAACAAGGTGTATGTAATTCACATGCTGTATATATTATTATCTTGAGTTTTACATCATTTTATATATATATATATATATATATATATATATATATAGTATATATATATATATATATATATATATATATATATATATATTTATATATATATATATATATATATTTATATATATATATGTATATATATATATTATATACAAGTATAGTTCAATAATAAAGTTTCCAATATTAATTCATGGACTTCGGGAATATCACCGAAGGGGAATTGTAAGTGATAAATTATTATAATTCCCCTTCGGTAATATTCCCGAAGTAGCGCGAATTGGATATTAAACGACATTTGTAGCTTAATGCTTGTATAAAATAGGTCAGGTTGATGTGATAATATACATAGAGAGATATTGAAAGATATATAAAGAGATATACCCAGCCCCTGGCTGGGAGTTGAACAGTGGGCCTAGGACATATTGGCCACGTGGTTTATGTACCATTGGGACCTGTTTCAACCCAACCAAGGTCCGCCCAAGAAACAGGAGATCAGTGCCTGCCATATGAGCCTGCTAGAGGCCCAGGAAGACTTTAACTTTTTAACCAATAGGCATACATTATATATATATAGATAGATAGATAGATAGATAGACATACATATATTTTGTAAAGTTTTATAGAAATGTAGCCGTTGTTTAATTTAAAGTTTAGAATTATTGTTGATAATTTTTTTTTTTCACCGAGGGACGAATATGATCCTTTTTTATTAATGTTTTTCTGGCATAGGTGTATTTGTAGCAGATGCCATTCAGCAGTGTCTTAGGAAAATGACAGTCGATTATTTTTCCTTACACCTTTAATGGTGTAAGTAAAGGAAAAGCGCTCGTGGCATATGTCTACTTTTTTGTAAAGTATTTACCTAACCATAAGATGGCTCATGCTCATATCATTACCGATTTCACCCTTCTAAATCTTGCTTCTGGTTTATCCCCCCTGTATCCCAGTTCTGTCGCCCTATAGAATCCTGTAGTTTTTCATTTTCCAGGGACGTCGTGCATAGCATACCATAACACTGGGAGGGTAGTTTCATAAAAGCGTTGAGCCTTTATCGTAAGGGAGACTAACCCAACACGTACAGGTCGAGTAATATGGCAGATAGCTCCAGAAAGATTTGAACTGGATATTCATGTCACGTATATGCAGATTTGTGCATTATGAAGGACCCTTATTGGTGTTGGGCATGCAAGCACGCAAAGGCCATTGATTTTTGTGCTAATCTACGTATCATATTCTTAACATTACTCCGGTGAAACATAAGCGGCTAGAGTATTTAGAAAAGAGGACTTGTCTGTTATATAACCATATGATTCTGTACATAACTGCGAACTGAAAGCTGTTTTTCTAATGAAGTTTTTGTAGTTGTAATTTATGCCTAGTGTTTTAATATTCAATAATTTGTCCGTCATTGTTTGTACAGATTAATCTTCCTTCTAAGACGCATTGCGCTCTGGATCTGCTTGTAGGTCTGATATAGATCATTTGGGATTTGAGGAAAGATGAGACATGCCATATAACACACATGCCCATGTAATATCACAAACACTTATTCATCCTAAACGCACATACTAAACTGTGAACATGCTTAACTGCCTCTCTCTTTTTTTCCTTTCTTTCCTCTCTTTCTTTTCTCTCTCGGAATCTCTATAGTTGACTTCATATCACTACGGTACTCCTGTCAGTGCAACGCCGGCTCTTGAGACAGATTTGCATGATTACAAGAGCAGTTATGAATACTTATTTTAAAATTGTAAAACAGAATATCCTAATAGAATAAAGAGATTTCAGAAGTCAACGTTCAAATTTAGTCCCTGGGTCCCAAAATTATGTCCTCGAATCTCCGTGCGGCCCCCCGCCCTCCCGGAAAGAAATTAAGTTTTTATATCTAGTTCAATACCCTCACGTCAGTTCTTCCTCGCGGAGTTTGTACTCTGAATTTGAAATGAAATGCTGACGTTGGCTGAATATAGAGAGAAAGACATGTCAGACTATTCACGGCGTCCCAGGAACACCGCCAGCACCCGGCTGTAGAGAAGGGGAAAGTTTGCAACGACCAGGCAGTGTCGCACTTCGCAAACTTGGACCGGCAGAATTAGGCAGCTGTTGTCCAAGTTGAGACCAACTTCATCTCTTGTCTGTTTTGTTAATATGCTCCTCCATGGAACCAGGCTGCGTGCGTTGCGTGCGCAGAGGGGTGGGATGAGGGGGGGCGGGGGTGTGGGAGCGATAAAAAGGGGAAGTGACTTTTCAGTAATCCTGCATTGACCTTGTTAACACTGAGTTTGTCGTATATGTTACTGATAGGTTATTAAGAGCAGCTGTGCTTTGTGTTATTCCAAGAGAAAATGCCAACTTTTTTTCCGAAATTTGTGAATTCCAACATTTTTGTCCAAAGTTGTTGGATTCTAAGTTTTGTCCAAAGCTGGCTCATTCCAGGCTTGTTCAGTTTCAAATTATTTTGTCGAAAATTGGTTCATTTTTTTTTTCTTTTTTTTTGTCGAACACTGGTCAGTGTCAGCATTGAGTTGTCGAAAGGCGATTCATTCCAATTTTATTTTCGAAAATTAGTAAATTCCAAACATGTCGGTCAAAGACTGATTGGTGAAAAACCTGTTTCATCCAACCCTTTTTATCGAAAATTGGTTCATTACAACCCCTTTTTTTTGTCAATTATTGTGAAGAGTAATAACCTAATTTATCTTCATCAAAAATTGTCTATGGACACGAAGTTCTTGTTAATAAAAAAAAATCAGATTTGTCAAAAGTAAAGTTAGTCAGATTTGCGATATTGCGCAGATGCAATCGTGAAAGAGATTAATTTTCAATTTAGCTGTGTGAATTTATTTTACAATTTGGTAGAATTTTTTAAGTGACTTAAATTAGGGTCCACTCAGTCTTCGATGCTCCCTCGAATATACCTGGGATTTTTATATAATTAATTTTTGTAAACTGAGCGCTGCAACGACTGTATTCAGTGTTGTATTTTCTAAGAGGAATATTTACTGATTTATTTATTTATTTATTTATATTTTATTTAATTTTAAATTTATTTATCTTTTATTCATCCAAAGATTTTCAGTGATATATTTTTTCCATGGAAAAAAGATAATAGGATTCAACACGATGATCATTATTGCCATCAATCAATCAGGAAATTAATTTGTAACTAATGGCGTGTTATTACGCGATGTCATGCCGGTAATGATGGTGCCGATGAATGATGGTGATGATGATGATGATGATGATGATAATGATAATGATAATGATCAGCGTGTTGATTATAACCTTATTATTTGAACCGCGAAAAAAAGAATGGATACATTTATTCATGTTGCCATGCGGAAAAATTCATCAACATGGAATTTGCTAAATTTTCTTATTTTATTTGTTGATTTTATCCTTTTGACATTTACAAATTATAAGCTCTTATATTATTCAGTTTAAATGCCTAGAAGACGGAGAGAAAAAATCTGAAAATAGTTAAAGGGAAACTGTGTAGTCAAGATTCATTTGCTGGTTTGGCATTGTATGTGTCCGCATATTTTCATATGTTGAATCTAGAAGTATACAATAAATACACATACGCTATTTCGTTACGTAGTCCCTCATCCTTTTCCTAAATCAAGGAAATTTTTATTTGTTCTTAATCAAAATAAATAAAAAATTTCTTCCCATAAGATATTTTTTCATAATGGGATTGTAGTTATTACAAAGTCCTTTCTATTGTCGATTGTTCTTATAAACTGGATTTCGAGAGAGAGAGAGAGAGAGAGAGAGAGAGAGAGAGAGAGAGAGAGAGAGAAAACTCTGAAAAGGAAATAAACTTCCGGCCTCAGGTCATTGATTGTAAGGGTTAGTCTCCGTTTCAAAGAAGTTTCCTGAAGTCACCCACTTTTCTCTCTCTCTCTCTCTCTCTCTCTCTCTCTCTCTCTCTCTCTCTAAGTTATTATGGGTCTAAGGAAAGAGTCTCTCACAGGAAATCCTCCTTAACTTCCTTTTGAATCCAGAGTTCAGCATTTTGGGGATTTATACTCCAGGTTATGGTATCATAAAATTTCGCCTAATTCTTTACCATCAATATTTTTATTGCTCCAACAAACTGGCCTGAAGATTCTTCGATTATGTAGCTTTTCATATATGTAAAAATATGTTAATTTTATAAAATACGAAATCGGAAAATCATATCGAAAGATGTTATTACTAGGTAAAATATGCCCGTATTAAAAAAACTCAGCTTCTAAGAATCATGAATTAGGAAGGTCTCTTGATTACAGAATATTTCATAACCAAAAATATTTCATAAGAAAACTACCAACGAGAGCAATGATTAATGCGATTCTACTGACAAGAGAATATGTTATGATTCAGTAACCTATAGATAATTTCCCGTGCGCTACTTTACTGATGATTTCTCTTGTATGTTTGATCAAGACGTGTACGTATGTTTACCTTGTATGTTTGGCAAAGCACAAGGAAACCATTGATAGCGGAGTTTCCCCTTAGAATTTATGCTGCTTCCGCAGAAACTAAACAGCCAACATATTTCCGAGCTCCTGAGAAGGTGTACGAGCTTGTGTGTGTGCACGCGCGTGTGTATTGTGTGTGTGTGTGTAGATGTGTGCGTCTGCTTGCCCTCTCAAAATTCATTTAATCCGGGATTGAGGTTAGTGGCTGCATTCCGAGAAAGGCGGAAAAAGAGAGACGAGGAGGAAAAAGAGAAGGGAAGGCTTTCATAACCACTGCATTTCCCGAGATGCCTGTCTGGTTCATTTCCTTTATTTCTGCTCTCTTGGTTCCTGAGAAGCTTTGCCTTTCTTCACGTTATTATGTTATTTATGGAGTGTGTATGTAATATATATATTATATATATATATATATATATATATATATATATATATATATATATATATATATATATATATATACATATATACATATGTATACATACATATATATACACATATATATATTATATATGAGTGTATGTATGTATATGCATATGTGTATATATATAATTAGAATTCTTTGTCTCTTTGTTCATCCAGGGTACTCTCTCTCTCTCTCTCTCTCTCTCTCTCTCTCTCTCCACTCCACTGCCCCCGTTTCTTCTTGTGCACGCATACATAATGCAAACCCAAAACGTTTACCTGCCACACTATCTTTGATGCTTTAATTGGAATTAAGTAGCAAGAAAAATGTTACAAATGTAGAATGCCCTAATTTTAATATTAGTTTAAATATAGCAACGGTGACAGTAAATCTCAAAACATTTTCAGACTGTATAAGCATTTTAATCCGTGATTAAAATTAATGGTGTGTTAGACTGTAGTTATGAATACAAACTTTAAAGTTTGGTGCTTAACTGTTATGGGATCCAGAAAACGAAAGTGGTAATTACTGAGTATTTATAACATGGTCAATTATGACAGTAAATGAACTTACTCTTGTGGAAACTTGGTTTTGGATCATGTTAACAGTAGGTATAGATCGTATTCCATGTAATATGATTATTCATTGTTTTAATTCTAAAACTGTAGTTTCTGGGAATCGAACGGAGTGAAAATTTGCATTGTACCTGCATTATAAATAAAATGAGCTTCACTGGCTCGCTTTCTTTTTTTGCAACTGTATCCCGTAACCCCCGCCCCCCCATATTCCACTCCAACTCATAATGACACTAAAACAAAACAAAAAAACAAGAAATGAACCAATTAAGGAAACGATAAGCGATAAAAGGGCGTCCCATTAGGAGAAGGGATCCCTCTTTCATATGGCAGCTGTGCCCTGCACTACAGTAGTTTTAAAAGGAGTTCTTTCGTTTTTTATATAATTTAAGGGAGATCGTATCTTTAACATTCATTAAGACTCGTGAAGAGAGATGTAAAGCGCATCTTCTTGCCTGTTCTTCTCCAAAGGGTGAGGGGCGAGCGAGTCGATTCTTCAGATGTCATTAATGATGAAATCGTTCTGTTATATTTAATATATATATATATATACATATATATATATATATATATATATATATATATATATATATATATATATATTATATATATATATATATATATATATATATATATAATATATATATATATTATTATATATATATATATATATATATATATATATATATATATATATATATATATATATATATATATATATATATATATATTTGACAAAAATGAACACCAAACACTGATGATACTGATGTCGGTTTTCCGTGAACCAAGTAGAAGACGTGCATGCGCGCACTCACACAAAGGGGGCCTACGCCCGCAGAGACAAACACATTTTATATTGTAATATATATATATATATATATATATATATATATATATATATATATATATATATATATATATACATATACATATGTATGTATATTTGTGTATATATGTCTGTTTGTACATACAAACACACATGCATACATCCTACCAGCTTTCTGCACTTGAATCATAAGTATAAAGTCATATCAAACATGAGCACAAGAGGGCAATTAACAAACAGGCAAAGTAAAAATGACATAGCAAAAAGATGTATGATGCTGAATTGAAATCCATATATCCGATAATTACCGAAACAGCTCCGGTAACTGGCCGGCATAAAACTGAAATTTGTCGCATGGAGACTGCAGGGAACGACAATTATAGAGGTCGTTAATCTTGAATAATCACTGTCAGCTCCCTCATTAAAGTAATGAATATCAAATTGCCAGATGATAATATTATTGTCACGAACAGAGTTTTTTTTCCATGAGGTCATCATCGTAGACAGACGTGCGGCGATTATTGCCTTGCATCGTGTTTAATCGTCTAAATATATCCTCGTTTCAGAGAATAGTGACTTAAGTAAGTTTTTTCCTCCCCTCCCCCCACCCCCCGCCCTTCTTTTTTTCACAGGGGTAACATTACTCTCAGTTATTGCTTGGAATAGAAATAAACAGTTGTTTTGCTTAAGACAGCAATGATCTATCATTGTACTGTATTACTGAAAAAAAAAATCAGTAATACAAACTCATTTAAAAAAATAAAATAGGTGGGTACAGCAGTAAAGGAAGTATGCCATGAAGCGAAGGCTATAATTAACCTGTGGTTCATAACGGCAACGTGTTTCTTACACTTAACTGCAGAATGTCAGAATATTTGGGTACTTGCTCTTTTTTGGGTATAGGTTATTGTCTCAAACATTACACAGGAAAAAGTACCGTTTTAGGGGTGACAGTGTGTGAGCCATGTTATTATTCCCTGGTTTTGCAAGCTTAGGCTATTTAATTAGCCTATTTAAAAATTCCTCCAGGAAGAGTTTGAAACGTCCTTGTCCTTGCTCTTGTAGTGTTTGGGTACATGAGCTTGATGAGATGTCGCCCAGAGTATGAAATTGGAATTTTAATATTATTACTCTGTTTTATCTTTGAGAGAGAGAGAGAGAGAGAATTTAACTCCTAAAATATATAAAAAAACACATTATCAAAAATACGGTGATAAAGAAATGGGTTGTCTTGCAACAGACCATAGCTAGAAGGGGACATATCCCTTGAACAGTAGCTTAATCGAGCTGTTTTCACAGTAAAATTAAATTCATGCATGATCACTAATGCGTTTTCTCAAGAGCACAGGCATACGAGGCATTGTTTGACAGTCCCTGTTAATTGTTGCAAATTTTGGTGTCAAGATGCTAAAAGATAATAGAAAGCATATTCTTGTGACACCTTCTTCGAGAAATTTGTGTTAGGCGTTATGGATGTTGCTAACAGAATTAAGATAATTAATACCTAGGGAAGCTTTAATTAACTGATAAAGTTAACTATAAATACATAAGGTTGGTCACTCACGTTGAATCGATAATACATATATTTATTTTCAGCATCTGTCTTATATAATGTATTTAGAATTATTTTTGTAAAAATTTTATTAATAACCTAAACAAATAACAATTAATTTTCTTTGCTTTCAGGTAAGACTAGAGTTGGATTATGTTCGTGAGCAGTGTCTCTCGCCTGAAGCAGTTATGACATATACATACGTACAGGTAAGAACGAAATATGTTTTTATCACGGAATCCAAGAGGTAGTTTTTCGTTGTAGGAGTTTTTTCTTGCTGCTGTAGCTTTTTGTAATTGTCGACTTTTAGCAGATTGCGGGAAATCCCACGACATTATTGTCACGAGATAATAAAAGCTTTTGTTGGACAAGTTCAGCTAATCAAGGCAATAGAGTTTGACGTTTTGGTAGGCGCTACTATTTTTTTTATCTCCTGAGGATCTAACACCCCCACGCTCTTTTCTCAAGATTCCAGCACTCTCTTAATTAAAATTATCCTTACTTTGGACAGGAGTACATTATTATTATTATTATTATTATTATTATTATTATTATTATTATTATTATTATTATTATTATTATTATTACTCCTACTGTAAACACGCGCACATTTAAGAAAACTCTTTCAACTACCCAGTAGATTGCTTATATATGTAGTAGACAGCGTATATTTGGAGAGAAGAAAACAATTTAAAAGAAATGAATTGCAGCAAAATGCAAATAGAAATAGCAAATCATTAACACAGAAATAAATGCGTATCAGTCGAGAAATAAATCAAGCTATTAAAGGCCCTGTAAGGAGCGCTGTTTAAAATTTAAAGAAAGTTTTGAATGCATAATATTTTATCTATGGCTGGTGTTTTTCGTCTCCTAACCAATACAGGGAGTTTCAGCGTACCTTTAATGAGCTCTCTTTGTGGGTATATGAAGCGGCCAGTGCTCTGGAAGTTTTGTAGCACAAGGGTTTCATTCACCACACAGGTTTCTTCTTGATGTTAGTAGTGCTCCAGTGCATGTTCGCTGTGATAGCCCTTTGACAGTTGAGCACTTCTGGTTCTCTGCGCCAGGTATGCTAGTGAGATGCACATGTACCATTAAAGATGGTAAAACCATGACTGAAATTTTAGGAGATAACATTGATGTTGGTCCTGTTGTGAGTTTTTTTTAAAGACTTTTAGTTTTTATGAAAACATCTTTTAATTTTGTATAGATATGTCTTTTTTATCTTATTTATGGCAGTTTTAATTCCATTAGAAATTAAATCTCTTCGATTTTACCTATTTTAACACTGACCTTTAGAATGTCTATTATAAACTCATTTTATTTATATAATTTCCATTTTCATTCATTCTCATCATAGCGCTGAATGATCCTATGGGTCCCAGTGCTTGGCTTTATGCCTAAATCACATATTCTATTCCATTCACCACTCAGTAGCAAATAACCATCTTGTTTGGAAGCTTAGGATTATTTCACACTGCTTAATGAGTCGGGTTTCTGTCAGTTATCAGTTTTACTCGTCAGTTACTGAGTTGGTTCCGCAGTCAAGAGTCAGTAAGCCAGTTTGTGGTTCGGTCTGTTAATTAGTAGATTAGTTATTTGAAAATCCAGTTGGCGTCGCAGCAGTTAATCAGTCTTTGTGCCAGTCATTCAGTTTTTTGCATCGATGAAGTGAGGTTGACGTAGTAGTAAGTTGCCGTAGCTCACCTGGAATATTATTAGTCAGTTTGTCTTGCAGGGCATTTAATGGGTAATACCTCCCTAATTAATTGCGTAAATTGTGTACATCACCAAGACGAAAGAGTAATTATTTCGTAAGTAATGGGAGGACATTATACTGAGTGCAGAGGCTAGTGCACGTCTGTAGGTAATAAACCACTTAAATGTTTTTTTTTTTTTACCTCTCTCTCTCTCTCTCTCTCTCTCTCTCTCTCTCTCTCTCTGTTAGATACCCCAGCCCCACCGGCCTCCAATGCTTAAGTAGATGTACTGTCTTTAGATTTCTCTGTTCGGTAACTGTACCGCCAAACTTTCGATTACTCTCCTTGCTTCCATTTTCCCCCATTCGTATAAACTTTCTCTCTTCCAAAGGGAGGAATATTTTTTTCATGTCTCGTTAAAGCATTAAAGTTAAACGCCACGTTGATCTTCGCAAATAAAATGATGCGTTGTAAAATTCAGACTTTTTAAAACTTCTTCAGTTTGAATTACTATTCAGAGCCGGAGTGGATATAAAAATCTAGTCAGAATTTCAAGTACAATATATCCCGTAAATAGAATCGTATTCTGTTTCTTTAAATGTTACACCATTTGGTTTACAGTGAAAAAAAAACTACATGCAATATATATTGAATCTTTTGATGTCTAGTAAACCCCGGGTATTTAATTTCCTCTTTTTTTTTTTAAAGTGTAGGGAACGATGTAATATTACCAAAATTACGAATTCCTCTTAAATCTTGAACTGAATATAAATTCTTCTAAATTGCAAAATCCTTGAAGTCGAGCTGAGTATCGTTACAATTCAAATGTAAAACCCTTAAGAATAAAAAAATTAATGACTAAATTTACATAACATTAAGTATTGGGAAAATTACATCGGTAATATCATTTATTCCCAGTATACATTAATCGGAACAAAACACTAGCGGATCCATGAGGGGCGGGCACCTGGGCACGCCCCGCCCCCCGGGAAAAATAATGATAAAATAATAGTATTGAAGATTTAGATAATAATAACATAAATAAGAAATATAAAAATGGGAAAAAATAAAATAACTATATGTGTGTGTGTATAAATGGGTACTCTACTTCCTGGAAACCTTATTGCATATTTTTTGCTTTTTTCTCTTTCCCCTCATCTAATTAAAATCCAATTAGCTCTTTGCAGCGTTTTTCTCGACGGAGTTCACTTTGATGAGTTATATTTTATCATTTCGTTGCATTATTGTTTCGCTTTTATTTGCAATGCAGTTGGTATATTTATATGTGCATAAATTTGCGTTGTTTAGTTTGATGGACTCCCTTGTATTTCAGTAGAAAGAAGATAAAATGTCTCTTGGTGATTTTACATCTTTGGAACTTTATGTCTTTACCTCTAACGACGATTGAAAAGAAATCTTAGAACGGATGAACGAATTTTGATGAAGTTGGTGAAAATGTCCCTCGATTTGTGTCGCTAGTGAATCGAAGTTTTGTTGCCATAGATATCGTATATATCCACCAAAATTTTAACAATTGGAGCCAGTCATCCACCAAAATTTCGTTTTAGGGTTCCGTCAGTCTAGTGAATGTTTTCACCAAATTTCACCTACAATAAGTCCGCGATTAACATGTCTATGATAAGTGACATCAAAGGCAACTTTTTGTTGCAGCAATTTTATTATTATTATTATTATTATTATTATTATTATTATTATTATTATTATTATTATTCAGAAGAAGAAGAAGATCTCTATTCATATGAAGAAGCTCACAAAGGCCATTGACTTGAAATTCAAGCTTCCAAAGAATATGGTGTTCATTTGAAAGAAGTAACACAAGGTGGTAGGTAACACAGAAAGAAGAGATTAGTTATAAGAAAGAAAAGGTGAATTAACAAATTAATAAATATATAGATAAAAATGTAAGTAAGTTATTACTTTTTTAAGGGTTGTAATGCATTGCATCTTCGCTAGAACTGTTGAGGTTCCAGTCGCACCACATCCTCAGGAAGACTGATAAATGCCTTTCAAGTGTGAGTGAGATCCTAAGTTGCCGAAAGATGGGTGGGGGGGGGAGAGAACTGGAAAGGAGGCGTTCTCGTAATATTGGGCTGTAAATCATGCAAAGTTGATAAGCATCGCACAGAGCTTGTGGGTACACTTGGGCACAATTTCCATTTTTTTTTTTTTTTTTTTTTTACTTCTGTTGTCAGTCAGTTTCGTATTTGTTTATAATTTGATGTCTGTGAAATCTTGGGAGAAAAGTGCGTGACCTATTTTCATGTTTCTTGCTACTGATAATAAATATGCAAAGTAACTAGACAGCACAAGTCATTTATTTTTCAAAGTAGACTTGGTCATACCCTTGATATGGCAGTTCAGACTTTAATTAAAAGTTATAAATATATATATATATATATATATATATATATATATATATGTATATACATATTTATATATATACTATATATGTATATATATATATATATATATATATATATATATATATATATATGTATATATATATATATATATATATATATATGCATATATGAAAATTTAACACCGTGATTTATATACATTCATGAAGCTACAAATGCTGTTCAGTATCAAATTCACGCTACCTCGGGAATATCCCCGATGGGGAATGAACACCAAAGGGGAATTTATAAATGATAAATGGATCGGCACTGCCGGGTCTCGATCCCACGACACAGTTTCCTTCCAACAGCTCCAGTCGACGGTCTACCCACTGAGCTATCAAGAGAGGGATAAGTAAATGCCGAATCGGCTGTACTTGTTTACCCGTCGAGAACGGGGAAATTATACTTAGCTTCGGCATTAACCCACCTCCACCATGACAGCTCATTGGTACGTTTGGGATCGAGACCCGGCAGTACCGATCCATTTTTCACTTATAAATTCCCCTTCGGTGATCATTCCACATTTGGGATATTCCCGAGGTAGCGTGAATTTGATATTAAACAACATTTGTAGCTACATGAATTTATATAAATCACGGTGTGATAAAAATTTCATAATAAGAGTGTTCCAAACGTACCAATGAGCTGTCATGGTGGAGGTGGGTTAATGCCGAAGTTGGTATACTTTTCCCGCTCTCGACGGGTAAAACAAGTACAGCAGATTCGGCATTTACTTATACCCTCTTTGATAGCTCAGTGGGTAGACGTCGACTGGAGCTGTTGGCTGAAAGTGTCGACTGAGACCGGCAGTACGATCCATTTATCACTTATAAATTCCTCTTCGGTGATCATTCTCTATCGGGGATATTCCTGAGGTAGTGTGAATTTGATATTAAACAACATTTGTAGCCTCATGAATATTCATATATACAGTATAGTGTGTGTAAGGTCTACCTTGTAAACTTCGGACTGCACCTTATTCTCGTTTCTCATGTTCCTGATTCGTTTTGTAAGCTCGTAATAGATTTCGGGGAAAGCTAAGACGAAAGGAAAAACACTTGCGACAGGTAAGAGAAAAAACCATGAAACCTGGAAAGTTATGAGAAAAAGGTATGTGGCTGTTTTAAGATGGTTTAGTCGTGTGTAAAGTATAGAGGACAATAGCTTGGTGAAAAGAGGGTATAATTCGGAAGTGTTTGTAGGGGGAGGAGGAGAGGAATACTTAGAATGGAAGGGCCTTCTAATATCCTGGAAGTGCTAGAATGTATGCAGGGTATGGTTGATTGGCATTGTGTGTTTAGGAGGGGTTCACCAAGATGCTGATGAGCTTTCTGTGTAGGCAAATGAAGCGGCTAACACTGAAGTTTATTTATTTATTTTTGCACAGCGATACGTATACGATTCGGTAGTTAAAATATGAATGCGGCAATAACCTCAGTATAGTTTTTCCTCAGGGGTCACCACCTGCTTGGGGAAGCTACTTATTTATTATTATTATTATTATTATTATTATTATTATTATTATTATTATTATTATTCAGGAGGATGAACCTCATTTGTGAGCAGAAACAAGTCCACAGGCCATTGACTGAAATTGTGTCTGTTGAATGTGGTGTTTATTTGAGAAGAGAAATTTTCAAATATCTCGTGCCATCGTTTGATGCTGCCTTTGTCATTTCCTCAGTAATCCTTTACCCTCTTGCCTTCGCCTGCTCCCTCCGCGTGTCAGCAGACAATCCTTTTTCAAGAGGACCCGACGAAATACTTCCTCAGCAGCGTCTCGAGTCCCGTGATGTATTGCTTCTCTTGTTGATAACGCCCTGGCTGACCATCTGGGCAGCGAATACAAAATGACGGTGAAATATCGTTGGCTCGTGCGCTGAATGAACGAGTGTCTCTTTTGGAAACTGAGAGAGTGTAGAAGGAGGCCTTGGAGGGGGAAAAAACAGT
>NC_089752.1:56026674-56029174 GCF_040412425.1 Macrobrachium rosenbergii | reverse complement strand
GAGAGCTTTTGCAAGCTTATCGACAGCAAGGGAGTTTTACCCTGTGCTGCCCCCAATGTAAGCACGCGCTCCCGTTCATCGAAAACAATTGTTTGTGATGTTCGTCAGGGGAAAAAACAATAATAGACTTTGAATGTGAACTCTGACCTTGGCCAGCGAACGGAGGACTGTTGAAATGGGCTCTTCACGATCAAAGGAAAGAGAAAGAATCATTTTTACCGGCTGTACTGTCCAAATTCATATTAGACCGCATTGTAGTCCATTCATTGTACTAGTGGAATTCTGCCACAATGAGTTCATGCATACCGTAGCGGGTGTATTGTTCTTCAGTGGTTTTTATGAAAGGATATTTCGTTGCATTATACAGGCGGTCGTTCGTTCCGGTTTGCGGTATCAGAACAGATCCATATCGGATATTCGAGAATAGAGATTTTATACCTTCATTCCCTGGCAGAGCATTGTTTTACGAAAACGGCCGATGAAAGGATTTAGCAAATAATTAAGTTTTTGTGTGCTTGCGTTGTTGTCTGTCAATAAAAGTGAATTGTGCCCATTGAGGGTAGCATTATGATATTAAGGAATGTTTTTGGATGCATAGCTGAATAACGTTTTTTATTACACTCACAAACGCAGTATTCCGTATTTGTTTTATATGGGAATAGTTTATCGTCTGGATTACTATATTCTCTGGGATTGGATTAAGTTTGAGCTAAGAAATTTATTCGCATCATGAATGCTGTGAGACAGGGTTGCTTGTGTTTATTTATGTGCTTATTTTATTTTTGTTCATTTTTTATCAAAATCAGGTCTTTTTCCCTTAAACTCTTATCAGTCATTCAGTTTTCTTTCTTCTTTGTAATTAAAAAAACATTTTTATTAAGGATCACAAGCAAATGGCCATAAATCTTTTCGACGGGAATGAGACCCTGTACATGAAAGCTCGCTCTCTCTCTCTCTCTCTCTCTCTCTCTCTCTCTCTCTCTCTCTCTCTCTCTCTCACTGGTCTCGTGACAAGATTCTGTGACATCTGCCGAATCAAATTCCTCCTCAGATGTAGGCTTTAGATGGGAGAAGGCGAGGCATGTTCTAAATCGGATTATTTTCGTTGCAAACGAAGTTTCCGATGGCATTTTTCCTCCGTGTCTCATTCTCAGAGAAAAAGGAAGTTTCCATGACTCGTCCATATCGGTGAAATTTGTTTTGATGTCTAAAATACATATGACATTGATGTGTTTTGTAACTATCCCGGTGATATCGTTAAAATGATCAGCTGATTTTGACAGATACTTGCTCATTTGCCATTTTGAATGCGAAAGGCATTTCAAAGGACCCCTTTTGCTTTACTCGTATGGTAATGGTAATTAAACAGTGTCAGTATGTTGATCGTTGTCTTGTATATTGTGTGTTTTTAATGTGTAATTTTTTAAGGTAGGGTACAGCGCGTTCGATTAAAATTTTATGTTTTCTGTTAGTTTGTGTTATTGTTTTTAGTGGGGAGGGGCGCTTCCTTTGTTTCCCGTCGAATAGCGGATTATTTACAGCAAGACTATGCTGGGGACAGTATAGCTAAAACCCAAAGTGCTTTTGCTTTTACCCTCTAGACGTTGCTAACTTTTGCAGATCGTACAAAAACAAGTAACTTGAGCTTATCATCCCACTGCAGCCGGGACGCTGCGTTATGTCGTCATCTGCAATCTTATTATTAGTTGTAAAGAGATCTCGTGAAAACATTTCGGGTGACTGCGCGCTTTTATTAACATGGGGGTCATGTGGACTATGCATTTTTTCAGGTGCCCAGTAAAAGAATTGGAGATTTTTCGAATTCCAGTTCTAATTTTACTCTGATTATCATCTGAATCAGCCATCTCAGAGTGAGGGCTGCATTTCGCAGAAATGTTTTTTGTGCTTAAACTTTTCAATATTAGGATTTAAAATTTCCAGTTTTTTTCTGATTGTTTTCCACATGATCAACAACAGTAGTTGATGGTTTAGGTGATTCTTCATATATTTATTCAAGTTCTAAAGGTCAACATTAGTTGTTTTTTGCACACAGACACATAAATATATATATATATATATATATATATATATATATATATATATATATATATATATATATATATATATATATATATATGTGTGTGTGTGTGTGTGTGTGTGTGTGTGTGTGCGTGCGTAGTAGGGATTCTGTGAAAAGAATGAGCATGTCCTTCGAGCGACGTTTGCAATGATTAGAGAGATGACATGTGGTATGCATGTATATTACTCACACTAAACGCCACTGTGTATGTGGCCGAATATTTTAAGCAGTATTTAGATATAGGTTCATAGACTTGTAGAGGACGTTTATTTTCTCTAGTTTTCGTTTACCGTTAAAAAATGTCAAATGGAAACATCAGTAAGCGATCAAATTTTATGACTAATCTCAGCAAGACTCAATGAGCGTTATGATTTAAATGTGAGATATGAAGAATGAACCGCAAAATAAGACAGAGTAGCG
>NC_089752.1:55971674-56021674 GCF_040412425.1 Macrobrachium rosenbergii | reverse complement strand
CATAGAACACCCAGTGTACACAAGTTTCTCTTTGTACGCTGTGCTCCAGTTCTTCAGCTCTTCCTGGGGATGATGGAACTTGGCCTGCTTTGAGCTGTCGCCATCTCAGGCATTCAAATTCCCTGGCACTAGTGCTCAGATCTGAGCTTTTGAATGATTTGATGTTGCATTCAAGTAATGTACTCTTCGTTTGCAATTTGAGTGTTTTGTTTATTTGTTTGATTCTTTTTTAGATAGTTTGTACATGTAAACACACACACACATACATACATACATATATATATATATATATATATATATATATATATATATATATATATATATATATATATATGTATATATACATATATATATAATATATACATATATGCATGTGATATATATACTGTGTATATATATATATATATAT
Organism: Macrobrachium rosenbergii; assembly: GCF_040412425.1. Classification (NCBI taxonomy): domain Eukaryota; kingdom Metazoa; phylum Arthropoda; class Malacostraca; order Decapoda; family Palaemonidae; genus Macrobrachium; species Macrobrachium rosenbergii. Next base: position 56,021,265 of record NC_089752.1, on the reverse strand, counting down.
ATATATATTATATATATATATATATATATATATATATATATGTATATATATATATATATATATATATATATATATATATATATATATATATATATATATATTTACATGCTAATCTGCCACACACATACATACATATATATATATATATATATATATATATATATATATATATATATATATATATATATATAGCGTACCGAAAATCAGGAAAATGCACATTATGTATTTCAGATTTTTAATTAATGAAACGGACTTCTGAGTGAATGACGCCAGGACGTCCTTTTTAATGAGTCTCTCTCTCTCTCTCTCTCTCTCTTCTCTCTCAAGAGGGATGCTCCAATGGAACAAAATATAATGAAGATTTCGCACTTTTCGTTTATTATGAATATAAATCGGTTAATGCTGTCGCACTAACAATATACATAGTAGTTGTCAGTTATTTAAGAAAAAACTTATATTCTTACACGATGTTTAGGATAAGATTGTCATTTTAAAGATATGGTGTCGATAATTCAGTGTTGCATCTCACATATATAGTGATAACCACCATTACGTATTCTATTTTCATGTTTTGGAATTTTGGATACTCATGTTTTAGTTTGTGAGATGAAGTATACACCCATTCTTTACTGTTCTTGTTTTTATTTTTAAAATTCATGACTGGGCTAAATCGAAAGATGGGTAGCCTAAATGATAAATTTCATATTGCATATTTTTTTATAACTAATATTAGCTGGGGGCATGTATGTTCCATACTTGGAATTTCTATTACCATGCTAGGATTTTTAAGGGAGAAATTGGTTCCTTTTGTCGCTGGATGATTTTTGGCATAATTTTCGAAAAGTGTTTCAAGGATATTGAAGTATTTTTCCAGAGCTTTAAGTTCTGATAATAGAAAATGAAAAAATCTACCTTCATAATATCGACGTTCTCACATGACTAATTCTGTTTTTAAGAAAATACGGTTTTATAATTTCCTCAAAAATGTTTTTTCTTTTTACTAAAAAATTCTTATTTTATAAGCGGATAAAAAAAGGTGTCTATTAATCTTTTTTGCATTACAAAACTTATTTTAGAGTACGGAATTTTCGTGGAGGTGTTCATATTTTGCTATGAATAAGCGAGATGATATGTTCTTAAACGCTTAAATGTACTCAAGAGAGACAGTATACTCGGTATTAGAATTTCATCATGAAGAGATGTCTGGTAATACGGCAGAGAGAGAGAGGGAGAGAGGTCTGATAATACGTCTTGGGAAGAGAGAGAGGTCTCAAAATACGTCATGGGCAGAGAGAGAGAGAGAGAGAGAGAGAGAGAGAGATAGAGAGAGAGAGAGAGAGAGAGAGAGAGATTAGTACAGTGTGTTACAATCGCCGTAACCTCTCATTAGCTTTACATAAAAGTGTTGCTAATGCCAGTGAAACATAATGAATAGAATTATCTTTTGCTATAAATTGCTGAAGGGAAGAAAAGTAGTGAGGTATATCACTTCATCGATAAATAGAAGTGAAGGCTATAAGAAACAATGTTTGGCAGACAGCAAGCAGTTTCCATGAGGTTAAAAAAAGATGTCAGCTTTGAAAGTAGGAGTGGAATGCGGATTTAGTTGAAGAGATTGTTATTGGATATGCACTTGAAGGATGTACCTGGCTATCACCTTAACGGATTATGGGCGTCACTCTTGAGAAATGGATATTCTATTTATATACAGTATATATATATGTATATATATATATATATATATATATATATATATATATATATATATATATATATATATATATAGACACACACATTACCTCAACAGCAGGTATTTTGAAATAAGATTATTATCCCTAAAATAATTTCTTGAGAGTAAGGACATTGTAATGTCTGCTGATCATGTCGGAGAGACTCTTGCCAGAGTTGACGACAGTATTGCGCGAAAGAACAGATAAATCCCTTATAAATATGAGGGATTTACTCAAAGGAGTTGTACAGGAATTTCCAAAAGAACAAACCAAATATCTTTGAAGCAGACCTTGCAAGACCCGTTGAGTAATCCTTACAAAAAATACTAATGTCGGTATTTATTTCTAAGCCCAAAATTTTCGTTGATATGAGGTTCGGTTTCTAGTTCTCTGACATGATTTTGGAGTCATTAAAAGTAACAAGGAAACATCCAGATCCACATTTGTAGAATTATGAACACGTAAGATTAGTTTTAATCATATATGTCATTGACCCTAAGAATTAAGCAAGTCTGAGTCTGAGCTAGGCGAAAAGATGATATTTTGGACGGGCTCAGACTTAATGCATCACGCAGGGAGACTGACCTTGACTAAGGCAATCTTAGTTTCTTTTCATTTGGTTTTAGAATGTTTGGATGAAATCCATGACGACGAGAAATATTAGATTACATTTATATTCTGGTCAATTGCAACTTATGAATGTCGTTGTCAAAGCGCAGACGTGTCAACGACCAAAAGTATGAAATTCCTAATGTCGAAAATATTTTGAAACATGCCGTTCCTTTTCAAGTTTATGGAGTGGCCATTGTATACAGGGTAAAGTCAACCATCTCCGAAATAAGAGTTTTAACAAGATATGCTTCAGCTACCGACCCAGGAGCTTTCATATTTCTTGAGGGTGCCTCATGCAACGATATGTTTTCGATACATTTTCCAATACTTTCATTCTGTTTAGGCATTTTTCCCTTATCCGAGAAGTACTTGGTAATTTGTGAGCCTTGTGGCCGTGTCGTTAAAGTGTGTTAGTACGTTCCAGAATGGAAATTCGAATTTTTCATCCTTAGAAAGAGAGTTAGTAGGGTAAAATCCGATCACTATATTCATTGTGATATATATATATATATATATATATATATATATATATATATATATATATATATATATATATATATATATATATATATATATATATATATATATATATATATATATATATACTGTATATATATATGTATATATACTGTATATATATATATATATATATACTGTATATATATATGTATATGTATATATATATATATATATATATATATATATATATATATATATATATATGTATGTATATATTACACATTCATATGGTTCTACAGTATGTATGTCAGTGTTAGACGACACTGGTGATTGTCAATGTGTCAAGAATATTTTCAGTGACATAAGGCAAACGTGATAAAGCACTTCTTGAAACCTTCCTTTTTCTTCTTCTTCTTCTTCCTCTTCTTCTTCTTCTTCTTCTTCTTCTTTAAACCTAATGGTTCTTTGCAAAGTTTTTTTTTTTTTTTCCGGGACGAGAAGAGAGAGTAAAAATCTGAACTCTCCTGCGTAAGAATTATTCTTCTTGACAGTTCCTGTTTGAAGGAATAATACAAGCTGTCGCCCGATGAGCATTTTTTTCTTTTTGAGGAAAGAGGCTGTTGAAGGCCTGTTTTGCTTGTTCGTGTTTTTTTCATGTTAACTGTAATGCGAAGCTATTCGGTATCTACAGAATCGTAGGTAATGGGACTTTACCATGTCTAACTTTTGGCTGACGTGGCGTTTTGAAACCTTAATTGGTTGCATATTTCCGTAACTAATATAATATATCAAATACGAACATGACAGCGTTCATGCAATGGTGTTATACTTTTGGTAAAGTGTTATTTTTGGTTAAAACAAGTATTCCTTGTCATTGACTGCATATATATATATATATATATATATATATATATATATATATATATATATATATATATATATATATATATATAATAAAATTTATCGACTCAGTAAAATTTACACTACACCGCCCGTTCGGTCGGCGAAGTTGAACAACATTGGGTCTGGTTTACACCTAGATGGGTGGCCACCAAGATAAGTTAAGCACCGAATCCCTTTGCCCAACCATGGGCACTGCTTAGCTAGCAACCTCACCACGCAGATAGTTGCTGAAAATCGGTTTGGGTAATAATATTCTAGAATATATATATATATATATATATATATATATATATATATATATATATATATATATATATATATATATATATATATATATATATATATATATATTCTATGGTGCATGTTAGAATTAAAAATAACCAGTAACATGTAGCAGCCAACTTGCGTTAGCACCGTAAACACTCCTGACATTTAATGCTTGCTATAAACATAGGTTAGCCTCACAAATTAACAAGGCTAATTAGCTTATTACATAACATTCCTTTACGGAGGCAGGCTTTGGGTCAGTATATGCAGCAAACTGTTTTTCATGTTGTTTTTCTCAGGTACATGTGAATGAAAAAAATTGCTTGAAATTTCTTGTAAACGTCAGACGATTTTTTATGCGAAAAATTTCTTTCGAAAGCAAAATCATTAATGCGGCAGTATAAGCAGTGCACTAGGTTCATATTTTTCATACATCAAACGGTATCCCAATTGAGATATCCTCTCTCTCTCTCTCTCTCTCTCTCTCTATATATATATATATATATATATATATATATATATATATATATATATATATATATATATATATATATATATATATATATATATATTATATAGCTCTTTGTTGTGTGTGTTTAAGAGATGAGAGAGAGAGAGAGAGAGAGAGAGAGAGAGAGAGAGAGAGAGAGAGAGAGAGAGGATATCTTAATTGGGATATCGTTTGAAGTATGAAAAAGATGAACCTATGGCTGATACGTATATATATATATATATATATATATATATATATATATATATATATATATATATATATATATTTAGATAGATAGATATATGCATATATATCTATGTGTATATATGTATATATATATACATATAAATATATATAAAATGTAGGGAAACTATAATAGATTTACATTCTTACTTGTTAGGAAGACTTAATGGAAACACGCAAGCAGAAGGTCTTGTGGTTTTCAGCCGACAGATTTCTTGGATTGGTCCGTGTAAAGTTAGTCTTCATGTTTGATTACTGAAGTTAAGTTAATGATGAATATTTTGTAGTTATTGTTGTTGTCGTTTATGGTCTATTACTATTATGGAAGTCATTGCGCTGAAAAGCATATTACAGTCATTTTCGTCTAATTTATTGGAACGGTGATTGTTTTCCTTTTCTTATCATAGAGCAAAGTAAGTATACCTTAGTTTTACCAGACCACTGAGCTGATTAACAGCTCTCCTAGGGCTGGCCCGAAGGATTAGACTTATTTTACGTGGCTAAGAACCAATTGGTTACTTAGCAACGGGACCTACAGCTTTATTGTGGAATCCGAACCATTATTATAGCGAGAAATGAATTTCTATCACCAGAAATACATTCCTCTAACTCTTCATCAGCCGGCCGCGGGAATTGAACTCCGGCCCATCGAGTGACAGTCTGAAGCTCAAGCGATTCGGCCAACAAAGCGCTTATCATAGAGCAAAGACAGATAATCATATGTACCTTTTCCTGTTTTTCTTAGCTTAAATCAATGTTGAAGAAGCAAATTGCTTAAACGCTTTATGTACAAGATGTACTCGCTATAGGTAGGGTGTAATTGTAAAATTAATTAAATTTTACATTAATTTTCAGTACTGCTAGTACGCTAGGCTATGTGATAAGTTAAGTATATCTTAGTTTAACTAGACCATTGAGCTGATTAACAGCTCTCCTAGGGCTGGCCCGAAGGATTAGACTTATTTTACGTGGCTAAGAACCAATTGGTTACCTAGCAGCGGGACCTACAGCTTATTGTGGAATCCGAACCACATTATAGCGATAAATGAATTTCTATCACCAGAAATAAATTCCTCTAATTCTTTATTGGCCGGCCGGAGACTCGAACGCGGGTCCAGCAGAGTGCTAGCCAAGAACTATACCGACCCGTCCAACGAGGAACTGGGCTATATGATAAAATACTGTGTTATATCGATTCCTACGGGTAATAAATTCCACTTTCAGATTTGCTGTCGTCCAGCTTGTATATAAGTTTGAAGAGTAAAGCTTCGGGACGGTACGTAACGTCCCAAGGTTTGAAACTTGACGTCTCGACCCTCTTGTTGTTTTGACGAGGTGGGCCACAAGTACATAAATAAAAGATTTGAGGGTTGGGGTAATTTTTCATAAACTTTTAAAATTATTTTCACATATGTATTTTGCAGTTTAATTTTTTATGATTTCTGCCTTGATACTCTCCTTCTATCTAGACTTTTGTTACCTCACATTTTTTATTTGTTTTCATTTCTTCATAATGCCCTTGTTAATTTGTGAAGAGGAAAAGGCAAAATAAAATTTGATGATAATTTTCCGAAACCCTTAACATGTTCATCCTTGTCTAGATGTTAAATATAATTACCTTATATAATATTGCAGGCCCAAATTTTAGTGGCTAGAGACAATAACTGTCGCTTTACCAAAGCGAAGTCATGTCAAAATTATTGATGTGGATTTCTAATAAATATCCAGTACTGTAAAGATTCAAAACTAAAAATAAAACATTTTCATTGATATATACCTTGTACAGTTATATATATATATATATATATATATATATATATATATATATATGTATGTATGTATGTATGTATACATATGGATGTTTGTATGTATATTCCACATAAACTTTGAAACACATTAAGCAATTTCAACCAAATTTGAAGTACATATGACTTACCATCTGGGAAAGAACATGGGGGTAGGGGGTTAAGATATCACTAGCACCAAAGGGGACATGTGGTAAGGGGTGAAATGTAAAAATTACAGAAAACGACAGATATTAGTGTCTAATCCATACTTTTCGAGGTTGCTGAGACGAATAGTGACACTCCCGATGCCCTTTAAGTCCAAGTTCAGCCACAATAGAGAGGGGATGAGAAGGAGGTAACATGTAAAAATAACCGAAAACAGCAGATATTAGTGTCTAATCCATAGTTTTCGAGGTCACTGAGATTAATAGTGATACTCCTGATGCCCTTCAAGTCCAAGTTCAGCCCTGATAGGAATGTGGGGTGAGAAGGGGGTAGGAAGGTGGTGATGTAAAAGCAATTGAAACAACAGATATAAGTGTTTAATCCATAGTTTTTGATTTCACTGAGAAGAATAGTGACACTCTGATGCCCTTAAGTCCAAGTTCAGCCCCAATAGGGAGTGGGGGTGGGAAGGGGGGGATGACATGTGAAAATAATCGCAAACAACAGAGATTAATGTCTAATCCATAGTTTTCAAGGTCGCTGAGACGAATAGTGACGCTCCTGATGCCCTTCAAGTCCAAGTTCAGCCCTGATAGGAAGTGGGGTTGGGGGGAAGGTGACGTAAAAATAACCGAAACAACAGATATTAGTGTCTAATCCATAGTTTCAAGGTCACTGAGAAGAGTAGTGACACTCTTGATGCCCTTTAAGTCCAAGTTCAGTCCCAGTAGGAAGGGGAGTGGGAAGAAAATACAAATATTAGTGTCTAATCCACAGTGTTGTGAGAAGGGGTGAAAAATAAAATGTAAAAAATGACAGATATAAGAGTCTTAGTTTTCGAGGTCACTCAGATGAATAGTAACCCTCCCGATGCCCTTTAAGTCCAAGTTCAGCCCCAGTAGAAAAGAGGGGTGAGAAAGGATTAAAAAAAATGTAAAAAACGACAGATATTAGTTTCTAATCAATAGTTTTTGAGGACGCTGAGATGAATAGTGACTCCCGATGCACTTTAAGTCCAAGTTCAGCCCCAATAGAAATGGAGGGTGAGAAGGGGTGAAATATAAAATGTCAAAAATGCTGGGCACTGTAACTGTAACTGAAGCAGCTATCTTAACAGGAAAGAGAGAGAGAGAGTTTATCAGTTGTCATTCAGGGTTTTCCCGGGCAGCGCCGGGTTGGTCAACTAAAAGTATGTATTTATATATATATATAATACACGTATGTATGCATATATATATATATATATATATATATATATATATATATAGACTGTATGTATGTATATTTGTCTTTTTTGATTTGTAATTAGAGATGGTAACCTTTTTACCTGAACGTTGATGTGTAGGAAAGAAAACAGTATGTTCATAAACAGTTTCTGGGCGACCTTTGCTCATACTCTCCCATACTATTGCTCGAATATTGTCTCCTCTGCATGACGAACATAAAACCCCTTTCTGTCGGCGATACCCAGAGTTCCATTTTCCCAGCAGTTTCTTCGCTATCACCTGCTTACTTCCAAACATTTTGATGGGCACTTTCATCAGCGTGTCTGCATCATACTCGCAGCATTTTGAAATTACCTCTCGACTTTATGTTTCACTCGCTTACTTAACCCTTAAGGTTTTGTGTCCCTATGGAAAAATTCAGCCATGTGAAGGGTTTAACCTCACTCGAATTCTATTAGTCTTGTCGTGTTTAGATTTTCCAGTTGTCTTAAAGATGGTATTTACATCCTTATGGACTGCAACGTCAGAGAAAATACAAAAGATAAACCATTAATTTTTTTGGTTGAATAAGTATGCTGGTAGTGCTTACGAGGTATAGTGCAAAATCCATCCTTTCATTTACTTTAAAATTAGATGGTTTAGTCTGACGTCATCAGATTTTTCCTTACTTTTGACAACGTAAGATAGTCTTCATTGTTCTTTTGATTGAACTTGACTTGCGCCTTTTAAATGAATTACCTCTTTCAGGGTTAAAATGTACGAGATTTTTCGTGAATAAACAATTGCGAAAGCGAATCTGAGCAGGCTTCTCAAAGCTCTGTTTATAGATTTTAATTTCTTAAGAAAAGAAAGTGTGTATTTTATATTTTTGTTTCGTTTCAGCAAACGTAAACAAGTTTTTTATCGACTTCTCGACCTCAAGGAAATCTGTTACGTGAACTCAGAGGGAATACTGGCGTGGTCCATTCAAAAGTTTGGCAAAGTAGCCCGCGTGTCGCGTTCAATACGAGAGTTGTTTGAACATCCTCAGGAGTCGACCTTTTTATGTTTAAAGAGTGGGGATCCAGAATGGGGCTGAAGTGATGAATGTGAAAGGGGAAGAGAGATAGATGTGTGCGTAAAGACTTCAATAGAAATAAAAGGTGTACAACGTAAAAGAAAGAAATCGAACAAAAAAATCTGCTTTGCAGGGAGGACTTGAGTGTTTGCGGTTAGGGACGAATGAAAACGTGTGTGAATAAGTGTGTTTGTGTGTGTGTATGTGTGTATAAGAGAGAGAGAGAGAGAGAGAGAGAGAGCCAGAGTCAGGGGAAATACGCAAAAATTGCATCTGTAATGAAAACGGTTCTGAGGAAAGTAACCATTTGGGTACGATTCGATCGTACTTCGTTTGAGATTTCTCCCATAAAATACAGAATTTAATGCACCATTTCTCTCTGAGTTTCGGATGCATCTACACTGTCAGACTTCAGATGCAACGTAGTCGTAGCGAGGTCGTTCGAAAAGTTTTTTATCGGAGACTTCTCTGAAGGCCTTAGATAAAAGATTGATAACACACACACATATACATACATGTAGCATATGTATATATATATATATATATATATATATATATATATATATATATATATATGTATATATATATATGTGTGTGTGTGTGTGTGTGTGTGTGTGTTTGTGCTTATGTAAGTATTGGCCATATACTTCCTTTAATTAGAAGTGGATGACACCAACAGAGTTGAGCCTTTCGGTTCTTAGCAAGTCTTTAAGATGAGATTGCTAGCCGCATACCCTTTTAACCTTATGTGCGACAGTCGCAGTCATCAGTCATTTTCTACCAGGTACCTAATTCATGGCTTAGATTAGCAGAGGCACAGCGGGTTTTTTAACAGAGCGTAGTCATCCACCTGCCCTTGTCTTATCCGAAATTCGAATTAGAATGAATCTTTTGATCCCGACTTTTGTAGTGTCTGGCGCCGGTCCGCTTTCCATTGTTCTTATTTTAAATGAAAAATAAAAATCAACCAACAACTGTTGGTCGCATGAGACTTCCATTCGTTGGGCGCCACTGGGGTCAGTGACGAAGTCAAATATTCAGTTGTTCTGGACAGCCAAGTAGCCAGCTTAATTTGCCGAATTGACTCGAAGAGGAGTGTTCCGTGAGGGCAACGACCCCACTTCGCACGAGAGCGTCAAGGCGATTGACGCAAATGGTTGGTGTGCATGAGTGCCCGGTTGGTTGGCTTTCGTGAGCAAGTCTTATTCTTCATGATTAGTCAGTACGTATCCGGGTTTCCAGTTAATAATTACAACGAATTTTATATTTTCTTTTTAATTGGTCACTAAGAATGCAAATTTCCTTGTGTTAAATCACCAGGTATACAGGCTTCTGTGCTGTCCAGATTGTTGTTTATGTTTTTATTCAGTACCAAGACTATTCTTTCTTTTTTAATTGATTACCAAGAATACAGTGACGGCTGGAACGTCATGTTTGACTGAATAACTACCAATTTATGAAATTATTCTTTCATTCTTGGAATTGGAATTCATCTTTATCTCCCGCGTCTTTATTCCTGGTACTCTTCTTCGTCTTCGTCTCTTTCTTTTTCCCTCTCCCTCTCGATTTCTCCCTCTCCTGATTCTATCCTGGTCTTGAAATCTTTGACGTCGCCTCTTGCCGGAGGCAAAGCGTTTGACGAAGGTTTCCAGCACTGAATGTAAAAGGTTGGGGAGAGCGGACGCCATATGTGTTTGAAGGGTAACGCAAGGGAAGTATGCAAATAGTCATCGCAAATGCTTTCATAGATCTTCTGAGTAAGGAACTGGGTCAGAAGAAGGCCGCATAATAAAAGTTTTTGATGGAGTCCACTTTCGTTGTTAGATAATGCATACAAAATTAGTTATATTAGTTTCATAGAAAATTAGAAGTTTAATTTCTTTTAATCCAAGTCATTTCTAACTTGAAACATATTTCTGTGGTCACTGACCTTAGTCTTTGCGATGCCAATTTTTCTTATCAGATCAGACAGTCCAGAAATCAAGTGGTTGTTTGTTCCTTTATAATGGGCATTCCTTTGATGGTAACTTGAGGATAGTTCACGGTGTTTTCACCCAGTGAGAAAAATCTACCGCTAGACGTAGACGGGGAGAGGGGCGTGGGGTGAGTATTGTTCGTGTGTGGAGACAAGGATGTGGTTGGGGGGGAAGGTAGCGATAGCCCTGCTACATTATACTTGTATCAAAGGAATGCAATCGGAAAATATTCATATACAGATACATACAGACACGCACACACACACACACACACAAACCAACGAGTCTCTAGGTCAGTCTTTGGATGGGTGATACGGCCTAGGAGCTTTGCCTGAGAAAAAATATTTGTCTTAATATTGACCTAAGCATTGAATTCTGTATCTCTTGATTAGTCAAATTTGTTGAATTGTACTCAGAGCCTAGGAGGAAAGGAAATGAAGCTAGTAACCTCTGCCCATAAGGAAATAATGGCGAATAGTTATACACACACACACACACACACACACACATATATATATATATATATATATATATATATATATATATATATATATATATATATATATAAATTGCAGTAGCAAGACTTTAGGTCAGAAAGTCATTTCTCTCTTAAGGACTTTAGGTCAGAAAGTCATTTCTCTCTCAAGGTCTGCTAGCATCAGGATGTCGGAAACTTCTGTTAATGTTTTTAATGAGTCGTAGAGGAAACCTAATATGTTACGCCACCCACGACCTCCGTTGCTTAATGTGGAATCCGTGTGCTTCAACATTAATTTCCGGCAAGTTTAAATTTTTTTTTTTTACTTCATGTGCCCGCTTTCTCTATAACTTTTAATACTTTTAATAACATCGTTAAAATCATATTACCTATTTTTAATATTTTAATCGCCCAAAAAATTCTTTTCAAGTCTGCTCTTCGCTGTAGTTGATGTCCGGCGTATAAAAAGTATTGCAAAATATATACTTCTGATGATTTTGTCAACCTTAATAAAGAGGAGTGCTTTTTTTTTCTTTTTATCCGCAAGGTTCGACATCCTGATTCCTGTAACTGCTATTTATTTTGTAAAAGAAAGGCGATTCGCGTCCTACATGTAGGATTGCATAAATCCCATCCCGCTTTCTTTTTACATGTTCCATCGACCTTTCGATGTAATTGTCACAATGAATTTTGGGAATGAGACCAGCAATCTTTATATATATATATATATATATATATATATATATATATATATATATATATATATATATATATATATATATATATATATATGTGTGTGTGTGTGTGTGTGTGTGTGTGTGTGTGTGTGTGTGTGTGTTTGTGTGTGTGTATGTATATGTATATATATGTGTGTGTATATGTATGTATGTATGTATTTATAAATAAACACACACATATATATATACATATGTGCGAAAAACTGTTTTTGGCATTACGACATTTCATGCGGAATACATATTCTGGTTTGAAGAGCATGACACTAACGATATGCGTAGCGAAGGGAGCCCGCGCTGTTGATTTCACAAGCAAATAATCCTGGTGCCATTTGCTCTGCTGAAACTAGTTTACAAAACAGTTTAATTAACGGCGTATCTCGGAGATGGTGGCCATTGCTAATGAGGTGTATTAATAGTGCAGGAACTAAGCGTTGCATATTGACTCGATGCAAATTCCTATTGATTCATCCTGGGGTGGAGGGGGGGTGTGGGGGATAGGTGGGGGGGGGGGCCTTCTGGCTGGTTGGGGTCCTCATTCCATGCTAATGAAGTCTAACTTTTCAAGTCGCCCATCATCCCTCATTTGGCTTTAGCCTGGGTGGTCGATGTTTATCGTATGCCTTATTTTTTGGAATCGTTATTAATTCCTGGTATTCGTAATAAACAGTGCGATTGCACGTTCTTCATTTATTCATAATTTGCTTTGCGTGGGAAGTAGTTTAACTGTGCTTTTTATATATTAACTCTTACCAATTTTTTTTTCTTTTACTTCGTTGTTGAGCTAAAGGTGAAATGTACCTTTCAATATGAGTGACCTGTGATTTACTTGGCCTTATACTTCCAGCACTCTGTTTGTTTAACCAATTGCATTCGCGTGAAATAAAGTCTTAATGTAAAAGTCTGACTTAGTTCGGATTCAAGTTTGCAAAATGTGTACTTATCCATTCAGGACAGTTTATAACAATTAGTCCCTCACGATTTTACGCAAGTGCCAGTAGTATAATGAGAATGTCGAAAGAAAACGGGAGCAGAGTCATATTTACCATCGAAAACTCGTACGTCAGTTTAAATTAGGCAAGTCATTTATACAACCATGAAAATTATGACCACGACTTCGTAAACAGTCATTTCCTTCCAGTCCTTCAGACCTCGTGTGTTTTGCAATGTGACTGGAGTACGTGAACGGTATGCATTTTAAACTTGAAACATGCGCGCTTTATTTTGTTTATGTTTATGGGCTTTATTTTTAATAACTTTCAAGTTATTGTATTGTTGTCTAACCACAGAAGAGATTTTGTCGTGTTTTCTGTTTTTATTGGTTGGCGTAACAAACCGCCAATTTAATACATTTTGTTAAAAATTGACAGAGAGGTTTTTGTATATTATATGCAGTCTTTGGAATTTTTTGAAGACCCGATATTGGACGACGGAAACTTTTAATGTCGGGAGGGAGCAATCCGCGATTAATAACAAACTGCCTCTTTAAATCCCCTCGTTTCCAAGTCTTGGCATATAGCTTTGAAGGGCTCAAGAGGTCCACTTTAAAATGGGTCGAGGGTAAAGGAGCGATCTCCTCCTTGCCGAGGGCAATCTGGCAAATGTTGACCAACCTGTTGATTGCTGCGTTTGTATACTGGAGGTGGGGGGGAAGAGGGAGGACTTTATTTCAACACGCCGTGTTTAATATTCTCTCCTCATACGAGTGTTGGAGTTTCTGTTGCCGTTATTTGACCATGGTCTTTTTATTCTGTTTCAACTCCTTTCAAGTTTCTTTTGATGTTAGTGTGTATTCTTGAACGACAGGTTCCCCAACTGTTAATTGAAAGGGAGACCTTTTGTTTTCATTCGTTACAGGATCCTTTGTTTCGTTTATTTTTTTTATTGCTTTCATTATTCTGACATTTTTCTTGATTTAGTTCCATTTATCATTATCTCGTATTTGGTGTTAGTGAAAAATGAGTTCAAAGTAACTGTGTTCGTTTTTTTATATGAAGAAAAGTATGACCTAGATATCGTAATTTTTGGTAGATTTATAATAACTTCATGCAATAAACTTTTGCTTAGTGCTGATATGTATTTGTCAGTGATCTCAGAGCCTTTTTAATTAAATGTTGTACGATGATACTGGCGAAAATTCCGTCTATTAAAATTCTACTTTAATATTTCGACATTTGAGTGCTATTACATATAGTTACCCGTTCTTTAATTGACACCCTAGATACTGCTCTCGTTAGAAGAAATAGTGAAAAATGTTAACCGATAACATCTGCTCAATCGTTGTCAAGAATCAACAGACTCTATGGGACAAGCCCTTCATGTTTCATTACTTTTTATCAACCCCTCGCTTACGCAGACTGTGCTGTGCTACTGTAGCTACAGTACAGTATATCAGTTCAGCCAGTGAAATAGAAATTTGAAGTCAGATTTTAGTTGGTATTCTTCATGAATACAGTAAGTTTTGTACTTTACTAAAATAAAATCAAAGTTTTACTCGTATTATTTTCAGACTTTTTCATATCTAATCCATCTAAAATTGTAGAATTATGGCTGGCTGTGGAAAGTGTTTAACCTTCATGGAAAATGCATTCAGCTGTTTCTCAGGTTTTCTTGTAATGTTTCTCATATTTTTATCGCGGTGTACAGCTGTTTCTCAGATTTTGTTAGGTTGCCTTATGCATTTTTATCACACTGACTTCATCGTCGGTATTACAGTAGAAAAGTGTGCATCTGTTTCTCAAACCTTGTAAGGCTTATTGTATTTTTATCACGATGACTTTTTATTCCAATGACGTTATCGTCGGTATTATTGTTTTTTTTATTTGAAAATTCCAATAATACAAGATTATCAAACACATGAACCAAAAATGAACCTGCTCGTAATGAAACGGCAACACGGGACTTGGTAGGGATTCGATCACAATAAACCTCTGTGCAAACACATTCGAATGCGCGAACGCTGAAAGGGCACTTGAAGCCCGGCAAATGAACCATTGGCATTCGCTAGCAATTATTGTTTATCACGAACGGTTCAGGGAGTTGATGAATTCCTGCGTTGGTTGTTGTAATTGTTTTCTGTTCGTCAAGGTTTTGTTAATGCATGCTGATAACTTTCTCTTTTCATTTACACGAGGCATTTGTTATCAATCGCGGATTCTCTTTTCATTTACACGAGGCATTTGTTATCAACCGCGGATTGCTCTCTCTCTCTCTCTCTCTCTCTCTCTCTCTCTCTCTCTCTCTCTCTCTCTCTCTCTCAGCTCAACCAGAAGAAAAAGTTTCCGGTGTCCAAATACTGAAAGATAAAAAAATTCTAAATATAGCATATAAAATACAAAAGATGTCTATGTAGATTTGAAATAAAGGTTGACTAAACTGGCGGTTTGTTATCAACTATTCATGACTGTGTACTTGCGTACGACGATTTTAAGGTTTTCTTTGTGATTTTGGTTTCAGCAGTCCTTAATTAGGTAACCTGTCATGGCGTTGCAACACGGGCGTTTTTCCAGCCACCCGTTTGCACGCCGAACTGAGTAGCAAATACTGGTGACAAAATTGAATTCGTTCAAGCCTGGGATAGTGTGACACCGCATTAACGATGTGCTCACCTTTAATTTTGTCACGCCAACATTGGCTACTCAGTGCAAATAGACAATCGAAATTGTTGTTACTGAACGCGATCTATGATTTCGTTTTATTGTATTTTATTTTCGTTTATTTACTTATTTATGTCTCTTTGATTTGATGGTAATAAGGGGAAAGAAAAATACCTCTCCCATTGCCTGCGTTCTTTGTGCGCTGTTGGCATACACAGAACTCCTTTTTCAGGCTATTTTACACGCCTCGAAATGCTAGCTAGTGTTAAAAGTAAACCACTTGTGATGACAGGTGTTTGTCTCTCTCTTATTTACATGGTTTAGTCTTAGAAGTACTGTGTACGCAGATCCACGCGCTAATTAAGTAAGTAAACCTTTATGAATACGATTGGTAAATATGAGAATGTTGATGAAATGATCTAGAATACCCCTTTTAAATTTTGCTCGTTCCGTTAATGTAGTAAAATCTTACAAGAGCATGGACGAATTATATGCACGATCTGGTAAAGTTCTTATACATTTTATATATATATATATATATATATATATATATATATATATATATATATATATATATATATATATATATATACAGTATATATATGTGTGTGGAAGTATTTTTATAACTCGTCTGAGTCAAGGCATGAAAAATGTGAAAAAGAGCAGAGAATGAAAAAGGCTTGAATTACAGTTGGTGAAGTACTCTACATATTGGATGCTGAGTGTGTAAGTTTAATTTCATATCAGTGAAAGAAACAAGGTTGCTGTGGAGAGGATCTGTTTGCGTAGGATTAAGTGTAAACTGAAAGTAGGAAATCAGGATATGACGAGAGTCAGTAAGATTATCTTTGTTGAAAAGACAGATCAAAGTGTGTCAAGGTAGTCTGATCATGTGGAAAGAAACCGTGGATATGCTAGTAAAAAAAAATAATGTAAGTTAGTCGAAAGAGAAAATGATACAGAAAATGCAGACCAGTAAATAGCTGTCGGATCGAAAGGTCCTTTATATCCAGAAAACACAATAGTGGTTGTTCGTTAGACGTAATTGGCACAGTGTGTTTAGGAGGGTTTACACGATGCTAATGAGTCTTTTATTGCTGGTATACGAAGGGTTGGTTTATATATATATATTACATATATGTAATGTATATATATATATATATATATATATATATATATATATATATATATATATATATATATATATATATATATATATATATATATATATATATATATATATAAACCATGAATAATAAAATGATAGTTTAAAAATCATGGCCGCTTTTATTGTCGCTGGTGTTGATTTTGCTGAGAGTCTACACTTCTTGATGTGCCATAATGAACCGGTTTCTCTACCGTTAGAAAATGAAGAGATTTTCCCTCAAGGAGTGAGTTTGTAAATTCTCTCAGAATTACTTCGACTGTAGTTAGTCTTTCTTGATAACTCCTTTTTTTTGTCAGGTTGCAGTTAATCAAGCATCATGGAGCATTAGCCCCATCGGGCTTCATTATAATACTGCTTTTTCGTCCATGACTAATGGGCATTTATTCTTCTCTCTCTCTCTCTCTCTCTCTCTCTCTCTCTCTCTCTCTCTCTCTCTCTCTCTCTCTCTCAGTAGGATTGGAGAGAAGAGGGCGGACTGATAATTCAGTTTCCTTTTGTTCCTTCCTCTTCATCCCCTCTTCCGCATGGTAAATCAGGATGGAAGATGGACCAGCTTAAATTCGGGCTTACGAATGCTTATGCAGTAAGCCTGCTGTGGAAAAAGTAATATATGTTTTATTTATTGCCACGAATGCTTATGCAGTAAGCCTTCTGTGAAAAAAGTAATATATCTTTTATTTATTGCCATTAGGCATGTATCTTTCAATATTAACATATTTGTATGGACGTCCATTGGATAAAATTCTTGAAATTTTTCATTTATTACCTTTGGTTAGACATCGTGTAGTAACTTTTTAAATGTTTGCTATTTATCCACATTTAGTGATTTAAAGATTTCCCGCATGGAGATGAAGCCAATTTTTCTTCACGTTACAGCATATCAGCAGCGATCAGTAGTCTGATTACTTAAGTTAACATAAAAATGAATAAGCCTTCGAGTGTGGTAGATTACCATAAAAGACAGACATTTGAAAGATAAGCAAAGATGGGTAAGCTGTGATCGGCGGATCGTATGACCGATTTTTTTGGCTACTTGAATCGGACGATTATGATTGATTCTGATCGTATCTCGCTTCATTAGAATTATTCTTCATCTGGTAAGGAAATACTATGCTAATTTGTACCAGATTCTCTCTGTCATGGTAAAATTTTCTTTTATCATCGAACTTTTCAGTCCACTCATGTTTACCTTCTCTCTTCGTAAAACTTGGACATATCCTTACAGTTTTAACCTCAGCAGACACACACAACACACTGGCTGACTTTGGTTTTAGGATTATTTTTCAGCTCCTCTGTACCTCTTATGTAACATCGATTGACCTTTGACTTTTGACATATGTTTAAGCACCTCTTGCGTCAGTCAAATCAGGATGGAACTAACCTATAAAAAGCGCAATGATGCTGTGTTTTATGTATGTATATGTATGTAGTTGTGTGCAGATAGATACAAAGCTAGATGGATACATTGGTATGTGTTTATATGTTTTTGTGTGTACTGATTAATTTACTATTTCGTGCTCGTTAAAGTTCATATGACGTAGATATTTAGAAAATGAATAACAATAATAATAATAATAATAATAATTATTATTATTATTATTATTATTATTATTATTATTATTATTATTATTATATTATTACTCTACTAAAAGGAGTAGGAGCATCAGTGGAATTGATTTTATACAAGATCTTTTCACTTCTTTTTACTATTCTTTTTTCTTCATGGCTGATATGAGCCTTGAAGAGATGAGATTAGTAAGAAGAATTGAAAAGATCTTGTATAAACTCGGTTTCACAGATACTGCTATTCTTTTTAATCGAACATGCTTAAAAGAGGGTCTACACCCTTCACATATTATTATTATTATTATTATTATTATTATTATTATTATTATTATTATTATTATTATTATTATTATTCAGAAGATGAACCCTGTTCATATGGAACAAGCCCACAGGGCCATTGACTTAAAATTCAAGCTTGCGAAAAACGTGGTGTTCATTTGAAAGAAATAACAGAAGGTAATATGATGTACGGAAAGAAGAGATCAGTTATTAGAAAAGAAAAAAAAATAATTTAACACATAGATAAAAATGCCAGTAGAATACAAGGAGAATTTTTTAGGGTAGTAATGCATTGCACCTTTGCTTGAATTTTTGAGGTTCCAATTGTACAACTTCCTCAGGGAGACTGTACAATTTGAAGCGTGTCTTTGCTTTTCTAATTTATTCATTTGTGCATACATTTGGCACATTATTCAAATGTGCCTACCCTTAATATATTTTCATTAAGAACTGTTGTACTTGTTAATAGAATACATTTGTTATTAATACCTAAGATGCAACAAATTGCTATAATACTCATGAAGGAAAAAATGCATCAGTTTCACCTACCGATTAAAGCAAGAGGGATGACGCAGTTATCTGCACAAGTGGTAGACCCAAGTCGTATACGTTGTGCCAAAATCTAACAAGAAATGGAAAGTGGGAAAGCTGAGAATTGAGAAAAAGGACGAAACGAACGGCGAATACCGAAATCGATGGGGGTCGTAACTTTACTCTGCTTTTTCCCTGACGTTGGTGAAATGTAAAACCATATATTTTATGGACGACATCGTTCTGAACATGACTGAACCGGGAACGAAAATTAAAGTAATGCTTGTGAAGCTCTCTCTCTCTCTCTCTCTCTCTCTCTCTCTCTCTCTCTCTCTCTCTCTCTCTCTCTCTCTAGGCTCACGTGGAGTATAATTCTTGTTTAACGAATGATCTCTTTACCAGCATTGCATCATTTTTCACAGACAAGATAAATGAAAGCCATTAGGGGTATTGCAATGATGATATAGTTGATTGATTTTTTTAGGCTTTGCTAATGGCTTTTGCGCCAGGTTCCTTCATTCTTGTTCGTTTTGGAAACTACAGAGCCCAGCACAATGTATATATATATATATATATATATATATATATATATATATATATATATATATATATATTATATATATATATATATATATATATATATATATATATATATATATATGTCTGTGTGTGAAAAAAGCCACAGGAATATTAAAATGAGTAATATGGTCCTTATGATATTTTATATAAATATATATACATGTGTGTGTTATGTATATATATTTATATTTGTATACATACATACACACACACACACACACACATATATATATATATATATATATATATATATATATATATATATATATATATATATATATATATATATATATATACTGGCCTTTACATTTTCGTTATTTATACCACCAGCCTTTCCTTGACTTGATTTTTCCATGTGGAAGTCATGTAGATGTTCATACTTATATCTCGAGAATATCGCCTAAAGTTGTATAAGAAGGATGAGGCAGCGCTTTGACACGTGAGCATACTGTGTGTCAGGAAGAAAATATATTTGCGTTGCCATAAATCGAAAGAGCAACATGTTGCATTGCAAGGAAAGATCATTGATCGTAGGCTGTGGGGTATGGAGTTATAATTTTATTTGTTGTTTTAGTTATATTTAATTATCAGATGTGTATTTGTAACAGCCGGAAGTATTCTTAGATGTATCATAATGTTCTTAATATTATATAGGGAAGTACAATGGT
The DNA here is from genome assembly GCF_040412425.1 of Macrobrachium rosenbergii. Lineage (NCBI taxonomy): Eukaryota > Metazoa > Arthropoda > Malacostraca > Decapoda > Palaemonidae > Macrobrachium > Macrobrachium rosenbergii. Next base: position 56,000,748 of record NC_089752.1, on the reverse strand, counting down.
TGGCGACCTCGTTACAAGCTTTAACATGACAGTGGCGTTAAATTTAACATTTCAACATATCAAGATTCTTTTTTTTTTTCTATCAGTCTTACGATAACTCTTTGTTAACCTAAGTGGGTTTGGCTGCCACATTCTATTTTAACACATACAGCCCTAATGCGTATATACCTTTGAAAAGTTTCATGTATTTTTTTCCTCTCGCTTTACAAGATTATCGACAATTTTGTCATTATGAACAAAGCAAAGATCAATGTTAGAGCTGAAAAGTGGCAGACATGATGAATTTATCGATTGTGTTTTTCTTTTTCTTTTGGGGTGTGTTCAGATTTCTAGTAATCTTATATAGAGGAGCTCTTAGGGCGTCGGGCTGCTGAAGAAGACGAAGAAGAGAGGGCGGCCGGAGTTCAGGAGTCTACACCTTGTGGTTATCCTTTGGGATTTCTGTGGCTCGGCACCAAAAGTGAGTGTTACAGATTTATAAAAGCCTATTATTACCCTTTTGTCTCGTTTAAGACGTTTGAGGACATTGTGTGCAATTTGAAATTGTTTTTTATGCTTTAATCTATCGTTAGTGAAAACAACGAGGTATTAGATAAGACCAGATTAGCTGGTACTCTTGCTGGTCAGCGAAATTACTGTGATCAGATATACGACACCACGTCTGATGCCAGAACTTCACAAGACAGGAAATACAGTCCCTTATAGAATGAGGAAAGGTACTAGCCGTTAAAGAATATCGCTGCTTTATGAAAACACCAGAGATAGTAATACTGAGAGTTGTTGGAGGTATATTAAACGAAAAGACAGCAGGGAAGGGAGCAAGACTTCTGTTGGGAAACGAGTGTAAAGCAGCCTGAAAGTATATTAACTTCCTGCCCAGGCTGGTCTAGAATTCATGATTCAGTTGGCTCAGACTGAACTTGACTTTCACTTCTGTTACTGTAATTTTTTATGCTACTGGTACACTAGTGTACGTATACTTATCTTCATTTATCGTATTTTTTGTGGATGAGTAAAGGAAACTATATAAAAGCGGTACATGTTTTATCAAGCGAAGAAATTTAGAGAAGGCATGAAGGGAGAGAAAAGGGGTCTGTAGTCGTTTTTGCGCCACAGGAAATTAGAAGAATAGTACAGGGTATAAGTGAAGAGATTATATCATTCGTTTATTTCAAGCTCATTTTTTCAGTCAGGCAGATGGTCTTCCTATTTAGTTGGGACGAGGGAGAACGGATCTGAAAGAGATTCGTGCTTTAGTAAGAACTTACTTGTTGTTTCGGGAACTGTGCCGGCGTCATTAAAATCCTCCACGTGATTTAATGCAGTTGCCATCTGCTGCAGACTTTAGTCTTTAGAAAGTCATTTTTTAACTGCTGTCTAGGCTATTTTTCCCCGTCTCCAAATAATAATCCCAGGTAGAAGCCATTAAGTGACCGATGCTATCGGTCCCCAGTTATCAAAGTCCCGAGATATCCCCTCACTCTGAGTGTGGAAATCAGCGCCGCCTACGACCAATGTAAAACCCATTAGGGTAATGGAGGGGGTGTGAGGGAACCGATCTCCTCAGTCATGATCACTTCTCGAGAGACAGCAGCCGTAAAGGCCATCTGGTGCCAGAGATTTCTACAATTTTATTAAGGTCTTCTTCCAAGGGAAAAATTGTGGAAGTCAAGATTTCTATTTTGGTCGTAATGGCCCCTTTCCTTCGTTTGCTATTAATTTGAAATCAGGTGGAATTTTATCCCCTTTACGTGCTTTTGCTGTGAGGCACACAAGTACTCCTGGTTCAGAAGTTGAAAGCTTTGACGGTAGATGTGTTAAGGTTTGTCTGTATCTAGTCAGAAACTTTTTTCTCTCTCTCTAAGCTCACTGGAACACGGCAACTTATTTTGAGGGACTTCGTGAATTGATGACAGAATAGGCGTACTTAAAGGATGCTGTAATACAGAGTATATAAACTATTCTCTCTATATATATCTATAGCCTACTCTATATTTCTATAGCCTACTCATTCCACAGGCTTTGTAAGTGCCACACAGTATTTCAGGACATTAGAAAGTGATATATGTTACCTTCAGAGTTTTGAATTTTATCTTCATGATCATCTGGCATGCTCTGTTAGGTTGTTCATAAAATATGTACAAATATTCTTCTCTTCGTGCTGTCACTGTAATAGTTCGTGTGCTTCTCTAGAATTTGCTTTCGTTGCACAAGAAAGAAAAGGGAAGTCATTCTTAGTTATTCAAGGAAAATTTTCCTTGAAATCTCTCAAATTCAATATTTTTTCCACTACTATGACTGAGAAGCTCTCATATGCAGATTGCTTCCACAGCTGTGTTTGAGCAGCTGGTATTGGAAAGCAAGAGTATTTTGTTTTGTAATTAGATATAAGTGCAAGCCTTTCGTAATCTACTTTCTGCCTTCTGTCATTTAAATGCCGAAACGTTGGCGATATTTTGATACCTGAATTTATTGCTGTTATTGTCGGTGTTCTGGCCAGTAATAAATATTAAGGACTGAGGAAGTTCCAGTTTTATGTGCGGCACATCAACGCTGGAAGCTTTATGGATGTGAACATGACAAGAACAAATCAAGAAGTTTTAGTCGTTTCAACACTGAATGTAGGTATAACTCTCCTTATAAATCCAATGTTGAGGAGTGACATTGCAGAGCATCTCCATTATTGTTTTGTCATTTTATGGTAACTTGAGAGCGAAAAAAAGCTCCATCCTCTGTTGTTAGCGTTACAGAATCCTGGCACAGAGATTAGTTTTGGAAAAAAGTTACCGTGCAAGCTGATCACCAAATACTGGCTGTTACTTCATTTCGACAACGAAGAGATACCATAACTAACAGCAAGAACCGGCTAATATAAAGTGATTTAAACAGTAAGTTGTAAAGGTCAGTTTAACGATACTCGAAAGTTTATCAGAAAACTGACAGAAATACCCAATTAAATGTTGCCAACATCCCATTAAGTATTCTCAGGCACATATCTTTCAGGGCAACAGCTGATTCAATGAACTTACTCCAAAAATGGCCACTTACATATGCAGTTTTGTTTTGTTCTTCTGTTACGTTTGTCACATTCTGGGTTAGAGACGAAGGGAAAATCAACTGAAGGGAACAGTTATCCATCTGAAGAAAGGATAAAATTTAAAAGTATTTCAGCTTTTAATTCTTTCTTCTTGGGGATAACCCAAGACGAATTTTCCCGGAGCGTTAGTTTCCTTTTAAAAAAATTGCTCGCTCAACATTTTTCCTTACGATATGTTTAGGTCCCTTTTTTAGCCTCGATTTTTTCCAGGCCATTAAGGGCCTAATTTACCTCCTACTCCTACTCCTCGCACTCGTCTAATCCTCCCTTCACTTCCTGCATCTCATCCTCGGTTTCATCCTCCTTCCCCCTTGGGGAATCTGCCTCAAACTCCCCCCCCCCTCCCCCCTCTCCCTCCAACCCCTTCATTCCTTCCATTTTGGGCTGATCCCGTCAGCTGGCGGAGCTAATGACTCAAGCGTCGATCAATCTCTGGGTAGTCATGAACGTCACCTCAACTTTTTCGAAGTCGCAGGGAAAGCCGAGTTTGCATTTTGAATGTTTGATTAAGAGCTTAATCAGTTGATGTCTGCATTCATGCTTTAAGGTTCTCAGAGACCAGGTGCAGTTTCAGCATTTAATTTTTTATCCTAGTTTTTCTTTTACATATTCGCTTTTTTTCGTTTTTTTTTTTTTTGTTTCTGTGTATACTTTTTAAATTTTCGGTCGTAACGGAGATATGACCTCTCTCTCTCTCTCTCTCTCTCTCTCTCTCTCTCTCTCTCTCTCTCTCTCTCTCTCTCTCGTAATGCGTACGTGCTGTTCAGAAGAGTTACCTCACAGTTTTGTGGTAGTAACAGCTTGGGGCTGTAGCTTCGAATTACCCCACACAGGTGTTACACATTTGCGTCGCCTTTGCAGATGAAGTGAAAATGTAAAATATGTAAACAAAACATTAGCATACTTCAAGAGATAAGCAGAAAGGTGGGTAGGTCAGTTGACTGTTCAAGGGTTTGATGTTTAAGTGTTTAAAATATAGAATTTAGTTGGAGAATCACTTCGGCAGGTGATGGCATATAGAATAGCATTACAAGATTTGAATCAGTATACGGAAGGACAGATGTAAATTCATTGGAAGATGAGTAATTATTCAGGGAAAAGGAAGAGAATCCCGTGCTATCAGGGTATTTCCCGGATGATATTTGACCAGATCATAGACTAATACAGGTAAATGGCTCGCTCTAATACGGGTAAATTGCCCTGGCCCTCGTGATGTTTGCTCGATTGCAAATCGGGACCATGAAGTTGTTTCTGCGATTAGCTGAAGGATGATATCAGACTTGGTGTTTCCCGGATGCACTTAATTATCATTATTAGACTGTCGTATAGGAAGGTAATGGAAAATAACGAGACTCGGATTTTATTTGTTTGTAACTTTATTGTATATCTGTTTTATCCTGCATGTCGCTTACCTTTTGAATTGAATGGACTTAGTGATTACGGTTTTAATCTTTATGTTTAGACCTATGGACCTACATATATTACATATACACACACATTTTATATATATATATATATATATATATATATATATATATATATATATATATGTATATATATATATATATATATATATATATATATATATATATATATATATATATATATATATATATATATATAATATATATATATATATATTATGTGTGCGTGTGAATGGTAAAGATATGTATATATACTGTATATATATATATATACATATATATATATATATATATATATATATATATATATATATATATATTACAAATTACTTTTGTTTTTCCGTGATTTGGTGTAATGAAACATTATAAAAGGAACCATTGACAAATGACATTCGTTAAAATGAAAGATAGCCGTTAAGCAAACTTGCATACTTGGCCGTAGTGCAAACACGGCTTTGATGTATCAACCCGATTGCCAGTTGGGCTGCATAGAAGAAGATTTATAGCTGAAGAAACTCATAGGTATTGATGTGAGCGTACCAAGGGAACTTCACAAAATGTTCCACTCCTTTCTTCCCATTTGCTTGCCTTTTATTCTTTGGGTCTGGAGTAGCTAAACATTTTGGGTGACCAATAAAAAAAAATGAAGAACTAAGAAAAATGGAGTGGAAGAGGTAGGTTGAAATTTTAATGAAATGATAGTAGACAGATATTAACGCATACGATGAGGAATTAAAATGGAACAGATTTTTTAGAATTTAACGAAATGAATAAAATCTGAAAAAAATGGAAATTAATCCTCCGAATATTTGAAAATGAAATGGGCGACAAATTAAAGAAAAAAACATTATTTTTAGTGCTCATAATCGATTAAAATGAAAAGAAAGCTTGTTCAGAATGTATATGTGCAAAGAACTCTGAGAGAGCTTTTATTTTGTTAAGAAGTTAGATGACAGGTAAACAGGAATCTAATTATGCCTGTATGAATTCCCAGTTGCAGTCCTTCACTGGCAGATGACTTTCATCCAGTGGTATGTATTTTAGTTTTGAAATGTTGCTGGTTAAGTTAGGATTTTAATTATTGTCTTTTGACAGTGTGAATACATGTCTAAATTTCCGTCAGCGGTTGAACTAATATATATATTTTTTTCCATACGAAGATTCAAGCGTTATTACACTTGAACTTTCCCTGTGAAGCCGGAAAAAGGCACAGATAAAAAATAGCGGTTTCTTAATTGAGAACAAATTGCTTCTTTATTGAGTGGAATTTTAATTTAAACGTCAGGTCAAGTAACCTTTGATAGATTTAATTAACCTGTGAGGAGCGTTTCAGTCGATTCTTTGCTAAATCAAAGGTTAAGGCGTTTCTGATTCTTCCATTACTCTCGGATAAAACTCTATATGATACTACTCGTTAATAAAGAACAGGATTTTTTTTTTTTTTGTATATGGATAACACTTCATATGCAGGTCAAAAAATTTTACGGTTGTCGATGCATGTTTAAACATCTCAGGAGAAACGGTAGTAATTGAAAATATTGGCCAAGATTAATTATCGAATGGCGATTTTTTTATCAATGACCTGGGTTAAATAGGACCTGAAGGTTACTTTCTAATCCCCAATTTTTCCCCAGAACGAAAGTGCAGATGAAATAAAACTCCTCTATGAGTCATAAAACCCAGACAAAGTTTTCCTATGGAATGAATGCAAGGTTGTCCAAAACAGAAAAAGTGGCTTATTAACGCTTAAATTATTATAAAAACAGCTTTGCATGAATATGTTGTAAGTTAAGAATTTCCACACAACTTTTTTTTTTTTTTGCCAAATATGTTTCCCCAATGAAAATCTAATAAGAAGGGTTCTTTCAGTGTCGGAAAGGTAATTAGCATTTATATGAACAAATGCACCGGAACATTTTATTCACAAATATTTAAAATATGAAAGCAGCGTATCTGCACTTGTGTGAAGATAAATTTTTAAATGTACGTGTTTTTGTGTCAGTGAGAAGTGGCGCTTTGTTCGGCCAACATAACTTGCTAGGTAGCATTTTGTCTAGTTTTACAACGACAGCTGGAGAAAGAATGAAGAGATTATATTTAAAAGTACTTTTAAATAATGCAATAAAATCGATTGAAGGTTCTTGATTACTATCTGTTTTGCCCCCCCCCCCCAAATTAAATCATATATAAGTAAAGACACGATTCAGGTTCAAGACTAATGAAGAAAATGTAAAGCCTCAAATAATTAAGCAAAAACATTGATATTTTATAGTACAAATAACCTAAATTTACTAGAACGCAAACACTTTTCAATCTCCTGAAAATATGGGGGAAATTCAACAGGTTTTTTATAAAAATGTAAAAATATTCCACAACGTTTTGCATTTCGATAATGGCCAACGTTCTTCTTCGGTGCTACGAAAACAAACAGGAATTTTGTTCAAATATACCTCTTAAAGTTGAGTGCCTAACGAGGAACAACACAGAATGTCTGGCACTTTTCCGGCTTGATTGACTCTACTTCAGCCTCAACCGACCCTCCATTTGATTCAGCATTTGCCTTTCGATTTCTCATCTTCATTCGTGGCATCACAGCCACAGTGCCAAAGAATCATCGATTCTGTTGCGGTGGGGGATTCTGTGGAAGATGATATGCCTTTTGGAAGCTTGGTGCCTAATTCACTATAGCATTTAAGGAGGAATTTCATCAGCAGAGTAATGTTAAAAGAATATACTGTGCACATACTGTACAACCTATACAGATTAAAAGTAATCGTCAAAACTCTTCCTGTAACTATTGTTCTTTAGTGCAACTGCGAGGTTTTCCTCCTGTCACATCTTTAAAACCTTATTACCCTCAAATTCCCTTTCAGTGCTGAATGACCTCATTGGTATCAGCGCTTTGCCTTTGGCTCAAATATTATATTCATTTCCGTTAGTACAGTATATCACTCCAACATTGTGTGGCGAATGTCTTGCCTCTACATTCTAGTAATGGAGTTGGTCGTGTGCCCTAACAGAAAGAACCGCCTTGCGCCTAATGCTATATTTTCATATTCCATTTGCATGTCATCAGTCAGACTCCAGGTGGTGTGAGGAAAATGGCGCATAACTCGGGCAACGCAGACTGAATGCATTCGGTGGCAGAATTTGATTTCATTTTGTTGAGGGGAGATGAAACAAACAAAAAAAAGATTCTGCGTGATGTCCATCAGAGTTTGTCGCTTACGCTTTCACAACTCTCTTAGAATGAGTGAGGCTCGAGAGGAAATTTATTCTCGCGGAGGACGAAGGAGATTGATGATGGGAAAGAGAAGAGGGAAGAGGGTCTTTCTGTCATGGAAATCTCCAGCACACTTGCTGCTGGAAGATGGAGTTGAGGTAGGAAAGAGTTTAGAATTAATGGAAGGGTTCTAAGTGCGTCATTAGTGGAAAAATGGGGGGACTCTCTCTCTCTCTCTCTCTCTCTCTCTCTCTCTCTCTCTCTCTCTCTCTCTCTCTCTTATACATAAATACGAACATTAACACAGCGAAGATAAGATTATCAAAATGGGTTAACTATTTTCCTCTAACATAATTGTGAGGAAATTGGTTTCAACTTTTGTAATAGTTTGTAAACACTAATTCGGTTAAATTGAATGTTTCGGTATTGAAAAAAGCATATGAACTTGTTTTGTCCGTTTAAACTGTAGAATTGTTTCATTAAATCGATAGCATAATTTATCTTCGATCCATCTTACTTAGAAACTGGACCAGAGGCTTTGCATTATTTTTGTATAATTTTATTGGATGTATTGTGTAACTCATCCGTAACTATTAATCAGGCGGTTTCTGTGTGCGGTGCCTTTTCTGTTAATATTTTATTGAGTATATTGACCTACCTATCTTAAATATGTCCTGCAGGGGGTTGTTCGTCTGAGGTGTACTTCAAGCCATTACTTAAGGCCCATGGCAGCGTCCCTACAGCCCCTAGTTGCAACCCCTTTCATTCCTTTTACTGTGCCTCCATTCATATTCTCTTTCTTCAGTCTTACTATCCACCCCCTCCTAACAGTGACCTCGTAGGTCCCAGCGCTTGGCCTTTGTCCTAAATTTTATATTCCAGTTCCAATTTCTGTCATAAATGTTTTGTGTTTTAACTTATTTTGGATGTATCGCTTTATCTGTAGTAAATTTATCCCGTCTACTCTTTATCCAGTGCTTTTTATTTTCCTCGGTATTTATTGGGATGTACTGCATCATCCATCTCGGATTTTGTCCGTCTTAGGCGCTCTAGTGCTTGACTAAACTAAATTACATTCTCATATTTTATCCGGGGGGCGGGGGTGTTAGTTTTCCTTTTAGTTTTCCCCTTCCTGGCGTCAGTTTTGTCATTTCCCTCATCTTCAGGTACGGGTTATATAATTAGTGAAATGTAAATTAAATTTTGTTTCATTAATTTGGCTAATTACCTCAGATTCTCTCTCTCTCTCTCTCTCTCTCTCTCTCTCTCTCTCTCTCTCTCTCTCTCTCTCTCTCTCACACACATCAGAAAGTCTCCTAATGCCTAAAATTAATTAATTTTTCAATTAAAGGCGTTATCAGTTTTTCTCATTAAATGGTTCTTTTTTTTTCGGTAAAATGCAACAATGAATTTGACCACTTCTCCTTTGTATTACATGAGTATGAACTAAGTAGTTCGAAAAATGAGTTTAATACAATTGAAACTTGGGAAAGTCGGGTATTAAAGATGGTGGGGAGGCGGGAGGGGGAGGGGTAAGTGCAGGGAGGACGCAGGAAGGGAACGAAATTAATTTATATATATATATATATATATATATATATATATATATATATATATATATATATATCTGTGTGTGTGTTTACTTCTTATATTTGTGCGTATTTTCAGTCTGTGTATTTTTCAGTGCTAGCATGGTATATTGTTGATCAAGAGTTAAAATCTGTAATCGCTTGTTTATAACTGCGCGCCAAATGGCACTATGCGTATATGATGATAATAATAACAAGTATAATGATAATAATACGGTCGTGTTAATAAAGAAAACTCGCTCTTTTTTTCCAAAATTAGGTCTCTTTATCTGTATATTGTGATTTACAGAGCCAGAAAATGACATCTCAGAGACTTTGTAATTAGTAGCACAGACATTATTATTATTATTATATTATTATTATTATTATTATTATTATTATTATTATTATTATTGCTGTTTTTGTATTTCCTCTTTGTTATCGTTATTGATGGTGAAATTGGTTACTAAAGCAACGGGAACGAACAGCAGTTCAGTATCAGTATTATTAACAGTAAATTTCCTTAAGTTTAACAGACCTCAACCCTTTTCTCTCTCTCTCTCTCTCTCTCTCTCTCTCTCTCTCTCTCTCTCTCTCTCTCTCTCTCTCTCTCTCTCTCTCTCTCTCCTTACGTTATACCTTCATGCATTTCCGCGAATGACGATCGCTTATTAGCTATAGAATCGGCCATAACTGGCGGTAATCGCCGTCCCGGGTGGAGAGGTGTACACACACACATCGACTGGCCCTATTTAGCTTGTTTAATTGCTGTCATGCAAGTGGAGCTTCCGCCGTGCAAGTTCGAATTGGTTAATGCAGCAGAGCAGTTAAGCTTCGATCGCTGAGTGCAGTGGGCAGGTGGTGAAATAGCGAGTCTCGGAGGGTGATGGTAATGAACTTCAGAGACTTGATTATAGGGGGCGTTGATCATCTAGATTCGATATGTCGTTTATATACCTTCCCAAATATCTGGGTGCCGACCAATCAGTTGGTGTGTAGAAGTTCTATATTTTTATTGAAACTGGAATGGCTGTAACGCATTTGAGGTGTTGTACAATGTCTTAGTATATGTAACTTTTGGTAGTAAAGGCTCTTACGTTAAAACGATTTAGTAATTATGGAACAACGATTAATTATAATGAAAATTACATTATAATCTTCAAAAGCTATTGGATAGAGGGGTGATAATATTATTATTTAATATTTTATTACCAACCTGTGCCTGAGGATGTTGATTTTTATAATTTACTTACATTTTTATCTATAATAGTTTTTAATTTGCTAATATTTTTTTATTCTTTTCTAATAACTGATCTCTTCTTTCTGTATTTCCCATTACCTGCTGTTACTTCTTTTTAAGGAACACCATATTTTTTGGAAGCTTGAATTTCAAGTCAGTGTCCCCTGTGGATTTGTTCCATACGAATAGGGTTTATGTTCTGAATAATAATAATAATAATAATAATAATAACCTATCATTTTCCTCTTTGGTATTACGATGATAATTGTGATGACTTAATAGTAGGTGTCGGGGTTGAACTGCAGACCAATCCTGTTATAAACTCTTGACATTTATAACGAAAGGAAGACACAATCTCAACGCTAATTATCTTCATAAGTTGTAGAATATCTCCGTTAACCTAATGGGCCGTTACAAAGCCTCGTGCTACTGATTAATGGCCAGAGATATATCTATATCTGAAGGACCCTCATTAAAATTAAACGCTGGGAGAAATTTATGGCCGAGAGCCGGAGTCTCGAATTGCGGAATCAACTCATGGAAATGAGCGTAAATCAAGGAAATTGCCTTTACAGTTACGCTGTTTCTTTTTCGCTCGTTTTTACCCTTTTTTATGTTAATGTTGTGTATTGTTTCATCTTTTTCCGTGCATAAAAACGATTTTGGTTCGATTGCTTTTCGTGTTAAGCTTATTAGGATAGCGTATGTACTTGTTTAAATTTTTTCTTAGTAGTAAATGGGAATTTTAGTGAATGTTATAAATCATGAGACTGATCGTCCATCAGTGAAATTACGAGCACAATTCTGATGCTTCTTTGGTTTCAGTTTTTATTTTTTTTTTTTAATTCGATGCGTAATTCTTAACCTGCTCCCGCTTGCTTAAAAGCGATTGAAACTAATTCTCTCTTTTTCATAAGATGATGCGAGTTGATTGCTCGTACTAATTCGAAATTTTGTTATCGTTACAGAATGCGACTATTCCCGAATGTGGATGGAAATTTGGTTACAATTAACACTCCGAAATTTGGAATACGTTTAATCACTTCAAAGAGAATTGGGAGGGATTGTAAATATGCATTTTTATTGGTTTATGAAAGGTATAACGTTTCTCGCTCTTGATTTCGAATGAATTGAGTGCATGTTCTATATTACAGTATTTTTTATATATCTATATATTTTTTTTGTATTTTTGTTTCCATGTGTAGTTTTCTACAGGTCAAAGGCTTTTATCTAGAAATCAGTGAATTATTTGCTATGTTCTTTGCAGTGTTCTCCAGGGATACTTTTCGATGTTATAAGTAATGAATTATATTGAACTTTCCTTTTTTATATATATATATATATATATATATATATATATATATATATGTGTGTGTATAAAGGAAAGTTCAATATAATTCATTACATACATATATACTGTATATATATATATATATACATGTGTGTAAGGATACTTTTCAATAATTCCTAAGTTATGAATTAAATAAAACTTTTCATTATATGTATGTGTGTATGTGTATGTGTGTGTGTGTGTATTGTATGTCTGTGCTGGTAGAGAGAGAGAGAGAGAGAGAGAGAGAGAGAGAGAGAGAGAGAGAGAGAGAGAGAGAGGCAGTTAGGGGAAGAAATCCACTGCACGTTTTGCTTGGCGTACCCAATTTCATATTCTTTCTTATTGGTATCCTTTATCTTAATCGCATTCAGCCAGAGTTCCTTTTAGTTTTCTGTAAAAGAAAACTGTTGAGATAGCTATTTGTCGGTCCGTCCGCACTTTTTCTGTCCGCCCTCAGATCTTAAAAACTACTGAGACTAAAGGGCTGAAAACTGGTATGTGGATCATCCACCCTCCAATCATCAAACATACCAAATTGCAGCCCTCAAGCCTCAGTAGTTTTTAAATTTATTTAAGGTTAAAGGTAGCCATGATCGTGCGTCTGGCACCGCTATAGGTGCCAACAACACTGGCCACCACCGAGCAGTGGCTGAAAATTTCATGGGCCACGGCTGAGAGTTTCATGGGCCGTGGCTGAGTTTCATTCTGCATTATACGCTGTACATAAAACTCGATTGCGCCGGAGAAACGTCGGCGCATTTTTTGCTTGTTTGTTGTTGCTTTCGCACCCAGTGCTCTTGCCTTGATGTGATGTACCTTTGTCATTCCATAAGAGCGTGGATGTGTTGAGGTGAAATTATATATGATTCTTGATGCTTAGCCCCTCCGTTCTTGTGTAGGGACTTAGCAGTTATGAACACAAAGTCAGACTGATGATTAAAAGAAAATTAGAGAGAAAAAGAAGTTGAAGAAAAAAGTTAGAGAATTATTTTCCAGTTCCTTCGTGTGAAGGTTTTCATTTAATTATTCATAACAAAGAGTCACATGTGTTATCTCATAGAAAATCCAGCGTGTTACTATTGTTGATGTATGAATCTGATATTTCCAAATATCGGAATATTACTAGAGGTGATTGAATAAAAAAAAAAATAAATAAAAACATTACTTAATTGTCAGAGAGAGGGATTACAGGAGAAAACAGAAAACTCATTTGAAATGAAAATGTCCTAATCACTCAAGAGACTGGTTTAATTTGCGAAAGATCCCCTCAGGAAATTCGAATGTCAAAATAATTTATAATTTTTTTTTAGAATTTACAAAGTATAATTTCCTCTCTCTCTCTCTCTCTCTCTCTCTCGCTCTTAGGTTAAAGTACTGATTCTTCTCAAACGAAAATTCGAGTCGCATTATGTGAATGAAGCATGAATAAATATCTCTCTCTCTCTCTCTCTCTCTCTCTCTCTCTCTCTCTCTCTCTCTCTCTCTCTCTCTCTCACATAGTTTAAGGTACTGGTTCTTCTGAAAAGAAAACTCCAGTCGCATTGAGTGATTGACGCATGAATAAATCTCTCTCTCTCTCTCTCTCTGTCTCTCTGTCTCTCTCTCTCTCTCTCTCTCAGTTTAAAGTACTGATTCTTCTAAAAAGACATCTCCAGTTGCATTCAGCGAGTGGTTCATGAATAAGAAACTCTCTCTCTCTCTCTCTCTCTCTCTCTCTCTCTCTCTCTCTCTCTCTCTCTCTCTCTCTCTCTCTCATATGTTGAAGAGCGCTACTACACCATTCGGACATTAGTGTTCATAAGTCTGTTAATCGCCCAAGATTCTTTTTTTTATTGAAAAAAAGTAGTCCATCCCTGACGGAGATTTCTCGTCTTCCGCCTCCAGCTGTCATCAGGAAGTCCCTAGCGATGAAAGGCATGACTGAGGTGTCACCTCTTTGAAGGATTTTCCCGCACGTGTCTCGCATAGTAATGACACCTGATTTTAAATCTCGGGCTTTGGCTGAAAGCGACTGCAAGCGGCACTCTCTTCACCCCCTTCCACACCTCGTCTCCTCCTGCCATCTTCTGCTTGAGAGAGAGAGAGAGAGAGAGAGAGAGAGAGAGAGATTTTTAGCGAATGCCTCTTCCATTATCAGCTGTTACTGAGGACGGGAAAATGGAAAAAACATTTTCCCAGTTCGAATTTTTTGTTATAGTTTTTTTTTGTACCTCTTTATGTTTTATGTTTGTCGCCCCTTAGTTTTTTTTTTGTGTGTGTGCTTCGCTCTTTTGCAGATACGAATGTTTACGTTAACGCGGAAATTTCCAAAGTGAAAACATAATATTTAATAATTTTTAGATCCTAGTGTTTTAAGGTGGTTTAGTCATGAAGAGAGAACGGAGGACAATATGATGGTGTAAAGAAAAACTTAAGTGCCTTAGCATGCGTAGCGAGCCCAACGTGTTGATGAATCTTTGTATTTATATATACATATATATATATATATATATATATATATATATATATATATATATATATATATATATATATATATATATATATGTGTGTGTGTGTGTGTGTGTGTGTGTGTGTATATATATATTCATTATGTATATAGTTACATATATATATGTGTATAAGTATATGTTTATATATGTATATAGTATGCATAAAAAAATAGACAGAACATTATGTAAAAAGGAAATTGCTATAAGCAAAGTACATTCGATAGCACTCGCGTTTCAAAACAACCAATTTATTTTTTAAGGGAGTTTGGTTTAGAAATATCAGATATGACAGCCAGGCCAGAGACGTCGTCAATATCATCATCATCATCATCATCATCATCATCTTCATCATTATCATCATCTCCGGGTCGCGAGGAGAACCAGACAATCAAACCGCCATCAATTTCCGTTTCACCAAAAAAAGCATGAAAATAAATAAATAATTGAAATATCGTTCCGTCTTGCACAACAAGAGAGAGAGAGAGAGAGAGAGAGAGAGAGAGAGACAAAGGGTTACTCTTCTTCCATCTGGTTGTTCCCATCTCGACCTTTTTAGGAAAGTAATTCAGAAGGAGAGAACGTAATGTTGTTATTTATTTATTTCTTTATTTCCTTCTTTATTTATTTGTCTTTCCAATATGTGCTTTACTTATAGAGTATGTACATCGATGTTTCTTTCTTTTATGAGTATGTCTGCTGACACGTGCTTATTTGATTTTATTTTGTTTTAATGTCATTATTACTGGCATTGTGTAATATATTTCTTTATAGCTGTTTTCTAACATTACTGTAA
This sequence comes from Macrobrachium rosenbergii, assembly GCF_040412425.1. Taxonomy (NCBI): domain Eukaryota; kingdom Metazoa; phylum Arthropoda; class Malacostraca; order Decapoda; family Palaemonidae; genus Macrobrachium; species Macrobrachium rosenbergii. Next base: position 55,985,581 of record NC_089752.1, on the reverse strand, counting down.
TGAGGTCCGATATAGATACTTCCTTTGTCATTGAATATTTTGAATAAGACTTTTAGAGCAAAATATGACTTCATGATATTACACTTGAGAGAAACGGGAAGATGGTCGGGAAATGTCTTTTTTACTTGCAAATCCTTAAGTTTTTTCTTCTCTATGAGGCTATCGTCTTAATTATGCATTTCACTCATATATATAATGAAGACATGTTGCGCTAAAAAATGGCTAGACAAACGGGAAAACATGAATGATATAAGAATATGATAATATAAACATGAGTAATATCAACATTAAAACTAGTTCTGTTGAAACTTGTGTGTTAAGTTGTCTTGAGAAAAGGATTGTTTGTCTTTCTTGGTACGCTGTTAATCCTGCACGTACTATTTATATTAGAATTTTATTTAGGTTTCCCACTGAAAATTACTCGTTTGGTATTTAGAAACTGGCAGCGATGGATTTAGAATATATCTTTCAAAATAAAAACATTTCGGCGTCCGACCGTGAATCAGAAACGTCGAAAGAATCCTATTTGATTTTGCAGCGACACGCGACGGAAGGAACCGTCTGCGTCGCTTCATTTCATAGTCGCTGAATCGCTGGGAGATATGTCATCATTATGAATAGTGGGAGGCTCGACGCCGTCTAATAAATCATCCATAAATGTGGAATTGCCAATTTTCTGACGGTCTTCTCGTCTCTGGATCCCTCTTGGAACTACCTTTCAGTAGTTTTCTCTGTCACAAGGTTGGCTTCCTTGATTTTCGCTGTTGCTCATATATATATATATATATATATATATATATATATATATATATATATATATATATATATATATATATATATATATATATATATATATATATATTTATATTATATATATACATACATATATATATTTATATTATATATATACATACATATATATATTTATTTTATATATATACATATATATATTTATATATATATATATATATATATATATATATATATATATATACATATATATTTATATATATATATATATATATATATATATATATATATGTATATATATATATATATACTATATATATTTATATATATATATATATACATATATATATACATATATATATATATATATATATATATATATATATATATATATATATATATATATATATATATATATTCTTCCGTATTTATAAAAATTCGTCTCTTCGTCCGTCAGCTATGAATTCAAATTTAATGGTAGCTGGAGGAGACGCCATGAAAGGCGGGTGAACTTATGTTAGGGAACCCCCAATATCACCTTAAGTATAATATTATCTTAGTTTAACCAGACCACTGAGCTGATTAACAGCTCTCCTAGGGCTGGCCCGAAGGATTAGATTTATTTTACGTGGCTAAGAACCAACTGGTTACCTAGCAACGGGACCCGCAGCTTATTGTGGAATCCGAACCACAGTATGACGAGAAATTAATTTCTGTCACCAGAAATAAATTCCTCTAATTCTTCATTGGCCGGTCGGAAAGTCGAACGCTGGGCCAACAGCGTGCTAGCCGAGAGCTCTACCCATCCCTCCAGTGAAGAACTCCCAATATCACCTGACTTGGGGGGAAAAGCATAGCGACCTCTTAGCCCCAGCATCGGGTGATTTGGGGGGTCAGATAGCCGTTAGGGCCACAAGGGCGAATCCGGGGCTGTAAATAGGCTATTATCCTTACCTTTAAGAGTCTTAGCCATGAGATCTATTTCCCTTCGAACTTTGTACTGGTGGAAATTGCATTTCAGGTCGACCGATGTCTTGTGCCCGACGCCAAAAACAAAATCGAAGGAGACGCTTCAAGCCCACACAGATGCACTCCGCTACACTCCACCAAAGGGGCCAGACACATCGTTCGTGCGGTCCCATTCCTTTGTACTATGGCGTTGTGAACTTCGGCGGCCGAAATTCGTCTTCTGCAAGAGAGCTCCCTGCACAGATGCAATCAGGTACGATAAGAAGTGCAACTACACCAGTTTCTGCTTTTCTTCTCGTGAATTTCTATCCATTTTCAATATTTCCAACTTTTCATTCTCCTAAACAAAGCTCCCTTCGTCCAAAGCAAACCTAACAGCCCTTGCCCTCACGACTAGCCTAAGCTCAAAGTAAATTAATTCAATAATAATTAGTGTTTCCCATCCATAGTTTATCTGTGCAAATTAAATTTATTTGATCAATTCCTCCATTGTGCATAATTAGTTCATGTGAGAGAAACTCATTGGGTTTTGAATGCCAGCTTGGAATTCTCTTCCAGAACCTGTTATCTCCAGCACCTCGGACGGTCTGTTTCCCTGCCTTGTGAACCAAAACCTAGCATAGATGTTTAGCTGCCATCCTGCCACGTGCGAGAATCTTCTGATCCTGCAGTCCCGGGGCACTGGACAGTTCCCCCCCTTGATAAAACCGGTTGCGTTACCAAGAAAATCATTTAACCAGTAGCACCCTTCACGTTCATTTGTGTGTTAAACTATTTCAGGGACATAGCCTTTTCAGATTCAGCAATTTGCTATGCATTGTCTAATTTTATTGCACATTGTATGTGCTTGCTTGCTGCTCAGTCGGCCCCTTCATATTAATTTCCTGTTTGCTTCAGTTGTAAATAAATTCAATTTAAAGTAAATAAACAGGTTAATTTTCCCTCATGGCGACCTCCAATTCTCTGGTTACTTAGGTGTGATACCAAGGTAAGTCAGTTTATTCATCCCATTTATCACGTATATTCTGAATGGTTTGTGTTGCTTTCAAGGCGGTTAATTAAAATTATAATTTCCATTATCCCAGCCGGCTTCACAATGTAACAATATATACTGTATGTATGTATATGTATATATATATATATATATATATATATATATATATATATATATATATATATATATATATCCCTTATATGTGTTTTTTTTTGGCGGTGTGATGTTAACATTATATTTGGTTTCATGCGTATCTGTATTTTGTATAAATGTTTGTTTGTATATTTAACATTATATTCATTTTTTCATACCTATTATTTGTTTATTTGTATGTATTAGGTATGTTTAAATACCACCCCAACAACACACACACACACACACACACACACACACACACACATATATATATATATATATATATATATATATATATATATATATATATATATTTATATATATATATATATATATATATATATATATATATATATATATATATACAGTATATATATATATATATATATATATATATATATATATATATATATAGCTAGAGAGAGTTGTTTAATGCGTTAAAAATTCCTTCATTTATTCATCAGTTGCTTTGTCATTTAACGATGAATGGACACTCTTAACGTTCCCTTTAAGGGGCTCAGTGGGGGCCTAAGCATCAATGAAACCGGAAGACTTCATTTTCTGACTATCAGTTAATGAAGAGTCCTTATCTTTGCTGTGGAAGCTGTCAATTGGAGGAGGATGGGGTAGAGAGAGAGAGAGAGAGAGAGAGAGAGTGAGGGGTGTGCGAGATGTGGACTTTTTTTTTCTCTCTCTCCTGGGTCGTGTTTCATTATCCTCTAATATTTTTTAATGTTTTTTCTGTACTGAACTGAACCATTTGAATAATGATACATAAAAGTATTTCAGTATTCTAACGTCTTCAGAAGACTTTCGATTCGATAGTTTCTAGGAACGTGCTACGGGATATTCCTCGGCTGTTTAGATAGTTTAGTCATTGAATCTTACCTCAAATGTGTCACTGTTAACGAAGACATGGGCTTAATTTTCAGGACGAAAATACGAAAGAAGCAAATCCTTTCATCGAAAACTTGATGTTAGATGTAGATGGGTTTCTGAAGAACGAATAAGCAAGCCTTAATTTGTCACTGTAATATATCATATAATATGATCTGTTGTTAAAATTAGTGTGCCATGTAAAGTATGACAAATATTACCATTGCATCATCTTTGATGCGATTGATATATTTCCGATTAGCAGTCTGAAGCTTTCGAAAATGGAAAGAAAATCGAGACAGATCCATTTGTCAGTGAATCACATAAACTAAGGTCAGCAACGGTATTCAGGGTGACACATTACGTGACCCCCAAAAGGGGGAAATCTCTCAGGATGATTGGGATAACCAGCCTCCCGGGTTTCCACGTTAATTACTTCATTATGCTATTCCCTTTGCCAGCCTCTTCTTTACTATTCCATTATCCCCGTCTCATTTACACTAGAGTCATATAATCGCCATCTCATTTACGTCGGTATGTGTTTCGTTCCCAGCTCATTTACTTTTAAATTCCATTTACCGCTCAAGCAACTTATCATTCGAAGAGGGTTGAAATTCATTATCATTTTTCCCGCTCATTCTTCTAAGAGGCAAGATTTTTTGGCACCATTCATCATATTTTAATGAGATTTCAACGCTCGGGTCATTAATATATTTCGCAGTCTTTATCTATGTGAAAGACAATTTAATTTTTTTAAAATGTAATATCTTCACCAACTTCGATTTCGAAAGGAAAGCTTAAGACTAGAATTCTCACATTTATAGACTAAAGGGATAATCTCTTTGTATTAAATGCCCATATTAGACCAGTGTCTTCGGCTAAATGCATTTCTCTCACCAGTATATTAATAACGATCTCTTACCTCTCAGTTCCTTTTATTGGCCGTATCTTTGCCCATCTTTTCCTGACTGTATCGTTCCTCGCCTTTCACCAGATATATGATACCTCTTGCGATCAAGAATTTTGTCTTTCATCAGCGCTGACCGGTTTCTCTCCGAGATTGTGGGAAAGTGTCTCTCTTCAGATCTGTATAAATACTCTGTGAGGACAGAAAAAGAAGATTAGGATTAGATATCCCGTTTAAAGGGAAGAGAGAGAGAGAGAGAGAGAGAGAGAGAGAGAGAGAGAGAGAGAGAGAGAGAGAGAGTTCCCATCTAGCCAGAGGGTAAGCCGGCAAGTTTTGGATGGGTTTAATTTCGACATTGACTGAAGCTAGTGTTTCTTTATTCCTGTTTAAAGACAATTTTTTCTGTCTAGTTAATCTGATTTATTTTACCGCTGAGGGAGGCTTTCCTACTTATAAGAGAACTAATGGCCTCATGGCAAATATTAGTGTCAATTGTCGTAGCTCAGATTTGGCCACCAAAGGCCTACTATCCATTTCAGGGACAGCGAGTCATTGTTTTTCTCAATTATCTTTCAAACTAATTATTTGATCGAAACAGTACATTGACACAGTGTACGAGACACCTCCCGCTAATTTTTGGTAATATAGTGCATTGTCAAATGGTTTTAGTTAAGTCGTTTCCCCATCCCGTCCCCCCCTCTCCCTTCCCTCCTCATCCTCCCTCAACTTACTTTCCTGGCATCCCCATCTCCGCTCTGCCCCCTTTCCTGTCTATAGGAGATAGCGGACGTTCGATTTCGTAGATTAGTCCTGCTGACTCATGCGACTCTGCCTTTAAAAGTCAAGAGTAAACTCCTTAACTAACACCATTTGACAGTGCACTATATTACCAAAAATTAGCGGGAGGTGTCTTGTACTCTGTGTTAAAGGACCATTTCGATCAAATAATTAGTTTGAAAGATATTTGAGAAAAAACGATGAGTCGCAGTCCCTGAAATGGATAGTAGGTTAGTTTGAAAGACGAACAACCATTCGATCCCTCAGATGTGACCGAGTAGCGTACACGCCAACAGTAGTAACGCTCGGTGGAACGATTCATTCATTAATTGACAGTTTTCTTATACGTAGCCCTCTTACAGGACACTTACTTTTACTTGGGAAAGGGTGACAGATTTGTGGTTTGCAAGAGGAAAAGGTTTGTTGGTTGGTGCTGACAGTTGAGTGTTGTTCTTTGATACTTAGGAAAAGTTACAGAGCCTGGTAAAAGTATTATACATTCTTCAAATGTATGGCCTTAAAGTTAAGAATAATGCTTGTAATGGGCAGGTAAATGAAATTATTCTCTCTCTCTCTCTCTCTCTCTCTCTCTCTCTCTCTCTCTCTCTCTCTCTCTCTCTCTCTCTCTCTCTCTCTCTAAATGTATACATTTGTATATGGAATTAAGAATATTTCTTTTGTCGTACAGAACGAAGACAGTAGCATTTGTGTGTGCTCTATATTTCCTTGCGAGTATAATTTTCTAATCCGTCATAATTTTTTTGCCATAGTCGTAGTTTTCCACGAAGCTGTATGGACTTTCTTTTTCCCTTAATAGTTATGTGAGTTCCTACTAACACACACACACACACACACACAGAGAGAGAGAGAGAGAGAGAGAGAGAGGAATATCCCCTAGCCTTATTGTTATTGCACCGTATCCATTGGTTACTCAATCGCCAAATGCAGTAGTGGTGTTGACACGCTGAAACCATTTGGCATCAACAAACTTGATGCATATTCACACGTACACGAGTGAACGGACAACCGCGTCCGTACAACTGGATAAACAAACAGACACGTACTACACACGCCTAAATCAGTAAAGACTTTATTTCGTACACATGGCCACGGAAGCAGAATAACCGAGCTACTGCACGGTAGAATTGCAAACAGGTTCGGAAACGTGATTGCTTACAGTACGTGCCGCAGATGCGTTGTATTTTTTTTTTTTTTTTTTAAATTAAAGGGTTGGGATTTGAATGATTGGGGGAGGTAAATTTGGTGTTGATTTTGTCTTGGTCGAAAAACTGCAACTTTTGTCTCAGGACTGCTCTTTATTAAATCATCTTTACTGGCTCTTGCGAAGCACTCGAATAAACGTGTAATAAAACCGCGTATATGCTAAGTTCTTGTTCATATTTCATTATGATATATGTCTTTTTCATACTTTGTTATGATATGAAAAGAATATGTAAGTGTTCAAATTAGTTTTGCGTTCAAAATAGGACTTCATTTAAAATTGGATTTACCTTTATCAGTTTTGACGATCTGAATATACGCACCGAAAGGCTGCTTTCAATCAGTTTATAAGAAATTAATGGGCTTTTCCGACAGTGACGGCGTTGATCACCATAATCATTGCTGCATCATTTTACATTCAGTAAGGTGTCAATTAATGCTTCATCTTTTGCATCCACCGAAATGTGAGTTAATCATAACGGGAGATTTTTTCCTCATTCGATGATATTTGTTTGTTGAAAAAAACCTATGTACGTTGTGTCATAGAGAAAATATTTGAGAACTATAACTTCCTGTTTGGCATGATGTTCAAGTCTCTCTCTCTCTCTCTACGAGATATATATATATATATATATATATATATATATATATATATATATATATATATATATATATATATATATATATATATATATATTACGGAACTAATAAGCACGTGTTTCACAGAAATAGATTTCTGATACATCCACCAAAAGTGTCGTCAGTATCATGTTTTTTCCCTGTCTCTCGTAACTCACAGTTATTTGTCTTCTTGTTCTTGCCATTTGTCACGGTCAGTTTTGTCTGTTTGATAGAAGAATATCATCTGAATACTTGAGTAGAAAGTTATATTGTAAAAAATCACATTGGCTAGATAAGTTATGGTTACTCACCAAAATACTCTGTCCTTATCGTACCTCCAATAGTTTTGCTCTTGACTACTTTCATTCTAAGGTGTCACCTGCTAAGGTCTGTATGTTTGTCGAAAGTCATTGGGTTCCGATTTCCAGTTTATTTTTGATAAACTGAATAGTATTGGGCGCAGTTTAGGACGAATTCAAGCCCGGCACTTTACCAAGTGTTGTTTATGAAGCTAATCAATTATCGACAGTGTTCCTGCCTGTTTAGTTTATACCGAAGGTCATAACATCGTGGCCCCATGCATGCATTTACCTTTCATTCATCATTCATTTAGCCTTCATTCATTTTTGCCAACAAAGAAAATAGCAGCCACTTCAGGTAGTAAGTTAGTAGTTTGTCAAACCTTGTAATGCAAGTCGCTAGTATCTTTCGTTAAAGGAAAAATAGTGTATTTAAGTGAAAAAAATAGGGATTTCCTAAATACCCAAAAACAAGTGTATCCTGGATGACACACACACATACACACATACCAGGCTTGAGTTTGTGTTTTTATTGCTGTTGCTATATTGTCGGACCGTGCATCTAGTGGTAAACTTGATGAGCCTCATTTACACGGGTTTTACGTATATGTTTTATATATATATATATATATATATATATATATATATATATATATATATATATATATATATATATATATATATATGTGTGTGTGTGTGTGTGTATGTATTATATGTATGTATGTATGTATGTATGTGTGTGTTTGTGTGTGTGTGTGTGAGAGAGAGAGAGAGAGAGAGAGAGAGAGAGAGAGAGAGAGAGAGAGCGGGGTGGGGAGAAGAGTTAACGACAGTTAGAGATTGGATTCAAGACTTGCATCATCAAAAGACTTGAACAGATCGCTCCTTGGTTACTGTCTCGCCTTTGAAAGGAGTTTCTGACAAAAGTATTTATTTTGACCTGCAATATTTTGTTGCTTTTATGCACAATTCTATGTGTGGAATAAGTAAAAAATAAATATTTATTTGGTTAGTAAATAGACATAAAAGTGTATTTTCCTTTGCCCCAAGGATCTGCATTTGCATATCAAAATTTCATGTGCAACAGAAATGCCATCTGTGAGTTAATGGATCTTTTAGTTACCCGTTAAATATTATGATCAAAACTTATTGTGACGAAAGGTAATAGTTAAACATTTATGAATGGAAGTCGTTGTACACACCGCAAGTGTTACATGAGATTTGAACACTTTAAAACTCAGTCTTTCTACCTATAGAGAGAGAGAGAAAGAGAGAGGGGATATTATATCTTCCGCTACTATTATAAACCTGTGGGAAAATTGGAAGCAGAATTGTTTTGGTAAAGTGATTTAATTTGTTATAATTACCGTGAAAGAAGATGCCATTGATTTCCACTTGTGTCATAAGCTCTAGGAAAAGATGGTATGGACTCTCTCTCTCTCTCTCTCTCTCTCTCTCTCTCTCTCTCTCTCTCTCTCTCTCTCTCTCTCTCTCGCTGAGGCTGGATCTGCAGGCGTACATTATTTAAAGTCATTAACGCGTCCTCTGTGGCATAAGAATTATTTTGAGATTATTTCAAAACCAACCCCAACGCCTTGGTATTTTCGTCACTGGACTTAGGTATTGTTTTTAAATAAATCTGAGATTGGTTTACATTCTTCTAAGTTTAGCATTTCTCTTTAGTTTTATTTTTCCCTAAAGCGCAAATATAGGTAGTGGTTCAGAAGAGAGTTTCCTTCTAAATATGTTGGATTTGTACATTTGTGGGTGTGCGCCCTTAGATGAACTCATTATTCGCCTTCTGTACTACTCGATATAATCTTCTCCAAGAAACCAGAAATGTCTGGTATTGATTCCAAGTTACCCTCTAAATATTGGTACTTTCATCGGGCCACTTCTGTCGAAGCGACAGTGCTCGAACAATTGTTCAAGAGTAGATGGAAGTCGAATAGTTTACCTTTGACGTCCAGTATTTACTAACACCTAGGTTCTCATTGAATCTGGTAAACTTGGCATATTTCCTGTTTATTTACATCTTGGCTGAGTGCGTTAATGGGTTGAAAACACTCATTCATTATGCCCTGTCTTCCCCTGACCTTCGCCAAGGATTTCTCCGAAGTGGCCTTCGTGTTTACACGTAAAGGGGTAATGCGGTTTTCCGATGATATACTCTCGATCATGTGTTGCAGGTGATTTCATCGATCATGGTTTACATAACTCTGGTCGAAGGTCAGAGGCCGTGATGTTGTTAGTCTTGTTTTTCCTTATCGGTGATGTTATAATTCCGTGTGTGCATTCCGTTGCGCAACCTGTGATCATGTGATGATTGCTGTGGCGTAATGGTGCTTTTGCGTAACGACGGAAATTCGTTGGAAGTAAGGAAAGAACAAATTGACGTATGGACGATTTAGTTGTAAGTTGTTGCTATTCTCTTCGTTCACTTTTACTGTTGGCTGTCTAGACAAGCAACATCACTTCTATGTCTGTTTAATATGTCTCAGGAATTTGTAGCGAAATAAAAAAATATTTATACTCTCTCTCTCTCTCTCTCTCTCTCTCTCTCTCTCTCTCTCTCTCTCTCTCTCTCTCTCTCTCTCTCTCTCTCCAGCAGCATATGTAAAGTAAACTTAAAGGAAAAAAATCCGCCTTTTTAAACTCTGTAAATGACCTGTGAGTAATTTAATCCTCGATCCATGGAATTAAAATTCTGTGCAAATGACCTGTGAGTAATTTAATCCTCGATCCATGGAATTAAAATTCTAGCACTCTAGTCCGAGACAATCTTTAGCCTGGCCCTCTTATATGGATCTTGGATAGACTATTTTGAGCACATACACACACACACATACAGTATATATATATATATATATATATATATATATATATATATATATATATATATGTATGTATGTATGCGTGTGTGTTTGTGTGAATGTATGCATATATATATATACATACATATATATAATATATTTGTGTGTGTGTTGTACTGTGTATGTATTGATTTTTCTTACAATGTTCATTTCAGCATCGTAATTCATCCTCTGCCACATGAATGTAAAAGTATTGATACTGAAACTTCAGGTGTAGTACTTACACTCAAGCATAAATATTAATTTTTCATGAATTACGAAAAACAGATCATTTAACAAAAAAGAGATAATTTTTTAAAATGCCTTTTGTAGGTTTATATTCAGTCTGTTTTGGACGATTTTTGAAGATTTTGGCATCAAAGGGATCGGATAAGGATACCTTCATGTTCTGTGCAATGTCAACATTGATAGTGCTCATTTGGACCGGAAATCGCTTTGAGTTCGCTAGTCGAGATCTGGATGTTGTCAGGAGCTCTCTCCATTCCTGTGTAACTGAATGGCACTCTAATTAAGACGCCGTAATTAAGGTTTTATGGACCCGGTTAATCATACGGTATTTTTAACATGTTTTTGGAAAGAGCGGTAATAACGTTTTGGAGCACAGTAAAATTAGTATATTCAGTATACTGTAGTATAGAATGTATTTAGAATTTTAGACTAAAGGATTATGTACTGAAATTATAAAATTTTTATAACCGTAATTTTAATGTTCAGATAAGAAGCAAAATATGTAATGATCTTATCTCTTGATCAAGGATTTTTCTTACAGATTCTGTAAATTATTTACCTGTCGTTTAATTGCGTCTTTGTTATACGTTTATATAATATGTTGTTTATATGCGTAGGTGTACGTTTTACATGCGCAGTCTCATACACACTTATCCAAACACAGGTCCCTTATTACTCCGACATACCACATTATTCACTGTTGTCGTTTGTCTGCGTCTGTCACGAACCAGATGCAAGATTATTTCAGTAAAGAGCAGGCCGTTTTAAAATAAAAAAAAGTCTCCAAACCCCTTCTCTCTCTCTCTCTCTCTCTCTCTGCTTGGTAAACAAATTCATGACCTAGGTACCAAATAACCTTTAATAGAGCGCTTGTGGCAACGGAAGGTGTTTTGTTGCCAATTTGAAAACAAGACAGACATTATGCTCTTGTCATCATGGCAGCCAAAGTTCTGCTGTGGAGTGTGTTTCATTTGATGATAATGTCCCTCCTAGCTGCCTCTTACGTAAATGGCCTATTCCTCCAATAAATTCAATTGAATATGTTTAAACCTTAGTTGGCCGTCGCCTCTTGAGGTAGGGAAATGATAATGAGCCAAATGGGAGTTTCATTTGCTGGATCATTTGTGGGATTACCCCTTATTTGGTTCATTTTCTCTCTACTTCATAAAGATATCCCAGGGACGTGGGCCGTTAGATCAGCAGATTCCTTATGTGATATCGGATAGGAAAATTATCGGCTGTAATCGTGGGGAACAGAGGTAGTGTTGAAGTGAATCGGATGGAAATCGGTTAATTGGCTTTTGTTGTATGCTTTCATTGCAAATTATTTTTATTTTCCTATGACTGTGCCTTTGCCGCATTTTGTGTGTGCTGTCTTCAGGTCAAATGTTACCTACTTTCTCTGTATAGTAGTATTTTTTAACATAATATACAGTATTATAATTTCAATTTTTTGAGTCACTCTTTTCGTTAGTTTTGCAGACAGTCCAGAAGTATAATTGAAATACAACTGAATAATCTCATAGGGCCGATGACAAGACTTGCTATACAGTATGTCTCCTTCATCTCCTTTGGTGGCCCTCTAGTTTTAGCTTTTCTGGTGATAAGTAACTCCTGTGTATAAAAGGTAAATTTAAACAGTTAATTTTCTTCAGTTTATGCTTTCTCAATCTCTGACTTTTTTAACAAACGAAAATGGCACGAGAATACCCACATGTAAATCTGATTTAGAAAACAGATGATTTATTCTTTGTAGTTGGTTCCTAATATTCGGGAAGACCTGCCGTACAGCCTAAGACTTTAACTAAAATGGCTGATTCGACTCAGTTACTGAAATCTTCAGCATTTTTCTTTTTGTCATATCACAGTGACCGTGAGCATGTTTGAGGTAGTCAGAGGAATTAAGTATGAGATGGTGTCCAGTCAGAAATTTATGAATTGCACAACATGAAATCATATAGAATAGATGTGTTTTGGGGGTTCATATTTTTCTGTAAGCCCTTAACAACACTTTTGACTTTTCCTTTTTCGCTCTGTATGAAATCTCAGCTAAAGAAACCAGCGGTTTGTACCTCAAGTAATGAGCCCAATTGGCGTCACTGGAGAGTTGAATCCTGTCAGCTGTTTAGTTCAGTTTATTAAAATTCAAAGACAGAATCGAGCTGTCTCATTTCCTCTCATATTTTCTGGAATTTTCGTTTATAGATAGAAAGATGGAAGATGAGAAAGATTACTAATGAATAAATGTATAGACAGTGGAAAATGAATATACAAAAATTGAATATGCCGTCATTTCCTATATACAGAATAAGTGACTCGTGGCCTCTGTTACATCTCGAACGGAAATTGGAATATTGATATATCCTTAGGCAACTGTTATCCCTAACGGATCGCCTCCCATGTCAGGTCATATCGCACGTGGCGACGTTGGATGTCAAACTAGTGAATTAGGCTGTTGTTGTTGCTGCTGCCGTTGTCACCGTTGTTGTTGTGGTGTTGTTGTTCTGGATTAACTCACCATAAGCTCTCTCCCAATATGCACACCTGTTTATGGCTGTTTATGGCTGAGGTGAAACAACATGTTTGTTCTATCAAGAAGTTATTCTTTGTCATGGTCTCTCTCTCTCTCTCTCTCTCTCTCTCTCTCTCTCTCTCTCTCTCCAGGCCCTCTTCTGCAGCTGATGAGATACAGTATATTAGATTTAAGCGTTAGGCTTACTTGGCTTGGGAACCCTTTTATCTGATTTAGCAGCAGAGCATTGTTATACTGACATGCGGTTCATGGATTGGCCCAGTGAACTCTAGCAGAGAGGATTCGGGTGTTTTTACCAGAGTCGATCATAAAAAAGGGAAGGTTATGAAGGTACAGAGTTTGTATGTGATTTTAAAATATGGCCAAAGTTATTCGAAGCGTTTCCTTTTCGTTACTGACTTTCTTTTTCATTTTCTTTATTTGCTTTTGAAATAGAGATCTAAAGTTTGATGGAGGGGAATGTTGAAAAAACGAAGAATATATATATATAAAATATTATATATATATACATATATATATATATATATATATATATATATATATATATATATTATATGTACATATACATATATATATGTATATGTATATATGAGCTTTTCAGTCGAGAAACGTGCCAAGTGACATTTTTAAAATATAATAAATTAAATTAAACAATACTTTGACCCAGGATATGCCATATGTTTCTATACTGATAGTCTCATATATGATATATATATATATATAT
>NC_089752.1:55939174-55969174 GCF_040412425.1 Macrobrachium rosenbergii | reverse complement strand
TTTCTTTAAATGACTAACTGGCAACTCAGGTATGGAGTCATAGCAGGCATTGGTGAACCAAAAGTAGTTAGTTAGAATAGAGAGCTGGTAGGATAAGGTGGCAATCTCTCTCTCTCTCTCTCTCTCTCTCTCTCTCTCTCTCTCTCTCTCTCTCTCTCTCTCTCTCTCTCTCTCCACCCATCCTTATATAGAAGAGTGTGAAGTTATGGTCACTCTCCCACAAAACATATAAGTTTTGTGAATGGTTAAAAATACTTGCATTGTACAGGCATTGTAAAGTGTATTTACTGAGGAATAAGGAGTTGTGTAATGGAGTGCAGAGACCAGTAAGGTAATGTGTTATTTGCTTGTTTTTTACCATGGTAAAAACTTGAGGTTATTTTGGTAAAAAGTTAATTTGTGATTTTGGTACGAGGTGGATATGATCTTTTAAAAAGTGGATGTAATCTTTTTGAGAGATAGATGTAATCTTTTAATAGATTTTGTCTTAGTGAAATTGCTGTTGGTATATTTTCTGCTGCATATTATTTTTAATATGTCCTTGTTTTCATATTTTTCTTATGTGCTCATGTGTTTATAATTTCACAGTGTCACCCAAAATTATGTGTTGATACTTTAACACATTGAATACTTGTGCTGATTTCCATTTCTTGAGATTTCTTTTTCAAATTTAATAGTTTGAATTTTGCTCAGTTAACTTAATTTCTTGATAAATTAAAGTTTTGTGAACTAAACTTGTTTAAGAATTAATTAAATCTTAATTGTTATAAGTAATAGTAAATCTTCTTGAGATTGTGAACTCTAATTATAACTTTTGAACTAAGAAATAAATTTGTTTGTTTAAAGTTTTAAAAGCACAGTGTTTTATTTTAACCACCAGTGATGAGAGACATTTGTGTGTGAGTACAAGGCAAGTGATGTATCTGTAGTGTTCTCCTTTGATTTTATCGAAGTGAATTAGAACCAAGGAAACAATTATAGTGTTTGATGGAGTGATGCCCTTTTTCCCCAAGAGTATTTGTTTATTAACAGTTGTTACCTCACCCATAACTTGATAAACTTAGATTGATTTTTCAAGTGATAAGCAAGTTTTAAGGGATCACTGTTACCTTCAGAGTGTTCAGTCATAATATTATTGTTATGAGGTTTCAGGTATCTGGCTGAAGTGAGGTAATTTAATATTTCTTTGTAACTAGTACTTGATCACTTTGTGACAAAATATTTGGTGCCCAGGGACCAGGGACAACAAAACAGAATATCACTTGATTTATGGTTTATACTGGTGGTGTTAGGGATATATTTTGGTAGGAGAGTGACCATTTAGCTGTTTTGAAGTGTATTGTAAACTACTTAGTTGAGTAAATTAGAGAAAATGGCTCTGTTTGAAGTTCAGGAATTGAGGTTCTCCATCCATCAGAAAGCTATCTGAATCTCATCTGACTAAGGCACAGGGGACTCTCTTAGCAGTGATATGTGGGGGTAATGTGACTAGTGATATGATTGAGGCACAAATCAAATGTGTTGCAATCCAGGCATTGATAAACTCTGGTAAAGTAGATAGAGAGTTAAATGAGGCATATGAATTGTTGAATACAGCTGAGGTAGAATTTACATATAAGTAAGGGCAAGAGAATGAGACCGGTGATGCAGAGGCAAAGCTTAGACGTTTAGAAACGGAAGAAAATTTGTGTAGACTGAAGGTGCTAGAATCAGAAGAAAAATTACTTAGGCTGCAGATACAGGCCGATAAGGAAAAAGAAGACAGAGAAATAGTAAAACATGAAAGGAGTTGAGTTAAGCAGAGCTGGTCCACATTATCTGGTAAACCCATATAACTATGTCCAAGGTAATGCAGACCCTGTGTTTGATGTAGTAAGAGTGCAGAAGTTAATTCTAAAGTTTACAGAAGAAGCTCCAGATGAGTTTTTTTGAGCACTTTGAAAAAGTGGCTACAGGTATGGGATGGCCAGAAGATAAATGGTCAGTCTTATTACAGAGTGTTCTCATTAGTAAAAAAAGAAGTGCCTATTTAGCCTTATCAGCTGATCAGTGTAAAGAGTACAGTGTACTGAAATGCAGTGTGATACAAGTTTACCAGATGACCCCTGAATACTACAATGAAAGATTCAGATCTTTGAAGAAGGATGACAAGATGACTTTCTTGGATTATGCCTATAAAGCAGGAAGATGTTTCAGATGGTGGTTGGAGGCCGCTAAAGTTAAGTCTGTGGACGAACTTGAGGAGTTAGTAGTCTTAGTGCAATACCTGAGAGGAATTCCTGAACATATAAGAGCTTATTTGAGAGAGAGAGAGGTGAAGAAACTTGACAAAGCTGCTACCCTGAGTGAAGATTACAATATAATAAGCAGCAGAAAGAATTATAATGTCAAGTACCAGAGCCAACAACCCACAGGTAATATAGGTCTCAGTCGAATTTTAAGAACATTGATGTGAGAAACCCTTCTAATAACTGTGCCAGTACAAAGCGAGGATACATCCCACAGCAATTGAATGGTAAACCCTCACCTTCTGGTCTGTTCTCAAGACAGATGCAGAAGACTAATGTTGTTTACTACAAGTGTGGAAGAGTAAGACATTATAGTCGAGATTGTTATAAGATGCAACAGCAGGTTAAGCCAGTTGGACAGGTGATAAAGGGTAATCAATTAAAACCTACTACAAGGAATAGTGTGGGGAAAAAATGAAACTAGACAAGCAGAGTGCTTAGCAACCAGTGGAAATGCAACTTCAAGCAGTGAGTTCCTGAACAGTTTGGAGGCTTTTAAGCCATATATTTATGAAGGTATGCTAACAACTCCCTCTTTGATTGTGCAGGTACCAGTGAAGATATTACGTGATACAGGAGATAACCATAGTGTGGTAGTTCGTGGCGCTCATCCACAGTTGGAGAAGAATCTCACCGGAGATACAGTTATTTTAAAGGTTATAGGAGGAGAGGAAGTAACTCTGATATGCCCCTTGCATTTGTCCTGTGAATTGGTGACAGGAAGTATTGATTTTGCTGTAAAAGACTCACTAGCTGTTGAAGGTGTGCATGTTTTAATGGGTAATGAAGTTATTGGTGTTCCCTTTGTTCCTTGTCCTACAGTGACAGACAAACCGTTGAGATTAGTCGCACAGTAGAGATAGAGAAGAAAATACCCACCTGTTTCCAAAGTTGTGTAGTTACCAGGAGTCTGAAGAGAACTACGTATGGAAGTGAAGAAACTGAGGATTTGCTGGTACCAGAAGAATCAAGTGAAGGATCTTTGCGCTTAGAAGAGCTGTTTCAGGAAAGTGAAGTTTCCCCTAGTGTAAATAATGAAGAAAGTATCCAAGAAGAGGATCCTGTTATTATTGAAGAGACTCAGCATAGTCAAAGTGTTCCTGAAGATAGTAGTGAAACTATAGCAGCAGAGTTGGCAGATATTGAGAGTTCAACCTTGAAGTTGGTCAAGTGACTAGAGAGAAGTTAATAGAATTGCAGAAGAGGGATACAACGTTGGTGGATTTGTTATTCAGAGTTGACGATCAAGGAGAGATGCAACAAACTCCTACCTCTTATTACCTAAAGGAAGGATTGCTAATGAGGAAGCATCGACCTGCAGATATTCCAGAAATGCTGAATGGGGAATATCATCAAATTTGATTCCATATCAGTTGAGAAAAATAAGCTGTAGCAGTAGCACACGAGTCGTGACATGTGCGAAATCAGAAGACAGTTGAAAAGATTATGAAGTATTTTTTCTGGCCTGGACTTCACAAGAATGTTAGCAGATTTTGCAGAGAGTGTCATACATGCCAGATAGATGGAAAACCGAATGAAACTATTCAGAAAGCCCCCCTACAACCAATAGAAGTTAGAGGGGAACTCTTTAGCAAGGTGATAATAGATGTGGTTGGACCATCAAAATGAAGAAAGGACATGAATATCTGTTTACATTAATGTGTCCAGTAACAAGATATCCTGGAGGCGATTCCTGTAAGAAGTATTAATGCAAAGGTAACTGCTGAGAAATTGGTGGAATTTTTCCAAGTTTGAATTCCAGAAATTGTACAAAGTGACAGAGGAACGAACTTGACTTTCTGAAATTATTCCAGGATGTGTTGAACTTGTTAGAGTGAAACAGCAGTTATCTACCATTTACCATTCAGAGACTCAAGGAGCCTTGGAAGGTTCCACCAGGCTTTGAAAGTATGTTAACCAAGTACTGTAATATCAGGAAGAGAATGGGATGCTGGTTTACCTTTTAATGCTATTTGAAGTTAGGAATGCTTATCAAGAAAGTATGGATGTTCTGCAAACGAAAATGATTTTTTGGTCGAGACGTGAGGCCCATTGAAAATTCTTGCAGAGAATTGGGAAGAAAATCAAGAGGAAGTCCAAGGAGAATATGTGAAGAACTTGAGGAAAAGTTAAGAGTGATTAGAAAATTCTCTTTAGAAAATTTGAAAGTAAGCCAAGAGAAAATGAAAAGGAAGTATGGTGCTAAGACTAAGCTAAGAAATTTTAGTGTTGGACAGCAAGTTCTAGTGTTCTTACCAGTGAAAAGATTTCCCCTTACAAATAAATTTCAAGATCCTTATAGGATAATAGAGAAGTTAAGTGATCGAACTTATGTGACTGAAACACCAGAGAGAAGGAAACGACAGAGGAAGATGCATGTGAACCTTTTGAAACCCTACTTCTCAGAGACTAGAATTGAAATAGTATCTATAACCCAAACAACTTCATCTACAGAGGACGCTGATGGCTACGAATTGGGAGCTGAAAACAAGATGAACAATTCTTCAATATATATTGGAAAATTTGGAGAACAAACTAAAACATCTGAGTGTTGAACAAAGCAAAGAATTAAGCAAGATGATTCAAAATTTCCCTGAGATTTGTACAGACATACCTAAGTGTACTGACTTGACAAAGCAAGAGATACAGATCAGAGAAGATGGCAAACCATTTAAGCAAAGAACTTACTGTGTATCACCTTTTCATCGAGATGTTTTGAAAAAGGAAGTTGAATATTTATTGCAGCATGGACTAGCGGAACCCAGTTCAAGTTATTACAGTTCTCCTTGTCTGTTAGTGAAGAATAGTGAAGAAACCAGATGGCTCATTTCGGATGTGTACTGATTATAGGAAACTGAATTCCATCAGTGTGGCTGACAATTATCCCTTACCTCTTATTGATCAATTATCATGGCAAGCCAAGTTTGTTTCCAAAACAGACTTGTTAAAAGGATATTATCAAATTCCCTTAGATGAGGATGCCAAGTTGCGGTCAGCTTTCATTACTCCTTTTGGGCTGATGAATGCACCTGCAACTTTCCGAGTGACGGATCAGCTGCTAGGATGAACCGAAGGAGTGGGTGTATACTGTGATGATGTTGTGATTTATTCTAACACCTAGGAAGAACATCTTAGGAGTTTAAGGAAAGTGTTCAAGAAACTACAAGAAGCAGGACTAACAGTCAACTTACAGAAAAGTGAATTTGGGAAAGCAACTGTCCAGTATTTAGGATTTCAAGTTGGAAAAGGCCTTCTCACTCCTCTTGATGCTAAGGCTGCCCCTCCTGCTACTAGAAAACAGCTACAAAGATTTTTGGGCATGGCTGGATTTTATCGCCGGTTTTGTCCAAATTTCTCAGCCGTGGTAGCTCCTTTAACTGACTTAACCAGTCCAAAAACCAAGTTTGTTTCAACCCCAGAATGTCAAGAGTATTTTGAGAAGGTTAAAGCTATTTTAACTTCAAAACCAGTGCTGCAGGCTCCAGACTTCAATAAAAAGTTTGTGATACAAGTTGATAGTGGAATTGGAACTGTTCTCATTCAAGAAGATGACTATCATATTATGCACCCTGTATGCTTCATGTCGTCAAAGCTAAACAAAAATCAGAAGAGTTATTCTACAATTGAAAAGGAGACATTGGCACTAATTACAGCCTTGAAAAAGTTTGAAATGTATGTGAACCAACCTAATAATTAGGAAATTAGTGTTATGTGACCACAACCCTGTTTCGTTCATCAATAAGATGAAGAATAACAGTCAATGACTAACCAGGTGGTCTTTGTGTTTACAGCCGTATAATGTAAAAGTGAAACATATCACTGGGAAAGATAATATCATTGCAGATTGTTTATCCCATTCCAAATCGTTGGATTCAAACCTGGGATAATTAATCTTCTGGGGGAGGAATATTATAATATGTGAATATTCTGTAAAAGTAATGTGTGTTCTGTATTTTTTGATATGTTGTCTGTATTTTTAATATGATTTTTCTTTCAGATATCTCATGTGTTGTGAAGTGTAATGAGGTGATTTTGTAATATGTGTATTGTTGTGCAATGCTTATATATGTTATGTATCCTTTTGTGTGTGTGTGTAATATAATATGTTTTGTGGGAGATGGAGTTTCAGATTCTGTAAAGAGAGGTATTTTTGTGACCAGATTAAATAAGATCATCCTGTGGTCATGTCTGCACAGCTGTGTGCCTAACCGCACAAGAAATGGGTATGTGAGAGAGGGCACTCATGTTATCTTTGGTAAGGAATGACAGGTTGATAGCCGAGACTCATTCAGAGACCTGTGTTTGTTTAAACAAGTGTCGAGGCAGGAAGCTGGCTGCTAATCATTCAGATAAGGAGCAAAACATATATTGCTTTCTGAGCCAAAGAATAAATCCAAGAATAGACTGTTTATTCTATAGAAGAAGAAATTCTGTATTCTGTTTATTCCAGTGTAGAGAGAGGAACTCTGTTTATTCTAAGATTCTGTCAGTGTAACCTCTTTCTTTAAATGACTAACTGGCAACCCAGGCTTGGAGTCATAGCAGGCATTGGTGAACCAAAAGTAGTTAGTTAGAATAGAGCTGGTAGGATAAGGTGGCAATCTCTCTCTCCCTCTCTCAACCCATCCTTATATAGAAGAGTGTAAAGTTATGGTCACTCTCCCACAAAACATATAAGTTTTGTGAATGGTTAAAAATTCTTGCATTGTACAGGCATTGTAAAGTGTATTTACTGAGGAATAAGGAGTTGTGTAATGGAGTGCAGAGACCAGTAAGGTAATGTGTTATTTGCTTGTTTTTTACCATGGTAAAAACTTGAGGTTATTTTGGTAAAAAGTTAATTTGTGATTTTGGTAAGAGGTGGATATGATCTTTTAAAAAGTGGATGTAATCTCTTTGAGAGATAGATGTAATCTTTAAACAGATTTTGTCTTAGTGAAATTGCTGTTGGTATATTTTCTGCTGCATATTAATTTTTAATGTCCTTGTTTTCATATTATTCTTATGTGCTCATGTGTTTATAATCTCACAGTGTTACCCAAAATTATGTGTTGATACTTTAACATTGAATACTTGTGCTGATTTCCATTATCTTGAGATTTCTTTTAAAAATTTGGAATAAATCTTAATAGTTTGAATTTTGCTCAGTTAACTTAATTTATTGATAAATTAAAGTTTTATAAATCGAACTTGTTTAAGAATGAATTAAATCTTACATTGTTATCAAGTAATAGTAAATCTTTTTGAGATTATGAACTCTAATTATAACTTTTGAACTAAGAAATAAATTTGTTTGTTTAAAGTTTTAAAAGCACAGTGTTTCATTTTGACCACCAGTGATGAGAGATATTTGTGTATGTGTACAAGGTAAGTGATATATCTGTAACAGTCTCCCTTGATTTTATCGAAGTGAATTAGAACCAGGGAAACAATTATAGTGTTTGATTGAGTGATGCCCTTTTTCCCTTAGTTTATTTGGTTATTAACATTTGTTACATCACCCATAACTTGATAAAGTTAGATTGATTTTTCAAGTGTTAAGCAAGTTTTAAGGGCTCACTGTTACCTTCAGAGTGATTAGTCGTAATATTATTGTTATGAGGTTTCAGGTATCTGTACAGAAGTGAGGTAAATTTTGGTTTTAATATTTGCATAATAACTGGGTATGATCACTTCAGACAAAATATATATATATATATATATATATATATATATATATATATATATATATATATATATATATATATATATATATATATATATTTGTGTGTGTGTGTTTGTATGTAGCTCAAGGGTGACTATATACTGACCCAGTATATCGCAAACAAATTGATACAGAAGCAGAACTAACATGGAACAACTTTATCGGTACTGGGGTTAACTTTGAATAGCAGCTCATCTGGGAGATTCGCTGCAGTATACAAGTTCCAGCCAGAAAGTTACATCTCAACAACTGTATAACGTATTATTGTTAACATTCATATGACCATTTATTCATTACTTATGAATTTTGTCAGAAAATTAAGTTCCACTTAACATGAGAAATCAAACGAAATGAAAGGTATTTTCTGTCTTCAAATTGCTAAAGAGGAAATGTTGGTGTCTGGGTGGGTCCTTTAACACCCTAATTCCTTTTCGCTCTGACGTTTATTACAAAATCAGTCAATTCCCAGTTCGGCTTAACGTAAATAAAATCTCTAATTCTTCAAATTCCATATAAATGTTTTTCGTTCTGTTCTTTTGCGTCGGAAGATGTTTCCCCTTCACTCTGGTTCAATTGAAAAAAAAGTGACGCAATGTTTTACCACGTTCTGTTAACCCCGTTGCGGTTTAGGTACTCTGTAAATAGTCATGGAGGTTGATCAAGGCCAAAAGGCAGAGAGCTTCCGGGGCCACCCCTTTAAAGGAAAGCACATGTTCAGTATGTGTACTGTATATATATGTATATGTGTGTATATATATGTATGTTATATATATATATATATATATATATATATATATATATATTATATATATATATATATATATATATATATATATATATATATATATATATATATATATATATATATATATATAACAAAGCAGAGTCAAAAGAAGACGACAGTCAACGAAACAGTTGCATATTTATTAAGAAACGTTTCGTGTTACTTTAAACACATCATCAGTCTGTAAAATTGAAAAATACATTAATTCTCTAATTTAAAATAAAAGCTAAATTAAAAACGGCAGTTAAATTCTTTAAAATTACAACATACATAAAAGTAAAAAAAGAAAGGAGATTTTTTTTCTAAGTCTACCTGATCAATAGATGGGGAAAGACGAGAAGTGAGACCACAAGCTCACGCATGCCCAGAGTACATAGGCCAAGTGCAGAGGAGAAGAAGACACGTTGGAGCTTAGGAGTGCATGACGTTTAACAAACAAAGACTCAAGGGTCGTTAAGTAAGCCGATTGTTTGGTAGTTCCCAGGTTGGAAAAAATGTTTTTATCTATATTAACCTTGCATTTAATGGCATATTTCTAATACTAGAATATTCGGGATTAGTTATTCGTGAGCCAGTTCTGTAGCTCAAACCTAAGTGGCTATAATAACGGACCTGCAACATTCTCTTTGATGAGCCAACATAACTACCAAGACATCTTGGGCATTCAAATTTGTAAATAATATTGGACTTCATAAAGGTCTGTAGTTTGTCCTTATAATTAAAAAGCCGCCAATCTTTAGTGGATTCATAGGTATTAAATTGAGTTTTAGAAATCCAAACTCTTTTTTCAATGATTTGTTTGACTTTGGATCTAAAGAAAGTCAGAGTGCGTATATGGTATCGTAGCGTACATAGTCAATTTAGGAACATTACATTTCACAATGAATCAGTAAAGTTACGTGCTACAATCTTGTTAACTGTTATAAAAAAGTCTTTTTGGATATGAATTTTTGGTAAAATATTCCAGTAAAAATTCAATTTCGAGTGGAAATTTGCCCAGCTAGATGTATAACCTGAGGGCTCAAAAACTAGAGTCGTTATGGCATTAATTTTAAAGAGAAGAAACATGAACTATAAAAGTTACCTAAGGCCTGTATAAGTACTTTTTCTAAAAACTGATGTACTGAAATTATGGTCAAAGGGTGATTTTTACGTCTAAAAAGCTAGTGTATTCTCAGTCCCCTTGCTCAGTAGTAAATCTAATGTTGGGATGTCTAGAGTTAACGTAATCTAGAAAGATTGACATTACCACGAAAATGTTAAATAGGGGCAAAGTATCATCCACATATCTCCTATAGTAAAGGGTTTGAAGGATTCCAGGGACAGTTGTTTAAAAACTCTTCTTCTAAATGTGCCATGTGGCCCCAGCGAAGAGAGGTCCCAGGACCCCATAGCAACTCCCTCGACCTGCAAGTAAAGTTGTTTGTTAAAATAAAAGTAGAATCTTGCACTGCAAGTTCCAAGAGAGACAAAAAAGTTGTCTATTAAAACCGTGAAAGATAACACCATTCTCATAAAAAAACTTTGTCCAGAATAATCTCAATAGTTTCGACGCATTTGTGAATAACGACTCGACGTCTAAACTGGCCATATATAAATCACCATCCTGATGTACTATTTGTTGTTGGAAGTCAAAGCCATTTTTAGCGCAAACTGGGATATTGAGAAATCATTTAATAAGTGAACTAAGTACTTAGAGATATTATACGATATTATATATATATATATATATATATATATATATATATATATATATATATATATATATATATATATATGCATACTAATATTAATATCCTTCAGTAATAATCATTAATAGTAACCTCACTATTATAGTAACGAACACTAATCGTCCTTTCGTGTGAAATATGTTGTAAAATCGAGGTTAACGAATAACTCGACTAAAAGTTTGTTGACAAAGCATTAATAGCCTCCCGGACGTGCTGATATATTATGGTGGCGTTCTTGTTGACAGGACTGGATGATGAATCAGAAGTACTCTCTTGATGATCAAGAGAGGTGAAATATTGGCCCGGAATGAAGGGGCCATATATTTGGGTTGGGTTTGGAAGTATGCTGTGAAAGATGATGGTGATCATGATGATGGCTGGTATTATTGTTACCAGTTTCTTACTCATTTATATTAATTTATTATTATTATTATTATTATTATTATTATTATTATTATTATTATTATTATTATTATTATTATTATTATTGTAGTAGTAGTAGTCTGTTATGTTCTTTCATGGTATTCATGCATCTTGGATGTTGCCCTTTCGTACAGATGTCGATTTATTAATAACAAGGTATTCATAATATCAGTATAGCTATCTTAACTGCTCTTTATATTATCACTTTATATAACATAAAGTAAATTCCTAATAACTCTGAAGTAAAGTTCCTCATGCATTTTGCAGTTCCCTGTACATTATAACAAACTCATCGAATTTTCACTATTTGTCCCTGTCGTGGAAAAATGCGTTCAGTTTGCCCGACCATATTATTTAAACAAAGCCAAATATAAGCACCTGGATCTCTCTCTCTCTCTCTCTCTCTCTCTCTCTCTCTCTCTCTCTCTCTCTCTCTCTCTCTCTCTCTCTCAGACGTATCTCCTGTGTACTCTGAGCTGTGTTAAGGTGCTTTTTGTATTTTATGTATTTCAATGTGTTTAAACCAATGGGTATGGTTATACACGGGTTTCTTTATATTTATAGAGAATACGAAGAACAAATGTACGCATGTACAGTACATACTCAGTTATTCGTATTAACGGTGAAATGATTTTTGCACCAGGCATGTATGTGTGTAAATATATTTATGGTAGTAAGTGGGTTGTTTATAAACATGAATCTAAGTTATGTATTTTTGAAGTTATACATAATGGCATATACATGCATACATACATTTATATGCATTTTAAATGTATTGTTATCTGCCATTTCCTGTTAACTTTGAAGATAAAGGTCATTTGGCGAGTTTTAAGAGCTGAATTCACATACCATCAAGTGAAAATCCGGTAGAATTCAGCTCAAATAGCGCTCTCTCTCTCTCTCTCTCTCTCTCTCTCTCTCTCTCTCTCTCTTGCTTTGTTTAGAACATGAACATTTTCCCTTCCCCTTTATGTGTATAATTATATCAAGCCCTTTATTCTCCCTTGAGCACAAGAGCGTGAAAGTTCAATTTTTCATACTTTTTTTTTTTACTTTGTTTCAGAACAGTAATATACTTTTTCCCTAAACTCGACCCATGGTTACCACCAGACATTTGGATAAAACACCTTACCTCAAATACACCGAGCTCAAATGGGTTGAATTGACAGCCAGAATTATAAATAAAGGAAATGGCTTTTACAATGATTGGTACACCAACCGAGCTTTTATACACCTTTCTGTACGGGAATGTTTGCACCTGTGGCGCTTGGAGCACGCATAACTCCAGTCACAGCTTCACTATTATTATTATTATTATTATTACTATTATTATTATTATTATTATTATTATTATTATTCAGAAGATGAACTCTATTCATATGAAACAAGCCCGCATGGGGCCATTTACTTGAAATTCAAGCTTTCAACCAATATGGTGTTCATTTGAAAGAAGTAACAGTGAACGTCAAAGGTAATCTGTGCATTTTATTGGAGAGGAAATTGGGAAAAAAATTACTGAAATCATTTACTAGTATTTTCTTCCACACTGGTCTGTACTTTTTTCTGCTTTCTGGGAAAATAACAAGGGTGTTTCTAAATTATTTGAATTAGCGATGAGAAAGTGTACGCATATCGTCTGACAGCGTTTAGAGAGAGAGAGAGAGATGATTTTATTGTCTGATGAAGTCATTGTGATTATTTGGCCATGAACTGTTTCGTGATGTCATATTTGAATAACAGGATAATGGCGATGATTACGATGAACCGCCGTTGCATATATGGAAATATACAAGATACTGAAGTAAGGTATTTTAGTTTTATGGTATTTGTGATGATTAAGATAACGTTCATTTTATAATAAAGTAAAAGATTCAGTTACTAGAGGTCCAAATAAAAACTAATACTAAGGAGTTTAATACGTTAAATACATTTGTCTACACATCTCTTCGCAAAAATGGAAGAAAGAATAAATACAAGTATTCCTTTCTTCAACATGAGTTGAGCCTAACACCTGGGATGCATGTTGGGCGTGCATTTCCTTTCAACGTGTTTTGGCGTTAAGCCCCTTAAATCTATACAGTGAGAATATGTACATTTTGAACTGCAACAGAAGCTTCACTCCCCTCGCATTACGGATTTGCCTGAGGTTTC
This sequence comes from Macrobrachium rosenbergii, assembly GCF_040412425.1. NCBI lineage: Eukaryota > Metazoa > Arthropoda > Malacostraca > Decapoda > Palaemonidae > Macrobrachium > Macrobrachium rosenbergii. The sequence continues at coordinate 55,956,094 of NC_089752.1, read as the reverse complement.
CAGACTTACAAAGTGCTTGCCGTGCCAGTAACACATTTGCTTGGAACACGTACAGTAGGTACCGTTGTAGGTGCAATAGAGTGTGAACATTATAATTTACCTTCTCTTGGCTTTTCTTGAAAAAAATTATATATATATTATGTATGTATCTGTACTTTATATATATATATATATATAATTATATATACAAACATATATAAATATATTCTCTCTTTTTTTTTAAATATAGGGACAGATCGAGAAAGTGTGCTCGGTTAGAACTTAAAAAATTATGTAAAGTTGTAGGGAATACAGACTGTTCCATGAAATCGAATTGTTGTCAAATGAATAATGGAAGATTCTGACAATAACCCATAAATTAAGGAGTTTGAGTAATATTATACTTCCAGTTTTAAGCCTTAACCTAGTTATGTTGTGACACTCTTGAGTTTCTTTATTGCCCTTTTTTTTCCTTTTTACTTATGCTTTAGGACAGACCATTGTAACACTAGCCCTTTCGTAGACTGATTGGATTAATGTGTTTATGTTTTGAACCGAAACAGTAAGGATACAACGTAATGTTGATTTTATGAAAGAAAGAGATGCATCTTCTGAATATTGTGAGAAAACACGCATTCCTTTCCTCCCGCCCGCCTCAAGGCTTTTAAAAAACCAAGGCCTTCCTAAAACCCGTTAATGGTCGTGTGTTTAGCGGCTTGTTCTATAATTACCAAAAGGGCAAAGTTACCGAGGCATATTCATGCATGGCCAGAAAAAACAGTCCTAAATCTGTAGGGTTATCCTGTATTTTGGGGATAGTTCTATTATTGTCCAGGGGACACAGTAAATAGCATAATTTTATTCTTACTTAACCTATCTCTTAGTTTCTTTTCCAGCCTTGCAAGTTTCTCTAGTCTGTAGTGTAAAATAGTGTAATCTCGGGTGTTTGTCACGGGGAATACGAAAGGGGAATCATTTAAAAAGAAGGGAAGTTCGTAGACAAAACATAATTATTTTTGCATTGTTCATTCAAGAATGACCTAACCTAGCACATACACCAAACATGGAGGCAATAATACACATGTCCGAAATAAAGGGCACATTTGTTACACTGTGTGAACTCTCTTGAAGGCATTGTCCCCTTAAAGTTAGGGGAGCCTCTTGAACAGTAGAGTCTACACGCGTCATTTTATTGCAAATGTAGGGTGCTGGGAGTGAATAGTAATATTCTTGCAAATCAGCAGATTGCTTCATTATTGCAGGAAACAAAGAAAAAATCCGTAGCTCAGTCGAAAGGCCTGAGTATATGAATGGGAATGATACCATGGTTAGGTATTGGCCTGAAAATTTTTGGGTGATTTGTTCAGTTTTCGACAGTGAGTTGTGGGACAGAAAGTAGAAGTCTTCTACAAATGTCCTGTTTGTGAACTCCTTCAGGAGTATATTTAGCCATCCTACCAGGGAAATAGGTAATGAATCTCTTAACTTCTTGCTTCCAATCAAGAGTATCAAAGCAATTGCAAAAAAAATGCCTTACCCGATTAGGTTTTCATTTGTATTAATAAATCTGAGTAGTGAAAGAAAATGTGTGAAAAATCTTCGCAAGTAGTGCCAAACATGCCCATGACACGTTAAAATACGAGAGATTACCAAGAATTAGCGCGAATGAATACGTCTTGAAAATACTTTTGAAAAGTCAGGCTCCATGCTTCGAATTCCAAATTTTGGGTTGATTTTTAAATATTGGAGTAAATAGTCAAAAATATAAAGTTGTTGGTGTCATTCTGTTTTGGCAGTTTCAATATATATTCATTTTTTGCATAATATCAAGAATGTGAAAGTGTCGATCAGTTAAATCAAGGTTTTCCTTCAGTGACGTTTTAGCAAATCATGTTTTTAATTAACAGTTTTGCCTGCGCTCAGACACCCAAACGCGCGCGCGCGCACACACACATGCACGCACACACGCGCGCACACACACACATATGCATTTTTGACTCGTAATTGTTCTTCCTTCTACCTCTTGGAATGTCTGGAAGAGATTCCTTTTATCCTGGTAGGGAATTAGATCGGTCACTTAGAGTAAATCTTCAGGAGAGAAAATGGTAGGGAGGGGGACCCTCTCCGGGAAAATAAGGGATTTCGGTAGGGATTAGGGGTTAGATGCCATAGTGGCCTCAGCAGATGGTATTCTCTGGACCTTGATATCAGGTATGGGTTTTAATTAAAGGAAGGAAACTGAAAGATATTGGTGAGTGTTTCTTTCTGTCTTTGTTATTTCCTTATTTCTTTAATGGGGGGGGCGGGCGATTATTGTTAGCTATTACAGTCCGTTGAAAATTACATTTAGAGATAGAGGATTACAAGCATCAAACGGCGTCTTCGTTGTAGCGATGTTTTTCGCTTATGAGTTATAAACTGTATTTTTTCATAGTTTTTCTTTTTTTGCGTTTATCTGTCGCTGTGAATATGGAATATATCGGTCGTTGCTGTATTTTTCCCCTTTGATTTCCTTCGTGATGAAATGGAGACTGTACGTGACAGTATGTATTTTATCAGGAAATAGAAGCAGTGAACCATTTACACTTTTATAACAGATTTCCTGAACCGAAGCAATTCCTTTGTGAAGAAGAGATATATGATGGCCCTGTTTTTACCACATAATAGCCACGCAATTATTAATGATGTAAAACCACATAAATATTACTCATTTTCAGATGGGTGAATCTTAGCAACTATGAAAATGATCGAGTACTATTTCACTCATTCTCTTGAAATACAGGGTCCGGAATCGTCCGATTGAAGTCCAGCTGTAAACATCCAGTAACTGGACTTGGGACAGAATTCCATTCTGGAACCGAATGAGTAATTAAGGCTTTATGAGGATTCGGGATTCAGGCTTTCGGTCACTGGGGCATAGCAACAGGAGTGGTAGAAAGAACAGAGGCTTCGGTCCTTGTTGTTCAGAGCCTCAGCCGTTTAAGGGTAGAAGATTTGAAGGAGAAACAACTAAATATTCTACATATTTTCTGAACTTCCCTGACCTTAGGTAATTGATACGGAGAGCTAATGTAACTTGACCTTACCTAGTATACCAGACTAACACAACTTGATCATAACAAATATACCACACTAACTTAACTTGACTTTAATTTTATTAAACTAGTGTAAACTAACAATACTCGATATGCAGCGTAACTTTTTCTTTTTTTTTTTTTTTTTTTTTTTATTAGTCCTCAGCTGAAACCCCTTATGGACAAAGTGAACAGACTATAAACCCAAGAGGGCTCCAAAGGGAAACCAGCCTGCAGAGAGAGACAAGTGAAAGGAAAAGACGATAAATGAACGAAAACGAGGGAATGGAAAGTAAAACCGATACACCTGAATTCAGGAGACGTCAGAAGAAAGCAGGAGTGAATGTGCTTAAACATTTGGAGACCATCAGATTCCACAACTGCACTAGGCAAACTATTCCACATTTTAGTTGTATATAGGATAAAACTAATTGCAAAGTTAACCCAGGCTCATCTGCCAATCAGTACGTAACTTAATACGAAACTTTGCTTGGTAAGGAACTTAGCTATGTGATCTCAAACATTTCGTATAATGTCTTGACAACTGCTCATTCAACTTCAAAGTCCTCTGATGATGTGAGATTCCACCCACCTCCCATTAGACTGTGGCTTAAGGAAATGAACCTATGCGTAAATTTGGTAACTTGAGACATTTACTCATCTTTGAATGGAGTAATTCAGAAAAATTGACGAAAGAGAATGGAAAATTATAACTGTTCTTCAGATGTTTTCTTTGGTAATGGGGAATCTAGCAAGATTTATGCAGGTTTTTATTGATTTTTCAGCACTATGTATAGAGGGTAACGTGCAATTTGAATCCCGTGTCATTAAACTACTTTACAAGGATTAAATATTAATTGATTGTGAGCACTCAACTTGCCTGGAAAGAAGCTGTTGACCTGCCCTTGTACTTGGTTAGTAATTAGCTCATTCCTCGGGTTATTGAGAGTGGGATTTGTGCCTTTTCCTTTTGTTGTTTTCTAGCGAATTAGTGACAGAAGGCTCTGCTTAAATGTATTTGCACAAGTTATGAATGATCTCTTGTTTTTCTCAGTGACTTTGCAGATACTTATGAGCGGGTTGTGCATGATCACAAGGGTTTGAGAATTTTATACATTGACATTTAAAATCTTGTTATGACAGCTCTTGACTTTTCTCTGACTCCTTCCGACTCTGGTATTTTCTTGTAAGATGTTAACTGATATTCGTGTTTGACGATACTCCAACAACCCTTGTTACCAAGCTAGGAATAACGAGAGATATGTGGGGAAACAGTCTTCTAGTGGATGTCAGTATAAAATATCTAGTCGGGTCGAACGGTGACAGAAAAGAAAGACGACCGGGGAAGAGAGAGAGAGACAGAGAAAGAGAGAGAGAGAGAGACAGACAGACAGACAGACAGACATAGAAGAAAAAACAAAGCAGCTTTTCTGTCGTCTTATACCCCCGAAATCACGATGATATCTTCAAAACCTAATAAATAAGGTTTACTCAAAACTTCATTGCAGACTGCTGAAATAAGAAATAAGAACAAAAGAATTTCATATCCATCTCAGTAACGTGAACTGGAAAACTCCCCTTTTTCTTCTGACTATTATTTTGTTATTAATTCCATGCCTCCTATTACGTAGGCGACCGTGGTCTCTATTCCATCGCCTCCCAACTAAATCACTTTTATTTCTGTTCACCGTCTTCTTGTCAGTTGTCTCCTTTTTCCATGCAAGTACTTCCCTGGAGTATCGACAAAAGTTATGTTAGAATTTAGTTACCGAAACGACAAAATTGCATTTTGCAGCTCAGTGGCGCGCGCCGCTTCTCCATTGTTCTCTCCACCTGAGAGGAATTTTGGGTTATAATGATATTCCATCAGTTTTTCTTGGCACTGCACGGATCCATCTTTATTGCGCCATTTGTTTTCTCCAATGGCGTTATTGATCAAAAGTGGAAGAGACTAGAAACTTTTCATATACTTAAATTTACCAACGATTATAGTTTAATCGGTCTTTGGATGTGTGAAAGAGAGAGATAGAGAGAGAAAGAAAGGGTAGGTGGAAAAATCCCGAATACCATATATATAAATATATATACATATATATATTATATATATATATGTGTATGTATGTATGTATGTATGTATACATACACATATATATATATATGTGTGTGTGTGTATGTATGTGTTGAGTGGGTTATGGGTGTGTACATAAGCTTTCTAGTGAATTATTCTAAAAGAGCATTTTTATATTTTATTTCAAATTGTATTTGCTTCTCGAAATGTTATTTTCTTAGGATTTCCAGATCAAATTTTTTCCCTTTATTGTCTTTTTTTCCCCCAAAATATAAAATATGAGTTGACCCTTTCCCCCCTAATCGCTACATACACAGCTTACTCTGTTATCAGCCAGAATGGGCTTTTTCGTTGCCCTATCTGAACGCACACGCCAGTCTGGGGAGGTGGTTCATGCCTTCACGAGCCTCCCCACCCCACCACTAAAGGAAATTTTCCTTTCCTCTGACGCAAAAATAAAATATCTGTTGTCGAGTTATCGTCACTTAACATAAGGATATGAATAATATCGGGGAAAATGAAATTGTACAGGGTCAGAAAAAAAGAAGAAAGTTGGTGCCTATAATGTAGGCTTGTTTATATATTTGCATGTATTTATAGAATCAACTGGTCACTTTTTACCAGACACGTATAATAGGCACGATGCCCTCTTAACTTTTTGAATTCTTCACACGTTTTGGATACGCTTGTTAATACGAAGCCTTAGACCCAAATGCAAAAATATGAAGTAATTCTAATGTCCGGTAGCTGGATTCGAACCCGCATCCAGAGTATCAGAACGAGGTCACGTTGCCGACCTGGCCACGAGCTATAAGTAGATAGATAATTATTTATTTTTTATCGTGTTTTGCGTATTATCTGTTTTTTTAGCATGTTTCACATAATGCGGAAAAATTCTGATCGTAATGAAAATTATAAAGCCCATATTTTCATTTCCACGGAGAGTCTAGCACGTATATTTTCGTTTGAACGTGTAGAATATAATCGCTCGGATACCATTATTTATAGGTATTCCAGTTGTATGCAGATCGTAAGTTTTAGCTGTTTTCGGGCAAAAAATCAGATGAGTAGACGATGGCCACTTCGTTATTCTTAGTAATTTTTTTTTTTCAAATCATCACAAAGTAACAGACCGTTCCTCTTAAAACGCTGTTGAAGGTTTCCCATCTCCGTGACTTGTGTCTGTTATTATGAGATTTAGCTTTTCCCTTTATTTTCATTTTTAATATCATCCTGGATTGCCAGGGTATCATTAAAGTGTCACATTTTTTAATATCCTGACATTGAAATGATTGGACTTTTGCCCGGTCAAGATTTGGACTAAATGAGAGCAGCAGACAGATCAATTTTGGTCTCGTGAAATGGCATGTTTTGGAATGTTTCCCAGTTTTTTTTTTTTTTTTTATTTATTATCTTCTTCATATTCTTCTTGTAGCAGGCTTATTATTTTGAAAAACGAATTTTATTTTATTTCAGTTTATAATAGCATTTATGTCACCAAAACCTCTAGATCTGTAGTTTGAAAGATCATCTTGTGTTTATTGCTTATTTTTTACAACAGAAGACGAAATATGACTTTATGGTTGCAATTGTTCTATGAAAAAATTTCAAAATTTCAAGTGTGTTGGCCTTCTTATGTTCTTAGTGCAAGTGAGTGCTTTATTTTTGGTGTGCCTGCCATCTCATTTGTAATACAACGGGAAGAGCAACAGTTTGCATGAAAAAAAAGTTTTTTAAAGTCATTACCTAAAAAAAGCTACTAATTATTCTTATATTTCTAATAAATACTGCCTTCGACATTCATTCCACGATGTCAAGAAAATCCAGTTTCATTAAGGGCGGATGAAAGGAAATTCTTTAACGATTCTTTCCAGTTATGTGGTAATTAAACACAAACAGTTATTAGCGAATTTACGAGGCAGATAGGATTTCGTAACGTTTTTTGTGATACAAGCTATCGTAGCTGTTGCGTCGAAAACTACGGTAATATTCAGATAATTTGTAGTTGCATCATACCGCTTATATATCAGTTACGTCAAGTTTCAGTGTATTTTCGTGTTTAAGATATCGTGATAGTTAAATGAGTTCATTAAGCAAAGGCTGCTTGCTAAACACACGGGAAAAATACACACACACACATATATATGTATATATGCATATATATTATATATGTATATATATATATATATATATATATATATATATATATATATATATATATATATATATATATATATGTAACATAAATAAAGATAAAATCCACGAAGGAAAAGGAAACACTGGAGTGCTGCGAGGCCTTTCGACTCTTTCGTCCTTTACTTAGCAGACTGAAGAAATATAAAAGTAAGTTTACAAAGAAAGCTCATACAAATGACAGATGGGGATTATAAAGGAAAAATATGTACCTGTAATCCACCACAATTGAAGAATTAGTAGAACTGCCAAAACAGGGTTAAATATTTAAGAGGTTTTACAAAGGATTAGGATCAACCGTTCAGAAGCAGGGACAGGACAATTAAAAGATTATACAAGGGCGTGACTGACCACCCAAAAAATATTAGTACAACAAAATAATTCTCTTTTTTGCAAGATGAACATTTTTACAAATAAAAAAATTATATTAAACATACGGAAACATAGAAAATATATATAAGGTAACTAATTTGTAATTAAGTCAGTGATTTTACCTTTTAGGTCATTCTTGAACATTTTTCTAATACAGGGGTCCAAATAATACATGCCAGGGCTAAGGTTAAAACTACAGCTGGAAGTAAGCTGGATAATAGCGGACTCCAGTAAATGAATGAATATAGCATTGGATGTTTGTCCAGTTTTGACTGAACACTTATGTTGCTTAATACGTACATCTAAATCTTTGCTAGATTGGCCGATATAAAAAGAGGGACAAAGATTTAGATGTACGTATTAAGCAACATAAGTGTTCAGTCAAAACTGGACAAACATCCAATGCTATATTCATTCATATAAGTGAAAACTCTCACAGGATAAATTGGACTGAAAGTTCAGTGATTGCCAGATCGAAAGATTTCTCTTCAAGAAATCTATTGGAGTCCGCTGTTATCCAGCTTACTTCCAGCTGTAATTTTAACCTTAGCCCTGGCATGTACTATTTGGACCCCTGTATTAGAGAAATGTTCAAGAATGACCTAAAAGATAAAATCACTGACTTAATTACAAATTAGTTACCTTATATATATTTTCTATGTATCCGTATGTTTGATATAATTTTTTATTTGTAAAAATGTTCCTCTTGCAAATATTATTATTGTTTACAAAAAAGAGAATTATTTTGTTGTACTAATATTTTTTGGGTGGTCAGTCACGCCCTTGTATAATCTTTTAATTGTCCTGTCCCTGCTTCTGAATGGTTGATCCTAATCCTTTGTAAAACCTCTTAAATATTTAACCCTGTTTTGGCAGTTCTACTAATTCTTCAGTTGTGTTGGATTCCAGATGCATATTTTTCCTTTATAATACCCATCTGTCATTTATATGAGCTTTCTTTGTAAACTTACTTTTATATTTCTTCAGTCTGCTAAGTAAAGGACGAAAGAGTCGAAAGGCCTCGCAGCACTCCAGTGTTTCCCTTTCCTACGTGGATTTTATCTTTATTTATATATTCATCACGTTCCATATTTTCGTGATTCAGTTATACATATAGCCTATATTACATATGTATAGTCACACATATATACACATACTTACAAACACATTGTTTTATCATATAGCTTAGGAAGTAGGTTTCTAACATTAATACTTTGTTATTTCACTCTCTCTCTTAGTTTATCGGACCTAAAATGTGACTCCTTGCCTCTTGCATGTGAGCATTAAAGCTTGTTACAAGATTATAATATTGATTGTTTTATGTAATTACTAGTCACATGTCTGTCCTCCACACATGATCACAGGACCTTATATGCCATCGTCCTCTAATTTTGATTGGTGGTCCCATAGCCAAGAATCAACCAGAATCAAAGTTGCGTAATTCAACAACCAAAAGCCTTCATTGTCTTATCATCTGGTGATAACCCATCCAGATGCTGACCAAACCCAGGACTGCTTCCCTAATTTAAGTCCAGCGATGTAGTTAACACACCTTTAAAAGAAGACCTGAAGTCCTCTCGTGTTGTGTAAATGACGCATTCCGTCCTTAGGCGTACAACATTCAAGATAAGTAGCCGATCTTGCAGTTTTGCAGCTTTTGAGTTGCTGAATATTAAACTACCATGATCATCGTGCTGATATTAAAGGAGTTTTAAGTTTACAAGATTGAAAAGACTCAGATGACTGGTAGAATTCTTTGTTTTTTCTTTTCTCTACAAATATATAATTATGAGATAGCTTTAAGTCTTATTAATGTGTCGCCATCTGTCGCGTTAGGATTATACGTGTCTCTTGAACTTTGTGACTCTTGATACCCTTGTATGGCATTAGAGTGAAGACACTCACGCTTTTATTTTTCTGTAAAAGAAAACTATTGAGAGTGCTGCTTGTCTGTCCGTCCGCACTTTTTCTGTCCGCCCTCAGATCTAAAAAACTACTGAGGCTAGAGGGCTGCAAATTGGTGTTGATCATCCACCCTCCAATTATCAAACATACCAGATTGCAGCCCTCTACAGTAGCCTCAGTAGTTTTTATCTTATTTAAGGTTAAAGTTAGCCATGATCGTGCGTCTGGCACCGCTGTAGGTGCCAACAACGCAGGCCACCACCGAGCCGTGGAAGAAAGTTGCATGGGCCGTGGCTGAAAGTTTAATTTAACATTATATGCTGTACAGGAAACTCGATTGCGCCGGAGAAACTTTGGCGCATTTTTTTACTTGTTTACCTATCGAGTTCACATATGTAAAGATTGAAACTAGTTACTCATCCAAATAGTTCGGAGACCTTGCATTAAGCAAATATTAATGAGGGTGTGGGAATATCTCGGTAAATATCAACGCAATCTTCGCAAGCTGGAATATTTTCAGTGACACTGGAGCCTTTTGCAATTTTTTTTTGTTGCAGATAAATGGAACTAAATTCGCAGTGATGTTTTAAGACGGGTAAACACTACGAAACATCATGTCACGGACATCGAATATTCATCTTTGAACATGTGTTTTCGTGAAGTAACACGGTATGTTATATCGTATCGTATATATATATATATATATATATATATATATATATATATATATATATATATATATATATATATATATATATATATATATATATATATACATATGTGTGATATAGAAAAATTATCCCTTTTTACGTAGGGTGTTCAAGGGATTTTTGAAACTGAAGATTATCGTAATTCTAGTTAATATCCTTCGCCACTCCTCAGTATATCCAGTTCTTGTTTAATCCGAAACTCTGCTGATTCTCTTTTTCCGAAAACAATATTATATATATATATATATATATATATATATATATATATATATATATATATATATATATATGTATATATATATATATTGTATATATACATATATATATATATATATATATATATATATATATATATATATGTATATACGTATATTTTATATATGTGTGTATGTGTGAACTGTATTTGATGAGTGAACTACCTAGACGGCAGAAAAACACCTTGTCTCTGAAGCTGGGTAGACAACGGTTTGCACTACTTCCATGGCAGTTCAGTATTTATATGGATGGAGTGGAAAGAAAGTTAGCGAAGAAGAAAAACAAACTATTGCTGCAAGTTCTGGTGATAGGAAAAGGGACCGTGAGTAGAATGTGGACTTAATAATTTTCCTCGGATGATGCAACTTCATCCTGGGATATATAGAAGCTGAGGCCGCTGTTCAAAAAGTTTGGAAGAATTTCCAAGAGAAGAAAGAGAAAGTGAATGTAAAGTTAACGGAATCAATTGAAGCCTGGGAGATGGAGTGATGGAATATTGTTAGAGAAGGTGGGAACGTGGAATTCAGTTAAGCTTCATTTTATGGTGCAGGAAAGGTGAATGACAAGTTAGGTAAAGAAATGTAGATTGGGAAGGAATAGATAAAATGATGATCAAATGGGTTGCCATGAGAAATAACTGTTGTTATTATTATTATTATTATTATTATTATTATTATTATTATTATTATTATTATTATTATTATTATTATTATTATTATTATTCAGAAGTTGAATTCTATTCATGTGGAACAAGCCCAGAAGGGCCATTGACTGGAAATTCAAGTGTTCAAAGAATATGGCGTTCATTTGAAAGAAGGTAATAGGAAACATTCGTTCATGTAACTTGTGGGGTGAAAGGAAAACAATTCTATTTGAGATTTAAACCTGTCATTAAACACACTAAATGAATATACATATTTCAAGTGATTTCAAGTTAAAATACTTTTTTTTTTTTTTTGCAGGTTGGTATTCGGGACAAGTGTACAAAATGTTTAAATGTCAACCACTGGAATCACAGAAACGGTTAGTGCTTTCTCAGTTTCTTTTACTATACTGTTATAGCATTAATGTGAGCATTTTCTTTGTATACCTTTTCATCGAGGCATCGAATAGCCTTAGATGCGAAGGGCTCAGGTAAATTTGTCTTCTTAGATCAGCTGATAAGGTGCGGAGCAAGTCAAAGGAGTAGAATGGACAAATCTTCTCTGAGGAGATAGATAGATAGATTGGAAACTGTTATCCATCCCCAAGGCAGCCTGCTATTCTAGCAAATTTCTTCAAGATAGCATCCAAAAAGCATAATATATATATATATATATATATATATATATATATATATATATATATATATATATATATATATATATATATATACATACACACATATATACATGTATATAAATGCATATGTATATATATGTGTGTGTGTGTGTGTACATACGTGCATTGTTCATGAACGGTTATACATGCAAGTACGCTTGTAACGTTACTTCAAATATATTTATACTGTAGAAACTGACAAGGCAGTTCATGATTTATCAAACCGGGTAATCTAATCATGCAGTGTTATCAGAACATTTTATGACCTCTCCTTTGTGTTAACTGTACCTGTATTCTTCAACTGGCTTACAGGTCATGCTCATAGTATCGATTTCCTCCTGGTTTTTAATGTAACTGTTTGGTTTTTAATGTTGCCGTTTGTTTTTAGGGTTACTGTTTCGCAGTAAAGGTTCACCTGCTTTGAGGTTCGACTTTTTTTTGGCGGGGCGGGGGGGGCGACTTTTAAGTATTGTGCACAGAATCCAGTGTCTTAGAGCAATCGATCTCTCTGGTAAAGTTCTGGGAACAATATGAGTGTTTTCTCTAAAAATTATTATTATTATTATTATTATTATTATTATTATTATTATTATTATTATTATTATTATTATTATTATTATTATTATTATACTCAGATTGCGTAAGCATTCATAAAAAACACGCTTAAAAGATAATTTTTTTCCTAGCTTCTTTGGGATAGTACGTAACGTCCATAGGTTTGGGACTTGCTCCCTCAACCCTCTCTTGTATTACCGAGCAAATGAATAAGTTTACCGTGTGTGCGTTTCTTTCAATTGCAAGGGTTAATGAACCTATTTCGCAATAACCTTAGCTAGCCCAGAGACAAACAAAACAAGAAAACAAGAAAGGAAGGACAAATCTTATCCCGAAAGGAGTGGCAGACTCGCTTCTTAAAGAGTGAAGGATATTGCAGTAAGGGAACACGAGATGTGGAAATTGTTTCAAAGCCGGCCAGTTTGACTGTCTGGGTAATAACGAGAGTTTACTATACAGACCCTGTCCAGGAAATCCACATAAGCACCTTGAACGTCAAGGAATAAATAATACAAGATGAACAAAATAATTCTTATACAGAAAAACCTTGTTTTTCCGCACGAAACAGGAAGCAGTGATCAAGTACCTAAATAATATTGCATAACACTCAATAAAAGTAGAAATAGAATAGAGTAGAAATTCATCACTCCAGTTTCTTAACATTTTGCATTTAAAGATTAACTGTTAAGTACACATATTGTAATAAAAACTGTTTATGTCAATTTGTAATATAGTCCTGAAGATGCCGTCGACAGGGGAGGAAACGGTCCCTGGACCATAAGAAGTAAATGGAAGAGAAAGTGAATAATCATTCTGTATTCCTGAGAAGCTCACCTGTAGAGAAAAAGAAGGAGTATAGACAGATTCAAAGTCTAAATAAAAAGACAGTCCCTGTAAGTGATGCCATTGACTTCACTAGAAATTGCATAAGAGAGAAAAGATGCCCAAACAGCAGTAATAATGATAATAATAATAATAAACGTTAAATGATGGCTTAAAACTCAGTAATCCGTCACAAGAGAAAAGAGGAAGGGGCTTAAATTACGCGTTAAGGGGTGTACACTTATTGTTAAGTGAACAAAGGGAGAACAAGAAAGCTAAGATGAAAAAGGGAATAACGTAAATGGAATTTTTCATGTGATTTGTGACATTTTTAATTATTATTATTATTATTATTATTATTATTATTATTATTATTATTATTATTATTATTATCTTCTCTTTCATAGTACCCTGAACACAAAAGGATCTGATAAGGGATAATAACGTGGACGAGACAAAAAAAAGACAGACTCGTTATTAAGAAGTGTACTCGTATTCTCCCGGGACAGTAAAAGGCGGTTGAAGATATTGTTATGTTTCTAGTATTTGTGGTAAAGTGGGTATTGTAGATTTCATATGAAATAACTAGTTTCATCTGGGTATAATAAGCAATTACGTAGCACTAATCTAGAGTGTTATGCAATAATATTTAGGTATCGGATCATTGCTTCCTGCCTCGTGCGCAGAAACAAGGCTTTTCTGTATAAGGATTATTTTTTTCATCTTATATTATTTATTCCTTGACGTCAAAGGTGCTTATGTGGATTTCCTGGACATGGTCGTTTTAGGAAAATCTCGTTATTACCAGACAGACAAACTAGCCGACTTTGAAACTCATTCCACATCTCGTGTTCCCTTACTGCAATAACCTTCACTCTTTAAGAAGCGAGTCTGCCATTCCTTTCGGGATAAGACTCGTCCTTTTTTCTTGTTTTTTGTTTTGTTTGTCTCTGGGCCAGCTAAGGTTATTGCGAAGTAGGTTCATTAACCCTTGCAATTGAAAGAAGCGAACTCATGTATAACTGAAACTAATTAAACTTGATTGGGAGCAGTAGATATTGTTGGGGGAGGGGGTATATCATCATTCTTCGTTTTGGAAGTGTGTTATTCAATTAGCGAGGCGCTTCCACAAATGAAAGAGGAAGTCATTAACGGTATTAATATTACGCGCGACCTAATACGCTTTTCCTTGCTGGGAAAAATAAAAGGCTTTTCTGGGATTTGGGATTCGTGTGGCCCAGTTGGCCTCAACTTTAGGTATTGGTTATAGGTTCTAATTAAGTAGAACAGACGGAAAATAAGCGAGTGGCTTTTATTTTGTTTCAGTAGTGGTTTTTTCTGGAGAGTCTCCAATAATATATCCTTTTTTTGTGAGTTTTTTTTCAAAACTGGTTTTCTGGAAAGTCTCCAGTAATACATATTTTTATATTGTGAGATTTTTTTCAGAACTGGATTCGCTTGAGTTATTTTAGAGCCCCGAAACATTAACAAAACGATAATGGTTGTGTCCAGCAGATGTTAATGTACACTGAATTTATCGCTGATATTTTCAAAGTGCTCTAAAGAGACTAGTTAGGGTTTTTACCGTTAAAAGTTAAGAGAATTTCATCAGTTGTATACTTGGTGAATAATTTTGACGTTGTACACTCAATGTAAACTGTGAACATGGAACATGAAGGATTTCATGTAATTGGAAAAAGGAATAATAGGATGAAGTCCAGAATTAAAAATTAAATGTTTAAAATTTCTTTTCTATTGGAATATAATTTCAGCAGTATGAACATGCAGACTTTTATTCCTTCAAGATGAGACCTTATCAGAGTTTGCTCTCTCTGTGTGTGTCCCCCTCTCTCTCTCTCTCTCTCTCTCTCTCTCTCTCTCTCTCTCTCTCTCTCTCTCTCTCTCTCTCTCTCTCTCTCTTGACTTTCTGAATATAAATATATATATATATATATATATATATATATATATATATATATATATATATATATATATATATATATATATATATATATATATACATACATACATACATACATACATACATATATATACATGTGTGTGTGTGTAAAGTTCACTAATATGACCCTATATGCTTTTATTCACCAAGGTATGCTCGGTCTCTCTCTCTCTCTCTCTCTCTCTCTCTCTCTCTCTCTCTCTCTCTCTCTCTCTCTCTCTCTCTCTCTCACATTGCTATCCTTTCATTATTAGTTACTATACTTGAATGACCCGACAAATAAAACAGTCATAGTGCCTAACTTGAACTTAAAATCTTCCAGGCCGATTCGTCGCGAACTATTCATTATTCTTTCATTGTAGTAAATAGAATTAACCCACTTCCTTCACTGCATTGTGGCTTCGCCCTTTTGGCAATCCGGAAATTGATAGAATTTCAGTTCTGCCGTCGCCTCCATCCCAAAAACCTAATAGAAGATGAGGAAATTGTCGGATTTTGGCTCGTTAACACTCTAACTTCATAACGGGAACCGAGTGAGAACAGGACCAAAGCATTCGATTACTCCTGCAGTGACGTCAGTGGCTAGAATTGGGAACGTTGGGATGGTGGGGGGTTGGTGGGGAGGCGCTTCAGAGGGGAGGGGGTGGGTAGTGCATTGACAGGGTGGGAGGGAAGAGGGCGGGGAGGGGGAAATAGAGTAGAGAGGGGGATAAGGAAGTAATCTAAGCTCAATAACAGTGTCCTCATTACAGCTGAAAACTGATTGTCGCCATTATGGACCATGAGATTGCCAGATGGTTTAGGCTTATTCGGGTTAGGTGTTGTGGCCGATTTACCCTTTTTTTTTAAGGTTAAAAATGGTTGTACATTTTCATTCCTGGGATAAATTTACGTGAAGTTAATTCTAAAGGATATATATATATATATATATATATATATATATATATATATATATATATATATATATATAAATATATTCCTTTATAAGGGATAGCTCCAGTATAACAGTATAAAATCGACCAGCCGTCACTGTCACGTTCAGGAGGCTCATCAACATCACGTCGACTTCCTACACACATAGATAGATCTCGCCAGTCTTGCGCTCAGGCGCTTTTTTTTGGATATAAAAGCCCTTTCATTCCAGGATCGCTTCCACATCATTTAGCGATAACCTTTACGCGATGACGTCATGTCTCAGCGTTTGGCAGCGTTTCAGAAAAATTCACTTTATCAGTTGGTTTTAACAGCGTTTAATCTTTTCTCTATGTTTTTTCATTCCCCGTAATTAGAGTATCTCCTCTGGGTTGGGGGCTTCGATACGTAATGTAGCATTAAAAGACTTTTGCAGAAGGGACCGTCCTCTCCGTAGAACTTGCTTGTTACCAAAGCAAGGAGGCCGCTGTTCTTCAAGTATACAGAAGCATGACACGTGTTTCATACAGAAGAATGGCCATGGATCATCCTACTTTATTTTGTTTCAAAAAATAGTTTACGAACGTATTATGTTCATGATAATTTCCCCATTTTTTATGCTCTATATATATGTGCCTGTGATTGCTGATGTATTTATTTATTTCTACGCCATGGCAAACCAACAGAGTAATCAGACTTAGCAAATAAGCGGATCAAAGGTAGTGATTCTGAAATCTAAGAATATCTGATACGGTTACGATCTAAGGAGCATTGAATTTCTTTTATATATATATA
>NC_089752.1:55844174-55936674 GCF_040412425.1 Macrobrachium rosenbergii | reverse complement strand
TGCCTTTCATCGCTTAGAACCTGGTAGCGTATGTACATGTATTGTACCAGTCACCAGCGCCCTTTCTCCCAGCAGCGAGAAGTCGTTGAGCGGTTAGGTCGACAGTTGAGACGTGTGAGGTGTCTGTTATGTTTTTGAAGATGTTGGAGTGGCTTTGTTTGTGTATCAGTCTGCAACACCCATTTGCTTTATGCAAACCTATCCGTTGATTACATACATAATCCCGAGGTGTCTACACGGATAGCAAAGTGTCCGGCTCTCTGACCGGTCGGCTGCGGATTTGAACCCGCACCACAGACCTCTAAGAAGTCCGAGCTGCTGCTCTAACCGACCTGGCCATCGGGGCTCTACATATCCAAAAGGAATAAGGACCACCAAACTTCATACATAGCATCTTTTTATATCCTCCGGGCCTCTTCGCCTTGATGTCTGTATAAAACCCCCCCCTTTTTTTTTTTTCCTCTTGGTAGGTCCCATCCAGTCACTTATTCCATCATATCTCTTCCGCGACTGTTTCCAAGTCCATAAGCTATACTTATAATCCTTTTCTTCGTGTTTCTGGTGATTACCAGCTACCAGAAAGACCCTGTTTGCCCCAACTTGTTATTATAGTAGCCTTTGGATTGAGAGTTGCCGAATTAATTCAGTACAGTCTAATTTCAAGGAATTCGTTGATTTGTCATTGAATTGGCCCGTATCTCAAACTGTTATTATGCTACACTAAATGCAGATCTAGTTATTCTCGTAAAAGGTCTGTAACCGTGACTAATTTTGAAAATCAGTGAAATAGTTTGTTATAATGCATAGACTTCATAGCAGAATGTAGTAAAGGACTTCCTCTTTAGTACGATAAAGGCCAGACAGTTGAATACAGTAAAGCTGACATGAAAATTCTTGTTAAATCAGATATTATAAACCATACGGTCCCAGGCACTGGCTGGGAGAAGAAGGTTATAAGGAATAAACGCTACTAGAAAGCTTTAACGTAATACAGTGGTCGAATCGTGTTTATCAGTACAATGAAAGGCTGTTCACTATGTAATACCGTGAAATAAGTTCTGCAATGTAGTATTATGAAAAGCGAGAGCAAATAACAGCAGGGGAAATGGAAAACAACATGAGGCATGTTCAAAAGGTGTTAAACAAGAGCTGTGAACTTAAAACACTGGCCTGAGGGAGGGCTCGAAAGGGGAGGTCTGTGGAGTTAGTTGTCACTTCAAGTAAAGAAAAAATATTGAAATCTATGGAGAAGATATTGGATTACAACACGCGTCAGTACACAGTGACAATAATAGCCCGCTTCTTACCCTTCCGATAAATGCGGTAACGAGGATCTAGATTGGTCACAGAATGTCATGCTGTATACTCTTCGTTCTTTCTACTTTCTGACTTGCGCACTGGGCTGACATTTGTCCCTCGCCTTACACGGCGTGGTGTAGAAATTGATCGTCAGAGGATAATATCAGATCCTTTTTATTGCAACATTAAAAGAGAAAGGTCGAACATGTTTATAGCGCAATTTAGCTCGTGTATGTGCTGCAATCCAAACATACCATATTTTTCATTTCGTGATTGTGGGAGGATATATATATATATATATATATATATATATATATATATATATATATATATATATATATATATATATATATATATATATATATGTGTGTGTGTGTGTGTGTGTGTGTGTGTGTGTATATATAATGTAATGTGTGTGTGTCACGCGCGCGCGTGCCCGTGAAAAGTAAAGTTTAAGATTTGTTTTTACTTTCTTTAGAATTTTTTTATATTGATTGGATTCGGTTTAGCACCGTAATTAAGCCAATACATTACCTGAATCTTATAAGTAATTTTGTCCATTTTTCTGAGCGTGACTCTATACACGCCCACTACATTTGAAAATGTTGCCAAATGCTTCCAGCACGGGGCAGACATTAATTTTCGCCAGAAACCATTTAGCAGTTGCATATCTCCGTGGGGCGTGCAAGCTTCCCTATCTTCTCTTAAACTTAGGTAATAAAGTCCTGCTTATTGGTGATGTTACTTCTGCTGTTACGAGGGTGGCAATTTATTCGTGTCGTAACCTCTTCCCCCTGAAGGTCAAGGT
The DNA here is from genome assembly GCF_040412425.1 of Macrobrachium rosenbergii. NCBI lineage: Eukaryota > Metazoa > Arthropoda > Malacostraca > Decapoda > Palaemonidae > Macrobrachium > Macrobrachium rosenbergii. The sequence goes on along the minus strand of NC_089752.1, from coordinate 55,934,567 downwards.
TGAACTCGCCTCCCTCACTTCCAGTCGATGACGCGTGACGTAATGACGGAAGGTCATTTTGCGATAAAGAATAATGTTTGCATACGTTGTGACCCTTATTCCATTACTGTATTAGAGTGTTATTCAAGATGTACCGAGAATTATTTTCTTACGTAATATTTCTGTTGCCTGTGTTCTTGAGGCCCGTTCTGTATTGTGATATGACTCTAAGGAGTTATTACGTACATTCATTTGTAAGTTGTATTGTTTAGCTTATTTTTATCCATAGAAGACATGTCTGTTATCTGCACGTTCTTGTGCGGCTGTTACTGTAGGGTTGAATTACTGGAAAAATATCTTGGACGTTTTGTTTCAGTACGTTATAAGTTTGTGTGTATTTTGCAGTTTTGTTTATCCAAAAGGAAACATAATTATTATTTGAGACATTTAATGTACCAGGCGGAAACAATTAGCTCATGTTTTGTTTTGAAGTTAAAAATATAAAAAAAAGCTTTCATGTTGGGTGGGTAAATTTTAGTAGCAGTTTTTAACATGCCTGATATGGTTGTAATAGCCATAGATTTTGTGCTCTGTATCTTTGCTGTAATACATCATTAAAGAAAAATTAAACTATATCTTGTTTACAACAATCTTTGCAAATATTAGCTACTCTCCTTGCATCAGGTTCTTCAAAGTCGTTTATCGAGGTATTTTATTTTTATAGGAATTAATTTACCTTTTCATTAAAGTTCTGTTTTTTACTTATAGCAGTGTCATCTCATTTATCATAATAGTTTTTTGAGTTCTCAAGACTCATTTATCACTGAATTTTATATCTTCGTTATATGTTGACCGAATCTTTAATCGCCGTTCTTTAAAAAAATGCATCTTTATAATTATGGTTTGATAAATTCGTTCTCAACGTTGTTTCGTCCATCTGGCGAAAACGACTTCGTCTGAAGTGAACGCTAAGCCCCCGTAGGGTGGTTAGTGTCGTTAGTGTAGGCATCACTTAAGGTTCTTTGCAGCATCCCTTCGGCCCCGAGCTTCAACCCCTTTCATTCCTTTTATTGTACCTCCGTTCATATTCTCTTTCTTCCATCTTACTTTCCACCCTCTCCTAACAGTTGTTTCACTGTGCAACTGCGCGGCGTCAGTGACCCTGGTAGTTGTGACGCCAGATAACCCACAGTCACTGTGATTGGTTTTCCTCCTGTTACACCTTTGAAATAGTCTTACTCTCAATTTCCTTTTCAGCGCTGAATGACCTCATAGGTCCCAGCGCTCGGACTTTGACCTGAATTTTATACTCTACTTCCAACACGATACGCACCATTTCAAAAGCGAATATGATTTCTTCCAGTAATCAGTATACATTCTCTCAGCGCTCCCCTACTTTTAATTAGTGATGTCAGTGAAAGACAGAGAACTCCCTGTTCACATGAACATTGATTTTTTTAAATGTTTTTACTTTTGATTAGTTTTCATGTTGATGAAGAGCTATTTTATCTCTCCTTTGTCATTTTCCAATGGTTTATGAAATACAGAGCTGACGTTATCACTTATGCTTCAATTGTCAGAATTTCTGTTGAGTTCGTTTCAGAAGTATTTTTTGTAAATTTTTTTACATTTTTCTCGTATTTGCACGCTTTAAATAATAACAATAATATTGCTATTGTGCTGAATTTAAGTGTTTATAGTAGTTAAAATGTTTGGCGTCGTGTGCCTTTAAATTGATCATGGTATTAAGATTACAGTGTTTTACCATTGACGATGATGAAATAATATAATGAATTCAAGCACGCTCACCGGAAGAAATAGCCCTTTGTTGGCCGAGTCGGTTGAGCTTCAGACTGTCACTCGATGGGGCGGAGTTCAATTCCCGCGGCCGGCTGATGAAGAGTTAGAGGAATTTATTTCTGGTAATAGAAATTCATTCCTCGCTATAATGTGGTTCGATTCCACAATAGTTGTAGGTCCCGTTGCTAAGTAACCAATTGGTTCTTAGCCACGTAAAAAAATCTAATCCTTTGGGCCAGCCCTAGGAGAGCTGTTAATCAGCTCAGTGGTCTGGTAAAACTAAGGTATACTTAACTTAACGGGAAGAAATATGGTGTATATTTATACGCTTTTATATTCATCATTGTATGAAGAGTTTTCGTATGATTTTCATACCAACATTAATAATAATAATAATAATAATAATAATAATAATAATAATAATAATAACAATAATAATAATAATAATAATAATTGCTAAAAAAATTCGCTATGTCGTGAATTAGCTCTTTTATAATGAAAACCCACAATTATATAAATAAATTGTATTATTACAAAACAACGTTTTATCTTTTAAAACTTATGCAATTTATATAAATGTGGATTTTTATCATAAAATAATAATAATAATAATAATAATAATAATAATAATAATAATAATAATAATAATAATAATAGTAATAATAATAATAATAATTTATAAAAATCTCATAATCGTGTGACACAAAAATGGTGAAGAATTAGAAATTATATATATATATATATATATATATATATATATATATATATATATATATATATATATATATATAATTATATATATAATTATATATATATATATGTGTGTGTGTGTGTGTGTGTGTGTGTGTGTAATGCCCTATTAACCAAGGTCAGATAGGGTCATAACCTCCTTCCACATGTTTTAAGATCAGTGTCATATCAGCTTTATCTCAAAGATACCACGGTAGCAATGGCCAGCCTGTGTACTGGGTCAGCACATTCTCTCTCTCTCTCTCGTTATCCAAGTCACTAACTAAACTAAGGAAGAACAGCAAAAACATGAATACAAAAATATAATTTATTCAGTAAACCAACATGGCAAGTAGATTGGAATCAAAATAGGAATGAAATGAGAATATCTGCATCCCAGAATTGTTAACCCAATTAACCAGGTAAGAAATATAACATAGTGCTATCAACGTCCACCAGTTGAGTCTTTACAACAAAAGAGTCAAAATAAGTCAACACGACGGTAGTCATGATTAGTCACATTCCCTTCCGTTTATATTGACCTCTATTCAATACATCTGAGAAAACAAAAAGGAAAAACACAACTTTTAAAAACAGGCATAGAGAAAAATAAATGTGGGATGTTTTCCCACGTTACCATCCGCAAAAGAAATGCACAAAATTAAACATGGTATCAATATAAATCAAAGAGACATAGCAGATAAAAAATAAATGGGGAGAAAGATATTCAGCATGGTAACTGGTGCAAAGAATCAGTACATGTTAAACAATGTTAATTAAACCCATTGAGGTTTTTGAAAATAAAGTTCCAGCTCACCTCACAGGCAGTCACAAAGTCTTCCAGGAAAGCAGATCTGAGCACAAAGGGATCTAATCCTGAAATGCTTAACCTGTACTCAAATTGAACAGTTCACACCTTCTACGACACGCCCATGAAAGTGAATGAATGAACACTCTAACTGGAACTTGACGGCTTCCGGCGACATAGCCAGCCAATCACCCAGGGCATGATGCACTCTGTCTCCATAAGAAGCTAGACTGACGCCAGGCCTTCGTCAGCACTGACTCACTGAATGCGTGGCACTGTTTCCAGAATAACTCCGAGGAAACTGCTTAGCTAAATAAATAAAATCTAACATATTCATCCTAAATTTTCTTCTTATATGTACAGTATATATATGCATATATATATATATATATATATATATATATATATATATATATATATATATATATATATATATATTTACACTCTATCATTGTGGATTTATTATCATTATTATTATTACGTGAATTAGAGCTGCAGCTCAGCATCTGAAAAGCCAGTTTTCCTCTATTATTGTCTTGTGACACTTCCAGCTATTCCATTTCTCATAACAGAAGGCCTATATTTTCTGCATGTTTGGGGAGTCTATAATCCCACAGTTACTTTTTATATATATATATTTTTTTGTTTCTGACAACGATAGGCGTCTATGCAGGTCATCTCTGCCAATGTGTATTGGCCAAAATATGGTGGCTTATTGAAATGTGTGGTGGCGCAGTGGTATGATTCTCGGCTACCAGTCGAGAGGGCCAGGGTTCAAATCCTGCTGCTCACTGGTGGCTCGGATTGAGCCAATGCACAAATCCGGTAGGCCGTCAGCCTAACGGTCTGAAAAAACTCGAGAGGCTCAGTAGGAGAATAGGTACCAGCCCTCTGGCTGAGGAGTTAAACAGTGGGCCTAGCGACACTCTGGCCAGTGTCATAGGCATTGGGACCTGTCCCCCACTGGCTGTCGGCCTAAGAAACAGGAGATCAGCGCCTGCCTTACGAGCCTACAGAGACCCAGGAGGACTTTAACTATTGAAATATATTTTTGTCTTCTATGGACCTTTTCAAGGAAAGTATTACACTTTTGATAACAGAAAGCAGATATTCATATATACAGGCGAGCATACACACACACACACACACACCCATATATATATATATATATATATATATATATATATATATATATATATATATATATATATATATATATATATATATATATATATATATATATATATATATGTATATATATGTATATACATACATACATGCACTGAGTATAAATAAATAGATGAGAGAGAGAGAGTAGAGAGAGAGAGAGAGAGAGAGAGAGAGAGAGAGAGAATTGTGTAAATAGTAAATATGTATTTATGTAAAATATGCATGTTTACTTACATACTTGCAGTTACGGAGTTGAAGGAGCATTGCTAATTTAGCAGGAATGTCAGGCGAGCTGATGAATTAGAATCAACACAAAAATATTTTTTTCCCTATTTTTTGTTTATTTAGTCCCTGGCAGTGATGCCCACTTGTTTGTATCTTAGTTTTATTACTGAATAAAAGTCGCTGGAAGCTAATGCAAAGCGGATATTCTGAACAAAGTTAGGTGTTCCACTGTTGCATTTCGTGCCAGTAATGAGATAACATTGAGCATTACATCACAAGTTTTAGGGTAAATGGTTCTAGGGGATCAATAAAATAGGTATAGGATTCTCTCTCTCTCTCTCTCTCTCTCTCTCTCTCTCTCTCTCTCTCTCTCTCTCTCTCTCTCTCTCTCTCATTTTTATGGTAGATCTTCCAAAACTATTTCCATGCAGTATTTCGTTCGACAGTATAGCATACAATTCCCTACTTTGGTATTCTTATGTGTCAGATATGTTTATAAAAATTATTTCAGTTTCAAATTTATTGTCAGTATTCAGTATTCTTTTATACTCCATTTGCTTAATTGAAGATGATATTCACATGCAAAAGGCTATCATATCTACAGAGTCGCTTCATTTATCATCACAACTCTTGTGTTTTAATCTAACATATATATATATATATATATATATATATATATATATATATATATGTATGTATGTATGTATGTGTATGTTTATATATATATATATATATATATATATATATATATATGTGTGTGTGTGTGTGTGTGTGTGTGTTTGTTTGTGTATATATATATATATATATATATATATATATATATATATATATATATATATATATATATATATATATATATATATATATATATATATATATATATATATATATATATATTCTTACAGATTTCCATCACATCGTCTCCTTGCTTGCTCAGTTTAGGGTCAAAGTCCTGTGTACTAAGGGGGTGGCTACCCAGGGCCTACACGTAGAAGTCTGGAACGGTACTTTTAAGGTGTCATTCGCATTGGGTCCAGATACGAAATTAAATTATTCACTAGGGAGTGCTTAACGCCAGGAAAACCAAACGTCCCAGATTTTAATTCCTTTTTTCATCTACTTCCTACTTTTGAGCTCTTTTACTGGTTCTTGAGTGTTCTTTACAGATGTCAGCTGATACCCAAATGCTGGAGAAACAGCTTCTTCCCTCAGGTGAAATCGACAGTCATATAAGCAGGTCAGGACCTGTTCATGCTCTCAGTTGCTACTCAATCTCAGTAAGAGAAGTCTTGCTGTAATTCCGTAGCCGTGTTATGTGCATGGCACTCTTTCTGTGAACTGGAAACCATAAGCTACAAGCAGCCTAGCCACAAGTGGCTATGTGAGGTCTAAAAGGGAGACACTGCAGATCATCCAGACATTATTGCAAAGTGCACATTGCAAGGCAACACACTGTATGTCTGCTGTTCCTTATCCTGAATCTCTCATTTTATTTTATAATTTCTCTCCCTAATAAATACTCTTTAATATACCATTACTCAGTGTTCAAGTGCTTCCCTGTGTGAATTAATTTCATAAATTAATTGTTCCTTGCTTGTAGTGAACCTTAAGTTACTCTTCCCATGTGCTTATAATTGCTATTGAGAGAAACCACATTCCCACGAAGCCTCACCTGGGATTATTCTGTTTCCAGACGCGTTATATCGTTCACCCTCGTTCTTCCTGAACATCCATCTTGCCTGGAGAATTCTGCCTTACTGCGGCAGGCTTATCAACGTGCAATATTGCAAGAAGTCTGTAACTGCAGTTGAATTCCTAAAGGAACCAACATCTGTATTACCTGGGCCACTGGTTCTCCGTTGTGCTGTAAATTTTATTATTAATTTCCTTATTGCAAGTAGAATCAGTATTTTGTTGTTCTGTTAATTTCTATCATTGATTTTCTTTATTTTCTATTATTTGAATGCCATAATCTGTGTGCAATAAAGTAGAATCTTGTATTGGTCAAAACTTTCAGTTGCTGACCTACCATTATTCTAATATGTGATATGTCTGTTCAAGTGTTTTATGGTATTTATGGCTGTCTAGGGTGAGTGTTGTTCAAGGTTGTCTTAATTAATATTTCATAAAAGTAACCAAATCGTGGCCAAACATAAAAGTGGCGGTCTAAAGCCAGGATTCGGCAGTCAACCAGCACTGGCAATTGCTAAAGCTAGACTGTTGGAAGTTATTCAAACTTGAATTAAATCATTTGTTTTTTTCAAATCTTCAGGGCAAGATTGGTAAAGGGACAATAGGTAAGTTTTGTCAAATTTCAGTGTTTGTTTTTTTTTTGAAGTGCGATAGGTATTGTTTTTTTGAAGTGCGATAGGTAGTGAATTGTAGAGTAATGCATGCTTAAAAGACTTTGTGATAGGACGTGAATTCAGCATTAGAGAAATTGCCAGAGTGAACTCAAGCATCGCCAAAAGTTCTAAAGTTGGCGAGTGCATAGAATAAGAACCGCGAACTTTTCCCGAGTCAGTCACAGCAGTGAGTTATTAAGTTAGAATGTACTTGCCACCTTGCATGCCAGCAGGTCGTGCATGAAACTGAATCTTTAGCTCCATTAGCGTAGTGCATGTGACATGTGAGAAAGAGTGCGCAACTTTCTCTCAGACAGGGTAGTGGACATTTTGTCAGTCCATAGGACATAGGTACACCACTTGTGGCAACTCTAGTCCCGCTAAAAATAAATTGGGGTAGCCACCGTCGTGATGAGATACGATCATTTGTCTCCCCTCATGCCAGATATTTTGTTCAAAGAGGAAGTTTTGCTGAATCCCAAAATCCTTCATTCATAGAGTAATCGGTGTGTTACTCGCATATCAGTTACCTAAAGAATGATATGTATTTTATTCTCATGCAAGAGACCAGTATTTAAATTTGTGCCTCGTAAATAAGAAAGATTTTCTTTTGTCTTAGTTTATGCATGCATATTCTTTGTGCACGTGACCAAGTAGCCATTGGAGGTCATTCTCAACAACCCACGTGATCCCAGTGATTCATTCATTCATATGCAGCCACTTTGAATTTCGCACAAGTAAATATTTTACAATCACTGTTAGTAACAATTCCTTTATGCTAATGGGAACAGAATGCTTAGTTGTTGTCTGTTTGAGAGAGTAGTCAATTTCATTAATTAAAACGCAAACTCCTTGTCAGTATTAACATGCTGCTCGTTTGGGAGAGAGAGAAAAAATTTCAGTTATTCTTATTAGTATGCTAGTATTTTAACCAAATCCATAGGAGGCATGTTTTGTTAAATGTGGGATATATTGCCTGAGGAATATAAACCATTGATTTACAACAGTCAGTTTTAAAAAGAAAATCAGAACCCCCATGTTATGTGTTAAATAAAATCTCTGAGATAGCCTCATATCTTTATTAGCGTGTACTTTTTTTTATCTTTTACTCATTTTATGCGGAGTGCTGTCACAATTTTACTCGCTCGTGTCCATGCTACTTGTGTAAATTTTCACAAGCCATTCATTGAGCGCTTTTAGGTTACTGAGCGGGTGCTCGAGCCGTTTCTTAAAGAAAAGAAAGGCAACTCAAACCAATAAACCTCTGCATCACAGAACGAACTTGGGTATAAGTTAAATTAACCACAGTTGAGCGAACTGTACTGCACCATGGGTAATTCTCAAGACTTGGGTACAAACCACAAGCAATAAACGTACATTGAGTGCAAATCTCCAAGCATGTGTTGACAAATACTGCTTAGGCCAGGGCCTGCAGACACATCTCGCAGCCCCACCTTGACTTCCTCTCTCACAGCGATAGGGAGTCCACAACCTTTTGGTTCTTAGGTACTAGCTGCCCATGAGTGCCAACCAAGGGATTTCCCTTTGCAATGCCACCAATCTGGTGCACTGCTAACCGAGTAACCCACCTGAAATGTCTTCCCTTTTTTCTGCTACTCATCGCATGTGCTCTGCTTTGTGCAGAGTGCCATTTCCTTTCATACAATTTACTTTGAGGCCAGCTAGTGCCATTCTTTGGAACCCACAGGCACACCAGTACCACACAAGAAAATAGTCCTGTGTTTTACACAACCAGCACCTATGATATTAGATATGGTACCAACCCTTAGCTTGTTCACCAATAATACCACGAGTCACTACAGTGTCCATGAGTCATAAGAAGTTTTGCTCACCAAGGACCACTCTTATTTAGTGTGACCATTTAACAGCACATTCAGTCACAGTGCCACCTTAACCAGGTGCATTCCAGTCTAAGTGTCACCCTCTCAAGGGACACATCCATAGTGTGCTTTCCCATCCACTCCACCAAGAACCAAGTGTCCTTCCAGCAACATGTTGCTGGAAACTCACCAAGCCTTCGTGGATATGGGGAAGGGTGCGGGGCTACAGGAAGAGAGCATCTAACCCAGTGGGTACAGCAGCAGCTTGATGCCATGCTGCAAAGAGAACAGAAGGAAAGAGAAGAACAAGGGAAGTACAAGCAAGACTAACAGCAGTATGAGCTGGCCAAAGAAGAAAGAGAGGAGCAGCAGAAAGAAAGAGAAGAGCAACAGCAGTATGAACTGGCAAAGGAAGAAAGAGAAACGAAGGAAAGAGAAGAGCAGCGGAAGGAGAGAGAAGAGCAACGGCAACATGAAATAGCTCTGAAGGAAAAGGAGCTCGAGCTGGTGAAAGCCCGACAAGACATTGCCACGGCTCTGGCCCAACCACAAGCTGCTAACCCCACACCCTCCTCACCTCATTCAAATATATCAGGCTGGCATTAACTTGCTCATGCCAACATGGACTGACGACGAGCCAGAGGCGTGGCTGGTAGAGGTAGAAGCGCTTTTCTCTAACTGTACTTAAACTGATCTCGATGAGACCTCCTGTCATTCTGTGACTGCTTTTATGCAATACAAAGATGAATATTTGTAAACAGCATCCAGGCAAGCTAACTACATAGTGCAGCAGATTGCTGTAAAAATCGTTCAGATAGTGAAACAAGCATGAAATTTGGCACAAACATTCCTAAGACTACGCCTTCTTGAAAAAGGCGCTGGCCACCTGAAAATCCAAGATGGCGGCTATTTTTCAAAAATGGCCGCCATCTATGTTGAGATTCACTGGTTTGGGAGCATCTATTGATGGAATATGCCAGTTTTTTTTTTAAACCTCGACTTTAGGTTATAAAATGTTCCATACCACACATTTTATTGAAAACCCTTACTAAATGAATTGTAACCAAGATGGCATACAAAATGGTTGCCATAAAAGTTTTTTTTTTCTATCCACAGCGCTAGCAGACATAGAGACCAACTGTTTTTATTTAATGGTATATTCATGTGATCAGACAGTTTAACTAATATGCTATTTTCAACTGAAATAGTAATGGTATGGTCACATACAACATTGTGTCTAAGACTGTAACCATAAAAAGAAAAGAAGAGAAATACGGACTAAACGCAACTAATCTATGTATAGGTCTCTCAACCTACACCTTTGAAAAATTGAGGATAAGAAGGTAGGCATAGCATGACACGTTGGATGCCTAAGCCAGATTATCTACTGAAGAGAGGGCAATATTTATCTAGACTTCACATTTGCAAAGTGCACAGAGCTGTGCAGGGAAGACCCAGCTTGTAGCACTTGCACCTTTCCTGACAGCCTGCTTTGCATCCACATTTGGTAAGCTGTTGGCAACTCTGGCTAAGGGCGAGTTGGCTGTCCAGAGGACTTGCCATGCTTCACCAGACTTTGCCATCCCCACTCAGCAGGGTTCTCTGGCTGTGGCTGACACTGGGTGGCCTGCCCCCACACACAACCAGCCTGGTACGCAGCACGCTTGGTGTTGGAGGAGCTCCCTGGTTGGTGGAATGGCCTCATATGCCCTTTGTTTTCTGGCAAACATATCAAGTCTAGCCTCATCCACAGTGCCAGCAGTGCTGGATCTTTCATACATAAGTATGACAAACCTCTCAGGACCTTCAGGTCACTTCTTCCACTCTGAGAGGGTAGTGACTCAGTTTGGAGAACACAGTGGAGGCCTCTGGAAAGATGTTCCATGTCTGCCAGGCGGTCTTCTTTGCCTTGCCCGAAGGCTGACACTGTATCACAGCCTGTGAACGCATGGAAGAAGAGCATGCCATTCACCTTCTCCTGGCCCAGAGAGTTGCACAGTCATGCACAGCAATCCAGCGCAGGCTCTGGCCTGGCCAAATGCCACCCATAGCTTCTCTAGCCCTAGATTGTGGAGAGAAGAAAGCACTGACTGCAACGACAAGAACATCTGTGCTGGCTTGTTTTAACCGTGATGGTCTTGGCTCCATGTTCTGTGGCATATTTGGCATGGAGAAAGATGCGGTGTCAGCTTCCTCATGAGAGCACTTTTCCAGTCCCTGAAGACTAGAGTGCTGAGGACAGCAGACCCTTTCGTGGCAATGACAACATTTGTGGCAGACATCTGGGCAACTTTGTCTGCCAGAACTGGAACAACTCTGTCTTGTTGGCATCGTGTCTTAGGAAATTGCGCAGTTGGATGGAATTGTGTTCTTGTCTGTCACCTTGCGCCTTCCTCCTGACCACGTTGGAGCCTGGTCTCAGCTTTGAGGCTGGATGGGCTTGTATACATCAAATACAAGATGTGATGATGTGTACTTGCTGCTATAGGATTGTATCACAGGCAAGAAGTCGCAAAGTGCATAGCCCTCAAAGGTCTTTCCTTTGGTGGCAAGGCATGGACCAAAGCTGATCCATCTACAATGAGGACATCAGTCTTGGTTTTTGTCTTCTAGTGTAACATGACTCTCCAGGACCGAGGTCAGCTGAGACTTGACATGTGTACAGCCTACCACCCTCACTAAGGGAAGCTGGAATGGGAATGTTTGAATTCCGTTTGGCCTGACAGGATATAAATAGCTTTGAGAAAAGCTGGCAATCCTCCTTCAGAAGTTTCTGCTTTGACTGTTCTACAGGAGCAGCTTCAAGAAGTCTTCTGTTCTTCTTATCGGCTCAAGAAGGAGACTTTGTTTGCCAAAGAGTCTGAAAACTTCTTCTGGAAATGTTCTCCTTGGTGGGGTGGGCAATGTCTTGTTGTCAATGGAATACTTTAGATCCTGGCCTTTCCTGAGGATGCTAGTTCCATGGAAGGAGGCCAGGCAAAGTTGCAGATGGGTTGACTGTCTCCATGTTGTCCATCACTGCAGTGGTGAACAACCCTTTGTTGCAGTACTGGGGACAGACCACACCTCCTCCAACAAAAGGGAACTATTTGTCCTAACTGTGGCATCTCCTAATTGTGCAGAGACCTCCAGTACCTGTCTGTCATAAGAGATACTGAGGCCATACTGATGTAGCATTTCAACCAGGTTTTTCTGGTTTTGGCATAGACTGAGAGTCCCATGTAGACTGGGAATGGTGTTTCTCTGTCTTTGGAGTGTCTATGAGTTGTTGCCCCTCTTGTATCGGGGGTGCAGTTGAACTGCATGAGCTGTGCAATGGCCTGGTCTGACTTTGATGCTCCACATCGTAACTGTGACTTGATGTCAGCCCCATGCTCAACCATCCCTACAAACTGGAGCAGGAGAGAGGCACAGAATTTCGTACACAAGCCTCAGAAAATGTGCCATCAAACCGTGACTGATGATCAAGTATAGACTTTCTGAGAATATTTGCTGCTTTAGCAATGATAACTGCCTCTGAAAGATCAGATGATTGGAGCAAGTGCTTTCCCACATCCTTTGAAATGCAAGTAATACATCTCTGCCAGATTTATGAGCCTCAAGTTCTGGAATTTCTGCCAGAAGTTTGTCTTTGAGTCTCGTGGAATTTACACTTGGTGACTCTACACCCAATTGTTCCAGACGTTGTTGGTAGAGGTGGCAACATCTGCCAGCCGAAATGTGACTGGATCATCTGAACAAAGGTTGTTTTCAACAATGTATGTCATCAGTTCTGACAGAACTAGTGGATACACATCTGATTCTGACTCAGTGCTACCTTGGTCTTTCTCAAGGCCTCAGGTAGGACCTTTTCTGCTGTAGAGGGCACAAAGACAGGCATATGGGATACTTAAACTCCTGTGCAATGACATCCCCACCAGTCAACTTAGCAAGGAGCTTGCCATCACTAAGTATCTCTGCACATTCACGCAATTTCAAGTCAAGGCCCTAGTACTAGCCTGTCTGAGATCAGATGCAGGTGCCACTTTCTCACAGAAAATGCAAACTTCATTGTCATGACTGGTTCGCGCAGTTTTGCACGACTAGTCTCAGTGTTGCTGGTCTGGTCATTGGATTGTCGCTTGCACGGTCCAGTTTAGTGTTGTTAAACAACAAGTAACAGTTCACATGGTATTTTGCTGTTTTTCCTGAGAGTGGCCTCTTATGCTATCACCTTCATCCAGCCTTGCTGGATCCATTATCAGTGGCATTTCATTAATTTCACTGAACATGGGAATGTTCCTTGCCAGTATTGTGTACCCATCATGGTCTAGGACATGATGACTTGAGGTGATGTCAAGTGCTCACCTCTTTGTCCTTCTGACAAAGACAACACAACTCCAGTTTGTTTTTCTACTGCTCAATATTGGATTGGCATCACATTCTGCCATGATTTCACTTTTGATTAAGGCCGAGGGGTTATCCTTTTACCACCTTTTAAACAAAGCACACATTCCTGTATGGGATCCAACCAGGTTCAGCCTCCTACACCTAGCCCGATCATTCATCCAGTGCCATTTAAGTCCCGTGTGATCTGCACACCATCCGGGTAAGTACATGAACCATCATGTACAGCCCCCATACTCCTTGGCTCGGTTTCCTCCCGCTGGCACATCCTGTCTATTCAGGTGCGGCTATCTAACTATAGCTGGTCTGGGGCTGTTAGAAAGCATTTGGGACACTAAACTAAACTATACTACAACTACTAGTCTAAGACTACAGGATTAGTAAAGCTGGATTAGCTGGCACTGAACCCCATGCTGAGTTACACAGCAGTGATGTCACCAGTGTGCCCTGGTGTGTGCAGACATACACTCTTTTACATTTATTAATTTTCCTTCAAAATTGATGAGTTATTCGAAAGAGATGGCCTCATTAGGGGATCTAAAACCACAGAAACCAAGATCCATGCTTAAAACGATAATTGTTGAACGGGCATTATTTCATTATAATTATTGTTTCTACCTTTCTTGGCAGCCATATAGCCCCCATATTTAAAGGTAAACTGTACTGGAAGCTACAGAAACATAATATTCACAAGAAATAGTATGGAAGAGCTTTACCATATTGCTAGAAGCAAATACATGCCATTCTAGTGAAAAATTAGCCAAAATCTGTCGATACTGGCCGCCATCTTGGAATTTGGTCGCCATATTAAATTTTTATGTACCAGCCTCTTTCTGATAGAGGGAACTTTAAAGAGCACTTGTGCAAAATTTCATGCTTGTTTGCACTATCTGAACGATTCTTGGTGAAATATGCAATTATCTGCTGCACTAACAGTACCACAGAGATGGAAAGGCTTGCTTCTTGCCAAGCATATGACTAAAGCCAAGGCCGCCCTCCGCATGCTGGATAATGATGCCAGGGGAGATATGGATGAAGTTCATCAGGCGATAACCAAGGCATACGAAATCACACTGGAGAAATGGAGACAATGGTGGAGGACTCTCCCAAAGGAAATTGGTCAGACCTATGCTGAATGGGCCTATCATTAGAACCCAGGCGGCCAGCACTGGCTCAGTGCCCTGGTATGTACAGAATTCAAGGATATAAGCCCAACCCTGTCCTCGCCGTACATCAACGACAAGCAACCCAGACATTCATGGAAAGCTGTCATATGGCTGATGCTTGGGAACCTTCCACTATCTTCTCCAGCACGTCCCACCAGCCCCTATTACCATCCAGTCATTTCAGACCTGTTCACCCAAAGAATGGACTCCATCCAAACATCCAGTATGCAGCCACCGCCATAAGACTGGGCATTCAGGGTCTGAGTGTCACTGTAAAGAGATAGCTACTAAGAAGCCTCCCTCCAAGCCTTTCTAGAAGGCCAAGGGCTTCTCTCCATCCACCTCCAAGCAGATGTCATAACCCACTGATGCCACAGCCAGCCTAGCCCATCCAAGAGGTCCGTACAAAGACTGCGGTGCTCCTGGTCATTATAGTGCTGGATTTCCTGTCTGCCCACAGCATGGCAAGACAACAAAACACATCCACTTTCTATCCAGTGACACAATAACCAAGCCGTGACCCGCCACACCTTCCGAGGAGTGGCTCAGCTCACAAGTAGTCTCAATGGCTCCCATTAACGGCTCTATCTCGCCAGAAGAACTGCCAGTTGTGGTAGATACAGGAGAAGACATCAGTCTGATCTCCAAGTCACGAGTGCTAGCCAGTGCCACTGTTGATGAAAACAGGAGCTGGGCCCTAAACTGGGTAGAGAGCATTACCAAAGACATTTCTACAGTCAAGCTCAAGGTCTTGACACCTTGGAGCACTATGGAGCATCACCTAGGTGTGTTAGACTCTATTAAGCCAGGGTATGATTTCCTACTGGGCTGAGATCTTCTATAGGGATCTCCCCCTTCAACACCCCTGAGCTGCCTGACAACCTTTGCCTTGAAGGACCCGACTGTAGCACCAGCCGACAAAAGCACTGCCCATGCTGGAAGGCATGCCTCCATCAACCGAATCACCTCCCGTATGCCCAACTTGCAAACGGAAGGGGCATTCACAGTGCCAGTACCAGTGGCAGTACAAAGGTAAAGGGAAAGCCTATGCAAAGCCTCTCTCTGAGCGTTTTGATCCACAAAGGATTCCTCCCTCTACATGAAAGGAAGGCTACCAGAAAATTCCTCCCTCGAAGCAAAAGGAATTTTCACACTACCGCTGTAAGATGTGCAAAATAAAGGGGAACTCCAGAAACTGGTCAGGATGCCCCAGCAAGCAATATACATCCGTCATTTCATCAGAGGGTACTTGTTACCCATCCTCATCAGGCACTCCTAATGTAAAATACCTGCCAGTGCCACCTGAGCGTCCTGAGCAGTGCCCTTCTCCATCCACCATGGACATTGAGCAGTTATCAAATGTGATTCCTGCGCCTGGCCCTGCCTTAGTGCCAGTGGCAGATCATGTCACCGATCTTCCTTTGGGAGAACCCCCAATTTACTTGAGTTGGCCATTGCTAATTGCGAGCCTCTCACACCCAATAATCCTTCTTCCTCGTCACCTCAGTCCTCAGCGGATGAACCTCTGGTGGACCCTACTATTACACCTTCTCTGGTCAACCAGGAACTGTCCAACCAGGACACAGAAGCTGTTACCGTCCCAGCTTCGGTTGTCTCAGCAGCTGGAGTAGGGAGTCTTCCTACAGGCCACGTTGATACCACGGTCTCTTACAGGGGTCTTACCTCTGATGAGGCTGGTCAAGCCGCCCATGCAGTGGATCACCTAAAGCTCGCACTGCCCAATCTGTATCCTCTAGTGTTACCCCTGGCTTTGCTCCTGAAGGCACTCCTGCACCTTCCCCAGAGTCGGTGTCCCCATCGCCTCCTAGGACCCTCGCAGGTAGACCTTGGAGGAACTTGAAGAAGAAGAGAAAGGGGCGGAAAAGACCCAATTAGCCTATTAGTGCCACGAGCTCTCCTTGGCACTCATGTCACATGTGGCACAGTGATTCCCATCACAGAGTGATCCTGGCACCTACCCAGAGAAGGTAGATCTCTGATCAGGTAAATTGCAGAAGTACTTACAAATCCTAAGAAACCTTAGAGGCACTAACATCCTTGACAAGATCCTGTAAAATAGTAGTAGTAACCTGTAATTTGTAGTGATAAAATGTTGTCTTATATATTAGAGCCATTGAGCTCCTATGGCACGTAGTGATAAAATGTTGTCTTATATATTAGAGCCATTGAGCTCCTACGGCACTCTTGGCACAGTGCCTCATTTTAGTAGAGTATATACCAAGCACCTGAAATCCAGAGGAGGCTTGGGTACCTCTGTCATGGGGTCTACTATCAAATTAAGTAGGATGTAATGAGTTAGAATTGCCCTCTAGCTGCGCAAGCTGAAGGACACGCCCTAGCCACTCATACTCATACATTATGTGGCATTCATTAACACCTCATGTTGCATGTTCCTTTTAAAATGTTGTGCATATGTCATAGAGTAAAACCTTCTTGCTTTGTAATAGTACTCATGTAGTTAGCTCATTGTCACTTGAATTGGTGCTGCGGCAGCCTGATCATATGTCATGTTAATGATAATTCGCAACAGTAAATTTAAACGTTGCTAGGAATACATTTTGATTGTCGTCAGAGACAGCTAGTTAAATACCCGCAGACATCTTTGAGTTAGTGTTAGGGACCTTAATTTAAGTAAGCTAGTGAACTCACATCCCCTCGTAGAAGTTAGGTATATCACCTTAGTTATCCTCGTTGCATGGGCAAGACCCAATAAAGGAAAGGGATTAATGTAATAGAGACTACCGGCTCGTTCTAGTGCAGACTGTCACACCCGAGAGTGGAATGTCTGCTTAAAAAGGGGGGAGCTCTTACAGATTTCCGCCGCCATCGTCTCTTTGCTTACTTAGTTTAGGGGTCAAAGTCCTGTGTCCTAAGGGGTGGCCACCCAAGGCCTACACACAGAAGTCTGGAACGGTACTGTTAAGGTGTCGTTCGCATTGGTCCAGGTAGGAAATTAAATTATTCACTAGGGAGTGCTTAACGTCAGGGAAACCAAATGTCCCAGATTTTAATTCCGTTTTTCATCTACCTCCTACTTGTGAGCTCTTTTACTGGTTCTCGAATGTTCTTTACAGATGTCAGCTGATACCCAAATGCTGGAGAAACAGCATCTCCCCTCAGGCGAAATCGACAGTCATATAAGCATGCTCTCTGTTGCTACTCAGTTTCAGTAAGAAAAGTCTTGCCATAATTCCGTAGCCTTGTCATGTGCATGGCACTCTTTCTGTGAACTGAAAACCATAGGCTACAAGCAGCCTAGCCACAAGTGGCTACGTGAGGTCTAAAAGGAAGACACTGCAGATCATCCACCCATTATTGCAAAGTGCACATTGTACATCTGTTGGCATTCAAGTTTACCAGCTCTCTGTTCCTTATCCTGAATCTCTCATTTCATTTCATAATTTCTCTCCCCAGTAAATACTCTGATATCTCGTTACCCAGTGTTCAGGTGCTTCCCTGTGTGAATTAATTTCGTGAATTAATCGTCCCTTGCTCGTAGTAAACCTAAAGTTATTCCTCCCATGTGTTTATAATTGCTATTTAGAAAAACCACATTCCCACGTGTTTTATCGTTCACCCTCGTTCTTCCTGAACATCCATCTTGCCTGGAGAATTCTGCCCTACTGCAGCAGGCTTATCAGCGTGCGATATTACAAGGAATCTGTAACTGAAGTTGAATTCCTAAAGGAACAAACATCTGTATTACTTGGGCCACTGGCTCTCCGTTGTGCTGTAAATTTTATAATTAATTTCCTTATTGCAAATAGAATCAGTATTTTGTTGTACTGTTAATTTCTATTATTGATTTTCTTTATTGAGAGTTGAATCAGTACTCTATTATTGGAAATGCCATAATCCGTGTGGAGTAAATTAGAATCTTGTATTGACTGTGTCCTTCTACAGCAGACCTACCATTATTCTTAAATATGTGATTTGTCTGTTCATGTGTTTTATGGTGTTTACAGCTGTCCAGGGTGAGATTTATCCAAGGCATATCGTAATTAATATTTCACTAAAGTAACCAAACTGTGCCAAACGCAAATACATGTGTATGTATGTATATATATATATATATTATATATATATATATATATATATATATATATATATATATATATATATATATATATTATATATAATATATATATATATATATATATAATATATATATATATATATATATATATAATATATATATATAGATATATATTTATATATATGTGTGTGTGTGGTAAAACATGATATATATACAAGTATGCCCGTATTAGAGCCTGGCAGTATATAGTGTTTAGATACTTACTTGGAGTATGTGACTATGTTCATAACAGACCTTTCAGATTTGCATGATCCTTGGTTAACTTTTTTTTTTTGTTTTATTTTTCAAATGCTTCACTGTTCACCTGCATTTCGCGGGAGTAAATTGCGAGAATACTCTCACGTTTGTGAGGTTAATACCACCTTTCAGCCAAGTCCAGCGGAATCGATCTTGATTACCTCACTCGCCTGAATATTAATCCTCTGCATCGAGGTGGTCGAAGGTTGATGGGGATCGCTGTGTCAGCAGTTCCGCTCTCCTCCTCTCTCTCTCTCTCTCTCTCTCTCTCTCTCTCCTCTCTCTCTCTCTCTCCGGTTCGTGACTGCAAGCAGAAGGTCAGGGTCACCCATGTTGCCACCCCTTTTGATGAACCCGTCGCAAAGCCTTCCCTTATGCTTTCTTTGCATGGGTCAGGGTGCTTTTGTGTGCATCTCATCAGCTTGATCACACATATACGCGCACACACACACACACACACGCTTGCGAGCACACATGCACGCGAAAACATAAACAATCTTGGCAAACACTTACATGTCAGAAACCATGCAAAAACACTGACATTCCCCAACATGACCTCAGCAGTTGCGTGACCTCGGGCACTTCTGCTGCAGCCGAGACGATAAGTCTCTGCTGGCTATGATTATTATCCTTTGAGAAATCGGGCGGCTAATGGTAAGAGCCGCTGTTGTTATTGGAGGCATCCGTTTCTTACAGAGCGATTCCCTGTGATTGTCTTGTGGTAGGTCGTTCGGTTTTTCGGTATTTCTGTCAAGAGTACGGAACAAGCTTCGTCGTCAAATAAGGAAATTCTCAGGGACAGTTAGTGTGATTTGCCTTGGCGGTTCTCTCTGATCTTTCTGAAGTAATTTGCGCGTATCTAAAGAATGTTAAATATGATCACTTTTAACGTGTGGTATGAGCGTTACGTAAGGTATTTCTGGCGGGCTGCTTTCTCAGCATTTATTGATTCAGCTTCATTATACGTAAAATATATGTGTGTGTATTATGAAAAAATTGATCGCGGTGCTTTTGTTTAGATCTTCTTGGTCACAATCTTTTTCGTGTTAGATCTGGACTCTCTCTCTCTCTCTCTCTCTCTCTCTCTCTCTCTCTCTCTCTCTCTCTCTCTCTCTCTCTCTCTCTCTCTCTCTCTCTCAAAAGTATGAGACACCGTCCTTTCTAAGTTCCAAGACGCGAGAAATTTAACCCTAATTACGAAAGTCCGGAGAAAATTGCGACTTTTAAGACAGAAAGTTACTTTCTAATTTTATTTTGTTGATGTTGCAGTAAAACTTCGCCCTGGAGATGATGGAGTTATATTTTCATTGTATTTGATAGCATTTTATCTTTTCAGACATTCTTGCAAGTCAGAAGGGTTTTTGGTTTTGCCATTGTGGGTTTTGGTTTTGCAAAGTCTCACTAACAGAAATGTATAGTTAATATTGTTTGTCGAAATTTACCATGAAGAAATTAAATGTTTGATTCTTAGGTGTTACAGACTTTGCAAACACAAGAGTTGCACAGAAGAAAAACTGGACCCTATAATTTTCTGTTGCATTATTATCTTTGCATATTTTTTAACTTCTTAACGAAAAGTCCTTTTTTTAATCTCTTCTTTTCTTAATTTTTTCTTTTAATAGGAAATACCTTGTTTAAAAGCTGTGAAATGGAGGTTTATGGTGTGTCATCTGTTTGTGTTTTCTTCAGTACTAGACGTGCTGTTGATAAGACTTCGATATTGGTGTAAAAAGCATTTGAGAGACAGTTGATGTTTTGTTATACGTAGATCTCACTCTTGATCCAGCTCGGTGGAAGCGGAGCGTGACAGAAACTCCAGTCTTATATTCTCTAGGCCACCGTTTCTCAGGATAAATAACGTTTATACCTATTCCGTGAGTTGTCTAGTTGTAATATAATAATTTACGCCTATAAAATGTCGATACCGATGTTGGTTTATAAATAAAACTTTGTAATTAGTAGTTTCTTATTCGTACAGAGGTCAGCTTTATGATCAATTACAGTCGCTGATATGTATGTATCCATTATTTATTTCCATTTAATAATTGTTAGTCAGGTCATTACGAAATTAGAAGACCGTAAGTAAATAGGATTTACTCCCCCTTTTTGTACGTTATGGCTTTGCATATAATATTTAACTTCAATCCATTATAATATTATATATATATATATATATATATATATATATATATATATATATATATATATATATATATATATATATATATATATATATAATCTTATATATAAAAGTGAGTGTTTGTACATGTTAGTTTGTAACTTTGTGTACTTTTGCTTATGAAATCCAGAACTGCTTCACCGATCCAGACAGAATTTGGCACGTGGCCATCATTTGACCCAACTTAGATAATAGGGTAGGTTTCAAACCAGTAACCCTGACCCCTTCCCTTTGTAACTTATATGGCAAATAAACTCGACAGGTTTATCATACCTCATTTCATGTGCTTGCAGCCATTGAAATATATTATTGAAAATGCTTTGTAGTTGCTACAGTAATACATGGGTAAAAGGGACAGGCAACACAGTAATATCTGGATAAAGTGGACAGTCACCACAGTAATACGCAGTTAAAGGTGACAGTCACCACAGTAATACCAGAATAATGGGTGAAGATAGCCCAGTAATAACTGGATAAAAGGGACAGTCAGCACAGTAATACCTGGATTAAAGGGACAGTCATCATGGTAATACTTGGATAAAAGGGACAGACAGCATAGTAATACCTGGTTAAAGGGGACAGACAGCATAGTAATACCTGGATAAAAGGGACAGTCACCACAATAATACCTGGATAAAAGGGGCAGACAGCACAGCAATGCCTGGTTAAAGGTGGCAGACAGTACAGTAATGTCTGGTTAAAGGTGTCAGGCAGCACAGCAATACCTGGATAAAAGGGTCAGTCACTACATTAATACCTAGATAAAAGGGACAGTCACCACAGTAATACCTGGATAAAAGGGACAGACAAAACAGTAATACCTGGATAAAAGGGACAGCTGCTGCAGTAATTTCTTGATACAAGGGAGAGTCATCACAGTAATACCTGGATAAAAGGTATAGAGAGCACAGTAATACCTAGATAAAAGGGACAGTCACCTCAGTAATACCTATCAGTTCACCCACGACTGTTTGGAGGGTGAACGTTCTCATGAAAAAAGTAGAACAGTCAGTCAGACCGTCAACACAAACCCCTGCCCTCCCCAGTCCCCCTACACTTAGACTGTCACTCAGAGTTTTCCCGGGCAGCGCTTGGTTGGTCAGCTAGCATATTATATATATGTGTGTTGTGTTTGCTTGTGTGTACATACCCTATATATATTTTACACACACACACACACACACACACACACACACATATATATATATATATATATATATATATATATATATATATATATATATATATATATATACACACACATATTTACAAAATTCGGCTCTCCAGTCCGTTAGCTAGGAAGTCAAATTTCATGGGGACTGCAGGAGACCCCCACTAGGGGGGACAAAATGTAGTTGTCCTAACCCCAATATCGTATGATATTGGCAGGTACGATATGGGGGGGGGACAGAAAGCTGTTAGAGCTCAAGGACAGGCCATGTTAGCAAATGGGCCGCAAGGCTGACCCTTAGTTAGTGTTAACTATAAGACCTATTTCCCCCTGACCTTTGTGCTGGCTGTTATTTGCTTCTTGCAGATGTACCGCTGGAATCAAATAGGGTGTCTCTGCAACCTAGGTCGATCTCACTCCATGCCCAACCTCAGAAGCGCAAGGTCGCTTCTCTGTCTTACTCCCACTGGCCATGTGTCAGGACTTCTGTGGCCTGAATCCACCTTTTGCAGTAAGGTACATCTTGAAGTTGCAAGTAAAGCCAGTGTTCTTTTCCTTGTCATAAATTTCTCTCGGTTTTCAGTATTTCCAACTTTTCATTCTTCCAAACAAAGTCCCTTTGTTTCCCACAGCCCAGCATGCACATTTTCCCTCATGACTTGTTCCAAGCCTAAATTAAGTTTGTTCTGTGATAATAATTAGAGCATTCCCACCATAGTGTTGCCTTGTGCTAATTAAATCTAATTAATAATACACCCCATCGTGAATAATTAATTTCATGTGAGAGAAAGTTTTTATGTAAATGAATGCTGACCTGGAATTCTTTTCCAGAATCCTGTTATCTGGCGCTTCGCGTTCTGCCCCTGCCCTTGTGAAACAATTGCCTAAGAAGAATCAGTTCCATCCTCTGAAATCGACAGTCTACAAGGGCCACTTGTAGGGTCCCCCAGCGTTATTGATGTGCTAATGTAAAATAATTTTGTCATCCAGTCTTAAGCAGTTTATAAGATTCATGTCAAACTTTTATTTATTTGCTAACTGTAGTTACACTTTTTTTATTGCACATTACATGTGCCTTGATTGCTGGTGTTGGCCCCTAAGGCAAAATTACATTCAAAATTCAATTTAACTCGTCCAACCGACTAGAACATAACTATATATATATATATATATATATATATATATATATATATATATATATATATATATATATATACACACACACACACACACACACACTCAATACGTGAAATATCTCAGAAACACTTGCGTAGCCAATTACGGTACACCTGACTTCACAAATGTATATCATGTCAGCAAGAGAGAAAAAGAAAGAAAGAACCTTGTATCGTCGCTAGTTTCTGTTGGTTATGTACCCCATATTTTGTGCGTGTTAAGCTTTAACCCATATTCACTGGCCTTTAGCATTCGTTAATATTTATATGCCTGTCTTCGCTGAAATAAATTAGGATTAAAAATCATGTTTATCGGTATTATCCTGAGTTTGACGACTCAGTATGAATGAAAACGGCCGAATTTAAGACGATCCCTCCCCCTCTCTCTCTCTCTCTCTCTCTCTCTCTCTCTCTCTCTCTCTCTCTCTCTCTCTCTCTCTCTGCTGCAGCTGGTCATAGGCAGTTATCTTCGAACTGATACCGAACTATAACGCTGACCGTGTCAAAGTGCCGATCGTAAAAGTGAACCCAGTGTTGATATCGAAAGTTACTGAAGACAAAGGCAGCTTCGTACACCTATTTTCCGAATTTATGTGCCAATGATAAAATCGTTCCCTTTGTGCTCCCTAAGTATTTGCCAATATTAGGCTAGGTGAAATTTGTACCTGAACTTTCATGGCATGGATGTCTTTAATGCAAGTGACGGTTCTTTTACAATGCGGGAGTTCAGTAGCTTGTATCCTGAGTGTTCCTCTATTTTATTTTATTTTTCTTTAGTGAACCCGTATTTTGTGTAATTTTGATCTTCAGTCCCCCTTTTTCATTTTAATTTTTCTAGACTATCCTTCTCGCTTTTATTGGCATACACGGAAATAATTTTTCAAAAAACGGAAAAAAAATAATTTACTAATTCAGATATTCCTTTTACAAGCTTCGTACATATTTGCAGAAGTGTTTGACCGCTTATATTATTGCGTTAAGGGGAAAAGTTACCTGCCATTTGAAATTTTTGGTGTTCTCAAAATAATTGCATAAAAAAGCTACATAAGCATCAGGGTAATTGCAGAAAAATCTCATTATCATTATATATACTAAAACCATCCTTGTACACGGAATTGGAATTCTGGAGCGGGAATCCCCACCAATATCTGCAAGATATATATCTGCATGCGCTGACTCCCACCCAGAGGAACGGCTTAATCCTGGAGAAATAGATTTGAGGCAAACGGTGCCCAACGTGTGGCTGAGTGATTGAGGGTAATTGAAATGATGCCAAGGACAATCCAGGAGATAGAGAGGGCGTCGTCGATATGACAGGAAGAGGGGAAGGAGGGAGGGGGAGAGAAAGACTTGGGTTCTAGAAAGAGGTTGTTGGAGGGGGGGGGGGTGGTTACTCAAGAAATTGGGAAAGGGACGCTGTTGTCTGCGTGATGGACGAGGTCTGCTATTAAAGTAAGAGTCACGTCTACAATATGTATGGTAATGTAAGTAGTGTCAAGGCTAAGGTCAAAGGTCGCTCGCTTTTTGGGCCATAGTAGCTTCATAGTTTTATCATCAAAGGAGAGCTGTGCTCTCTCTCTCTCTCTCTCTCTCTCTCTCTCTCTCTCTCTCTCTCTCTCTCTCTCTCTCTCTCTGCCTCGTATTGCAATAATACCTGTTGTTGCTCACAACCAGGAGACCTAAGGAAATGAATTATGATTATGAACATGGTTGTTAGACGCCATTTTTGGGATGCAGCTGTGGTTTGAAAGAGAAAATAAATTGCAATGAAAGCACAGATGTGAGTGGAAACTAATTATCCTCATCAGATTCTCTCTCTCTCTCTCTCTCTCTCTCTCTCTCTCTCTCTCTCTCTCTCTCTCTCTCTCTCTCTCTCTCAGAATGTTTTCCCTTGCCGGTATCTTCCTTTGTTGGAGCGCAATTCAATATCTATCATGGCCCATCCTTGTCGTGAAACTTCAAGACAAGGCCTCCTGACAAAGGATTTTATTGACAGTAAAATGTTTAGAAGAGAAAACTTTCACGGAATCTCTCTCGAAGTTTCCTCTCCCTCTTCCATTATTCCAGGCCTCACGTCAGCAGTCAGTGCCACAAGATGGTTATAGGCCATCTTTGGGATTCGGGCTGTTGACTATTTTATTGTGAACCATTTTAGCTTTAATCTGTATTTTTTAATCTTTCAGTTCTTGTGCCTAATCCATAAATATCGTTCTAAGTCCTAACATCGGGGACCATTGATGTTTTGAAACACCTGTAGTTATTTGAATATTTGCCCTCTTTTCAATTTTAGTGTAGCTCTAAACAACAGCTTGATTACAGACTTATTTTCAAGTATGGTACCATTGCAAATACATGTCAAGGGACTCTTGTCTTGTAAGTTTCACTACCATAACTGGACTAGGATATTCTAAACTGTCGCCTCTCTCTCTCTCTCTCTCTCTCTCTCTCTCTCTCTCTCTCTCTCTCTCTCTCTCTCTCTCTCTCTCAGTTTTGTTTTGAGTCTGCTGTCGAGGGCTAAATGAGAACGTCACCAATTCCTCTTAAAATTTTTAATATACTTGTGAAGGATGTAAAGGTTTGGCTTAATACAGACGTTAATGGAAGAATGACTGAGTTGCTTTTTCCCAAGTCATTATTACCATAACATGGTTTACATTGTTTATAAATGCAATCTATGTATTCGAATAGAATCCTATAAGATTCAAAAGCAAGTAAAAAATGCGCTGAAGTTTCTTCGGAGCAATTGAGTTTTCTGTACAACGTATAATGTTGTATAAAACTATCCTACGACCGGCTAGCGGCTCAGTTGCTCCCCAGATGCGGTCAACTTAAGGGGCGTCGCACGCCTCTGGAAAGTGCTGCCAGACGCACGGTCCACGGCTAACCTTAACCTTTAAAAAAAAAAAGAAAAAAAAAAAAAAAAACTGAGGCTAGAGGGTTGCAGTTTGGTATGTTTGATGATTGGAGAGTGGATGATCAACATACCAATTTGTAGCCCTCTAGCCTCAGAAGTTTTTAAGATCGGACAAAGCCGTCACATTAGTTTTCTTTTACAGAATATTAAAATATATGAAATGTAACAATTTTCCTACCTTATTCCACGGAGAAAAGCGCTTGAATTGTACGTCTTTGTCGCATATTATAAAAGTTTTTATCGGACTTTTCTTAAAAGTGGATTACGAGAAGCTGGGATAAGCTCGCATTGATGATGAAGAAAATGATTGAATTTTTCTCAACCGGAAATTGTTTCAGAGCGCTATGAAAAACTCATTTTCAGATCTAATATCTTTATTGCTCATCGACTTAATCCAAAAAAGGAGGAACAGAAAGTATCGGTAAATCGCACAGAAATATCGATAAAAGAATAGTTCCATCTGCGTGTTTTTTTTAAATGCAGACGAAGAAAGTATAGCTAAAGACAGAGGAATAATAAATGAGCTATTTCGTGTGATCGCCATGATTTTCATCTATATCCGAAGGAGGTTATAACGCTGACTTGCAGGGAACGAAATTGCCTTTTGAAGCGAGGGCTCGAATAATTAGTAAAAGTTGCAGGTATTGTTTTTTTTTTTTTTTTTTTTTTTTTGATTGACGGGACCTGAGGCATCTTGCATCATTCATTCATTCATTCATTGCGTAACTTGGCGTTTCCGGCGCTCATTGTAATTTCATCAGGAGGGTTTGAAATCAATCCGATATGCTAACTCGCCAAAGTAAATTAATTGAAGCTTTCAAATATAAAATAACCAAACTTTTGGCAAAAGAGTTACATTGAAAATGTAATGTAACAAAAAAAATTTTAACTAATATGAAAGTTATTTGGAGAATTTGATGGAAGATTTTCTTACGATTAAATTGGCAACTATGAAAATATGAGAATAATATTGTCAGTTAATTTTTGCAGTGCTTCTACAAATAAAAGTGTGGCGTGAATTATCCTCGAGTCGTTATATGGAATGCTTTGAATGCATCTTTTTGTTAATAAACGAATTTAAAGTGATTTGACAGGAAAGCACAGCGTCTTTTTTAAATCGTTTGTGCCGATACATACATCAGACTTTCACTAGAACAACAGCGTATCTGCATGAAATGAAAAAAGGGAAAAATGTTATTGAAATTTGGCAACTTTCAAATTGCATTACATCCATTAATGTACTGTATATGCTAAAGTAGGACATCATTTTTTCCCCTTAAATAAAGCTCCGTTTGTCTACTTCACAGCTATCATTGTTATAATTAACCTAGCTAACATGATCTAACCTAACCTTAACCTCAACTAACCTAACCTAATTTCCCATGGTATGCACGACTCCTAATCCGAAAAATTAGTTCAGGCACTTTGTTGTTCTGGTGAAGACCTCATATCCTTCTCTTGGGTCAGATACATTGGCTTCCTCTGCCTTCGCACTTTTTACATTTTTATCAACTGGCCATTGGTATAGTGGTGTACAATAAGCTCATAAATTGCGATCGCAAAGATGTGTTTTCATGCATTCCTCTTCCCACGCTGAATTGTTCCACTGTATTGCCTTCAGTGGGTTCGTCCCTGCCTAATGGACCGAGTATATCACTATTATTAATGTGAGTAATGGTCGAACTGGATTCCTCAATATTTCGTCCAAGAGTCGCTGCCTTCTTCTTCATCTTCTTCTCCTTCTTCGTTCATAAATAGGAGAGGGATGGCTGTAATAATTCCCTCTCGTCTCTCTGCGTCGTCTTCATCCATAATTCATTCTCCGTCTGCATCCAAAACCAGTTTCTTTTTCGTAAGCCTCCCTCTCTCTTAGTTTTCATTCCTTGGAGCAATCTTTAGGTTTTTATTCCTTTTTCATTAGAATGAATGGAGTGGGTAGTGTGAACGGAGAGAAGGAAGAAGATAGATTCTGGTTCATTATGTTGGAATGTAGGTTTTATGTAAATTGCCTCAACGGAGCAGCATTGTCTAGTAAATAGGTAGATAGGTTTCTCCTGCGCTGAGGATGTCTGACAACCATATCGTTATACAAATGCATTTTTGGGGGATAATTATTCTTGAAACCTTCAATATTTGCTTGAGCTTCCACATCAAGTAGGAAACCCACTTTTATTAGGCAAGTTTTGTTATTCGCATACAACATGAACGCATCCCTTCCAAAAATGAAACTGAGAGAAGAGGTAAAGGGTTAAGTAGAGAGATAAGCTCAATATAATTGATATTATAAGCTACTGGTTATTCGTATGATTATGAAATATTGAGCAAATTTTTTATGTTAGTCATTTTTCTGCGATCTAGCTATAATAAGAGTTTCTCTGGAAGTACCTTGCAGGCCTTAGAGCATTAAAAAACACCTTGATTACTTATTACAGGTGATTTCGATAATCGTGCAATTACAGGCAATTTACGTCTGTTATGTAAGATTGTATCCAATCGTGGCTCTGTATTAAAAGGGCAGTAGGTCATTTCAGGAGAAAGCTGTTTCAGTATTTTTTTTTTCTTGGTCGCCGAAGGTTTTCTTTCTTTCTTTCTTTCTTTTGGAGGCTTCATCAGTTTCCTCTTTGAGGTGTCTTGTGAGGTTTTATTTTTATCAAGAATCCGTCTAAATATTCAGGCTAACGTTCTTGGGGGAACAGCTATGAAATGCGGCTGTGAACTTGCATCTTGTGTTGTTATTTTTCCTTCCGTATTTCCTTGTAATATTAGTTTTTCATTATTTCTTTACTCCGTATTGGCCTAAAAACACTTTAGAAAAGAGCAAGGATTTTAGGCTAGCGTACGTATTATCAATGCTATTCCTTTTTTGGAATATTTTATTTTTTAGTGGCACAGTTAGTGCATGATTTACGTCAGGCTAGCGTACTCTATTAGTAATGCTATTTATTTTTAGAATATTTTATTTTGTAGTGGCACAGTTAGTGCATGATTTACGTCAGACTCGTGTTAAAAGTGCATAAGCTTGGCCCCTCTCGATAGAATCCGTCTAATAATTATCTTCATTGTCAAAATTTACCGTATTAACAAATAGTGAAGCGTCAACGTCAGTCACTTTTTCAAAGCAGACGGAAATTCATAATGTTGATCTCTTCCGTGAAATTTCCTATTAAGGAATTAAATTTCGTAAGTAGGTCCAATCTAGAATTGGGCCTTTTCCCAACGTTCCCAAAACAACTGAATTGATCTATTGCTAAGTCAGTATTATTATTATTATTATTATTATTATTATTATTATTATTATTATTATTATTATTATTATTATTATTTATTAATTTTTTTTTTTTGTGTATCACAGTCATCCTATTCGACTGGGTGGTTTTTATAGTGTGGGGTTCCTGGTTGCATCCTGCCTCCTTAGGAGTCCATCACT
The DNA here is from genome assembly GCF_040412425.1 of Macrobrachium rosenbergii. NCBI lineage: Eukaryota > Metazoa > Arthropoda > Malacostraca > Decapoda > Palaemonidae > Macrobrachium > Macrobrachium rosenbergii. The sequence continues at coordinate 55,904,898 of NC_089752.1, read as the reverse complement.
TTTCTCACTATGTGCGCTGTTTCTAGTAGCACACTTTTCTGCATGAGTCCTGGGGCTACTTTGGCATCTAGTTTTTCCAGATTCCTTTTCAGGGATCTTGGGATCGTGCCTAGTGCTCCTATGATTATGGGTACAATTTCCACTGGCATATTCCATATCCTTCTTATTTCGATTTTCAGGTCTTGATACTTATCAATTTTTTCTCTTTCTTTCTCATCTACTCTGGTGTCCCATGGTGTTGCGACATCAGTGAGTGATACTTTCTTCTTGATTTTGTCAATCAGTGTCACGTCTGGTCTATTGGCACGTATCACCCTATCTGTTCTGATACCATAGTCCCAGAAGATCTTTGCCTGATCGTTTTCTATCACTCCCTCCAGTGGAGGGCTTTTGCTACTGGATCATGCCTCTTTTTGTACTGGTTCTGTGCAAGCGCCGGACATTCACTTGCTATGTGGTTTATGGTCTCGTCTTTCATATTGCACTTCCTGCATATGGGTGAGATGTTATTTCCATCTATTGTTCTTTGCACATATCTGGTTCTTAGGGCCTGATCTTGTGCCGGTGGTAGCATTCCTTCTGTTTCCTTCTTGAGTTCTCCCCTCTGTAGCCATTGCCATGTTTCATTGTTGGCCAGTTCTTTTGTCTGCCTCATGTACTGTCCGTGCATTGGTTTGTTGTCCCATTCCTCTGTTCTATTTTCATTCTCCTGTATCTGTATATTTCTGGGTCTTTGTCTACTTTTATCAGTCCTTCTTCCCATGCACTCCTTAGCCACTCGTCTTCACTGGTTTTCATATATTGCCCCAATGCTCTGCTCTCGATGTTGATGCAGTCCTCTATGCTTAGTAGTCCTCTCCCCCCTTCCTTTCGTTTTATGTATAGTCTGTCTGTATTTGCTCTTGGGTGTAGTGCTTTGTGTATTGTCATGTGTCTTCTAGTTTTCTGGTCTGTGCTGCAGAGTTCAGCCTTCGTCCACACCACTACTCCTGTGCAGTATCTAATTACTGTTTCCAGAGTTGGGTTTTGACTTGAGTATCGCCTTAAGCCTCTGCACATATTCTTTCCTTCATCTCTTGGTGTTTTATATCCTCTTCTTCTATTATTCCCAGGTATTTGTATCCTGTCTCATCTATGTGTTTGATGTTATTCCCATCTGGTAGCCTTATCCCTTCAGTCCTTGTTACTTTGCCTTTTTGTATGTTGACTAAGGTGAATTTTTCTATTCCAAACTCCATCCTGATGTCCCCAGATACAATCCTTACTGTCTGGATTTATCTGTTTCCCTGATGCTCTTACCGTATAGCTTGATGTTGTCCATGAACATCAGATGGTTAATTCTGTTGCCTCCTTTCTTGAGTTGGTACCCAGCATCCGTCTTCTGCAGTACTTTTGTCATGGGAATCATGGCTACTACGAAGAGTAGTGGGGACAGTGAGTCGCCTTGAAAGCTCCCTCTCTTGATGTAAACCTCTGCTATTCTTATCCCAGAGCTTGTAAGTACTGTATTCCAGTTGCGCATTGTAATTTTAAGGAAGCTGATGGTGTTTTCCTCTGCCCCATATATTTTCAGGCATTCTGTTAGCCGCGTGTGCGGTATCATGTCGAAGGCTTTCTTGTAGTCAATCCTTGCCATGCTTAGGTTGGTTCTCCTTCTCTTACTATTCTTCATTACCATTTTGTCTATTAGGAGCTGGTCTTTTGTGCCCCTACACTTCTTTCTGCAGTCTTTCTGTTGGTGGGGGATGGTGTTTGTATCCTCTAGGTAGTTGTATAGCCTTTCACTGGTGATACCTGTTAGTGACTTCCACATTATTGGTAGGCAGGTGGTAGGCCTGTAGTTGCTTGCTATATTTCCCTTGTTCTTGTCTTTGTCTTTCTGTACTGAGGATGTTCTCCCTGTGGTCATCCATTTAGGCGCATGGTGGTTTGTGATACAATGCTGGAGTTGTTCTGCTATTTGTGTGTGTAGGACCTTGAAGTTTTTGAGCCAGTATCCATGGACTTCATTGGGACCTGGGGCTTTCCAGTTGGGCATTTTCTTTGGTTGGTGCCTGACTATGTCTGTCGTGATCTCGGTGAATCTTTGTTTTATTCTCCTCATTTCTTCTGCCTTGATTTCCTGGCACCGTATTGCATGTTTGTTGTGTGATACCGGATTGCTCCATATGTTTTCCCAGAAATTTCCTGGTGGCTGTCTTTCCCTCTTATTTGGCTGTATAGCCTTTTCTGGTTGGTTCTGAAGAGTTTTTCCTGTTGGTATCCTTTATTCCTGTTCATGTACTGTTGGATCTTGTGTGCTTTGGCTTTAAGCCTCTGTTTTATACCTTCTGTTGTGTTGTTTAGTCCCTTCTCCTGTACTCTGTATTTCTCATTCAGTTTCCCTCTTGTTTTCTTGCTTCTTAGCCTCTTTTCTGCCATCTCTTTCAGTTTACTCAAGTCAGATCTCAATGCCATGATTTGTTTTTCTAGGCGCCTTTTCCAAGGCGGTTGCTGTTTTGGTTTCTGTTGGGTTGGTTGTGATGGTGGTGTTGGTGTTTGTATCCCCATGAGTTCTAACTACTAGTCTTGCTCCTGCATATGCCAGGTTATTTGTTTCTGTGATACTGGTGGTGTGGATTAGTCTCATTATCTGATTAACTTCACTTGTTTTTTCCCTTAGTTTCTTTGTGTTGTAGGCTTCATGGAGGGGATCTTTGTTCTTTCTGTATCTGGCTTCCTCCATTGTCCGATCTTCTTCACACATTCCGACCTCTCTGTTACATCTTCAGTGTTTCCTTGTGTGTCGTTGTTTGGTAGCTCATCATTCCTGTCATTTTCTGTGTCATTGTCTCTTAGTTCTTCCTCTTGTCTTTCCAGTTCCTCTCTTTCAGTTGTGGAGAGCCAGTTCTTTTTCTTTATGTTCCTTACTTGGTCTCCCAGCCTCTGTTTTGTTTGAGGGGTGTTATTTCTCTCATTCCAGATGTTGACCAGTCTTCTTCTGTGTCCTCTTTCTGTCGGGTTGCTTCTGATGTAGCATCTCCATATTTCCTTATTTTCTTCTTTTGTCTATTCCTTCTGGTTTGCCTCTGTAGCTCCAATCTCTGGTTGCTGGTTACTGTCATTGCGGTGGTCAGTTGCTGGATGACGACCTCCAAGTACCTGACCGTCCTCCCCATCGATTGGGTTGTACAGTATACCTGGCTGCCGAACGAAGCTCCTCTGTTGCCAGAGGTTCCGTTTACGTCATTGGCGTTTATTCTTTCATTTCTTTCCATCATTGTTGAGTTTTGCTATTTAACCCATAGCTGGACCCTAACCCATCGAGTTGACTGAGGAAATTATGGTAAAGATCCTTTCCCAAGGAATCAACGCTGAGGAGAGCGGTTATCCATCCAACGACTGACCAGCCCCAGTTGCTTAACCAGTCCATCGATGAGCTAAACCACCCTGCCACGGCACCCCATATTATTATTATTATAATTATTATTATCATTTATTATTATTCAGAAGATGAGCCATAGTCGTATGGAACAAACCCACAGGAGCCATCGACTTGAAATTCCAGCTTCCAAAGAACATGGTGTTTATTAGGAAGAAGTAAGAGGTAAAGGGAAATACAGAAAGAAGAGATATCGCTTATTAAAAAAGAAAAAATAAAGTAATAAATTAATAAACAGAAAAAAAATGTGTTAAAATGCAAGGAGAATAGTATTAGGGTAATAATGCATGGTATCTTCGCTTGAACTTTTGAAGTTCCAATTTCTCGACATCCTCAGGGAGACTGTTCCACACTCCAGTGGTATGAGGAATAAAGGACCTCTGGAACTGAGAAGTTCTACAGCGAGGCACATTTACTGCATACTGGTGCTGCTTTTCAGCAAATCTGGCTGCTCTCGGTAGGAAAAGGGGATCAGGGATCAGTTTAGAATGTGAAAGATCTCTGTTAAAATACAACTTTTGAAAAACTGACAAACAAGAGACCATCCGTCGATGGCCCAAGTCAAACTGTTAATATTAGGAAACAGAAACCTAGCACCACGAAGAGATAAATCTGGCAGAAGCAGATATCCATACCGGAGAACAGTATTGTAGCAAAGGAAGGACAAATGACCTAAAACAAGTTGCACTGATTTTACCATTGTCATAAATATATGAGGCTTTTCGTACAATACCTAACTTTCGTTCGGCATTTGCTGACACTGTCATTAGATGTTTCTCAAAAGTAAGATGTGAGTCAAAAGGTACACCCAGACTAGTTAAAGCTTCAGACTTGGAGGAAAATAAAAAATGCCTAAAGTTATACAATTATTTACTGACTTGGCTCTTTAGTGGTAAATACTCGAAATTGAACTTTTGTATTCATTATCTCGAAGTAATCGATCGAAAGAGACTTTCCAAGGCCAAGGATACTGAGACAACAGACTTATATTCTGGAGAGTAAGTTACAGTTTTATGATTAAGATCAAATGAAAAAATCATTACGGCCAAATGTCTAATGCAAAATGAGATTTGACTTTTAAAGTCTAGCTTTTGTAAGTTTTGTAAAGCAATTGCTTCATTCTTATTTACGTATGTGACTCAGCGTGGCAACACCCAGTACCAAGATGCTCTCATTTAAGGTTAAAGGCTTTTTATTTTTCATGAATTATTTTCAACTATACTCTTTCATAGGAGTACGGATATCACTCTGCAAAGGTTTTTATTAATTTTTCCACTTTTATTGTCTTTTATTTTCTTCACCTTTTTCTGTTTTTCACTTGTCCTCCTCTCTATTTTTCACTTTTATCGTTTATGATTCATTTTCTCGATTTTTCCTCTTCCAGTGCTTTTTCTTCTTCTCATTTGAAGTTGCCTCAGTATTGTGTTATTTATTTCTTTTTGGCCCTTAGCCATTTTCAAAGGAAGATGAATTTTATTTCGGTTGCTGAATGAAAGTTAAAGATGATATCGAAATTTAAGGTTAAGGGTCGTATTGCTGAGTCTTTCCCGATCCTCATGTCGAATTCAGGCTGTCGTATCCGAAATGTTTTAGATTCTTGAAATATTTCTTTGTCAGACGCTTAAGTGTGTTACTGCCGAACATGAGAGACTTTGTAAGGTAAACAGATGATTTCTTGCATAAATGATCTAGTTGTATTTGTTTGTGTGACATATGTTTATACGAAAATACAGTAGCATTGGTGGGTGTTGCCATTTCATTGAAGTCAAGTATGCAAATTTACGCATATTCCATGCACAATGTATGTTTGAATATATTTTGTTGTGCAATTAGAACCTCAAAGAGTTCAACGAAGATGCAGTGCATTACTATCCTAATTCATATCTCCTTGTATTTTATAATTCATCTACACTTTTATCTATTTATTTATCTATTTGCTAATTTATTTTTTCTTTTCTAACTACTGATATCTCCTTCTCTATTTCCTATTACCTTCTGTTACTTCTGTCAGTTGAACATATTATTTAGAAGCTTGAATTTCAAGTCAGTGGCCCCGTAGGATTGCTCCATATGAATAGAGTTTATCTTCTGATTAATAGTAATAATAATAATATGTTTAATATGAGTGCATTAGCTTTACGTAATCAAGGTAGGCAGGCGAACGCCACATCCAGCAATATAAATCTGCTCGCTTGAAAAATCGAAGCCGAACAGGAGGGCCAAGATTTATGACCTTTGTTACAGTTGAACCGTCTCCAGAATATATCGTGCCAGGCTCACTCCCCTTGCATTGATTTCCTGCTCTTACAGTGAACAAAGGTCACTGCTTGCATGTAATTTCCTTCGTTGTAATCCAACAATGCGGGTTTTACAAGTAGGCTGTATGTCACCCTTTAAAATAAATAAATCTGTGGATAAAGAAAGGATTTAACTTCAATATCTAGGCGTCATGTCCCGCTGTCGCCCCATTGCGATAATTTAGCTAGGTGGCATATATATCAGCGCGTTCAGTGGCAAGGCTTAAAGCTCGGGTTCATCAAGGGATGTCATGTACCCCGTTGACCTTGGTAAAGCTGCTTGTACGTGCTGGCCCCTCTGTGACTGAAGCAGCTTATCTGCCTGCGTTAGGTTCATCCAGAAGACATCATGGGTGATGAATAGCACTTAATATCACCTCATCTCAACAGATGGGCAATTTAGGTTCCTTTTTAAGTCACCTCCGTGTTATTTCGGGCAGACTGTTTCCTTTTGTAGCCTTTATTTTTAAAAGATGATGATTTAATATTGAGGATTTGGCCTGAAGAGCTAACTTTAACACGATTGATGTGGACGGAAGTGCAGTTTCAGTGACATGTCACCTTTCACTTTGTATTTTTATTAGATAATATTAATTTATTTTATTTTCTATTTGTGAGAATAAAAAATTAAAAATATTTATAGTAGTGATTTTAAATTAATTTAATTTTTACAGTTCACACATCTATCTCCAGCATACTACAACTGATAGGTTTTAGAGGTTGTAGGAAATTTCCATATTTGAAAATGACGGTAATGATACGCAATCATATGTTTATATCGTTAGAAATATACAGGCATGGCGGTTCATTTTGATTCCTGTATTAATCCTTTTTTCGCTAAAATTTAAGCTCAGCTCTTTGGAGCTTCTTCAGTGGAATCTACCTTCCTGTATCCCAGAACTGTCACGCGGTGCTTTGTAGGAATCACCAAAATGTGTTTGCACCCACTTTTTGAGCCTTCTTCTGCACATCTTCCTTTTTCTTATCTTGCTTTCGCACTTTCTAATTACTGTATTACGCTTTGTGCGACTGTGGGGTTTTCTCCAAGCTTCACCTTTAGATCCTTGTACTTCAACTTATTTACTGTCCGGATCTCTTTCATCTTGCTGTAGCGGCACTCCAACTCCCTTTTTTCACTGAATGGCCGTAAGTGAAAAGTGCGTGGCCTTTTACCCCAACTGTCATAATTCATTCATTCAAAGTATCTTGCCTCTGCCACCACCGTCAGAATTACACACTAATGGGTACAGCATTCAAGAAGAAACCTAAGAAAAGGTTCTTTTGAAACTTGGCCACTATAGAGTCATAAAATCAAACCTGGAGATATTTCACAGCAACACCTAAAGCCCGCGCCTTCTCATATTCGGTTTTCCTTGAAAAATGGAGAAAAAAAGAGGCAACGAGAAGGAAACATTTACGAGGAATCTAAATCTGGCAGTGCAACGTTGCATCAAGAGGGACTTTATTGAATTCATTCTCGTCTCTAATCCACTCTGCAAGCGCTGAATGTAAAAGTGAACGGAAATTTATGGAAAGGAAATTTTTCCCCGAACCGGTAAGAATGTAAATCTGAAGAGAGCAAAGCGTACTGCCTATTGGGAGCGATGCGACACATGCATATACATGCATACATACAAATATATATATATATATATATATATATATATATATATATATATATATATATATATATATATATATATATATATAGATATGTGTGTATCTACATATGTATGTATATCACAGGAGATGTGCGTGATTTAGTATCAAAGAAATCCACAGGAAAAAAAAAAAATATATATATATATATATATATATATATATATATATATATATATATATATATATATATATATATATAGAAATCATCAACACACAATCACATGTGGAACAGAAATAAATTTCTGACTCACGTCGGGATCAACCAGGTCTCTCAGGTGGAAAGCAAGGCGTTATCCACTGGGCCATACAAGTCTAAAGAAGTTGGAACCTGAGAGCAACTGCACCAAAAAGAATTACCTGGGCAAGCTAACTGCTTGCATACCAGCATTTTCCCAACTGAGTCGGGAAGTTGGGGAAAACTCGGCTAACATGCAAGCTCTTAGTTGCTTTGCAAGTTAAACTTCACTGTATGCAGTTCTCTTTCCACTAATTTATAGGGTTCAACTGAGATACTATAATAATGGTGAATAACGCCTCTTGCTTTCCACCTGAGAGACCATATCGATCCCGATAAGTCAGAAATATATATATATATATATATATATATATATATATATATATATATATATATATATATATATATATATATATATATATATATATATATATATATATATATATATATATATATATATATACATATGTATTCTTACAAACTGGGGGTCCTTGGAGGAAGGAAGGGGTTACTTTAATTTGGAGATACTGCCAGTTGGGCCAAAGGAGGACACCAGTATGTAAACAAAATGCAGGGAGGAGGTTTTTTCACTTACCTTATTTTACACAATTAGATAAAATATTGTAAGGTCACCATGGGAAATGAGGGAGTAATTTACATTACAGTGAATTTATTTACACATGAAGCAATGGAATGACGCTGGGAACTGAAGAGCCAGCAAACAACAAGAGTAAGAATGATGCAAGAATCAAATTCACAAGGGCGTCAATAGTCGTGAATTAACTGAACATGTGGTAATAAGGCGTGAATTAACCTGCTGAGGGCTTTCTTTTGCAACGGGGCTAACTAGACTTTCTTGTATTTTCTATATGGCAGTATTCCAGGGGACTTAATTTACAAGACTTGGTTGACTGAGGCACGAAGCAGGATTCCTGGAATAAAGAGCAAGGCTTAGTAATCGCATGCACCGGAAAGTTATCACATGAAACCTTTGCACTAGGGAGGATTTAATCACTTCAGTACTTAATTTAAGTAGCCCTTATTTAACCCTATGGGGGAAGTAGTCTACTTCTGATCACTGAAACTTGTATTGGCACTGGGGAGAGAGAGCATGGGCTGTGTCGTCAATCCCAAAACAAGGGGGAGCTTGAAGGAGAATGGAAAAGTTGAAAATAAGGAATTAAGGAGAAATTTACGATGAGAGAAAGAATTGTACTGGCAGTAGACCGCTACTCAGACATACCTGATGCTGTTGCATGAGCTCCTTGCGAGACAAACTGGGTCACTGGCGCTTGTCCACTACCACACAAAGGAAACACAGGAGAAGGTTTTGTACGTCCTCTCGTGCTGGGGTTTTGAGTGCGTCTCTGCTGTTTCTCGCCTCGCCTCTTGGTTCGAAAACATCTTCGAGTGCATTCGTTCATGTGCAAGCAGGCCACATCTGAAAGCAAGTCTTAAGCAAGTAAGAGAGTCACAGGGAAAGAGGCCTTATAACTAAGTCCCTAAGGCTCAAAGTAGTAGCCCCCCCTTGGAAAGACTTTTGCCTTTTAGGCTTAACGAACTTCCTAGTCAATCTTCTACCCTAACGAAGGAAATGCATCGACTGATCACGTGATTGAAGGGGGTGAGGGGGAGAAGCTAAGGTGTGTCATTGTCCTTTACCCAAGGTCAGCGATGTTGGGGGGGAAAAGGGAATCTGCCCCTACATACAGTCAAAACAAGGGGCCTAACGTCTCTCCCTCCATTAAATCCTAGCCTACCAGTTAACTGAGCAGCTCTTCCTTTTGGGCATGAAGGTCTTGGCTAAAGTAAGCTATTAGGTCCTGACTAGTCAGCTAGCGTCCCTACATGAATTGTGCTTTTGCATTGCAGTGGTTAAATGGACCTACCTAACTGCTAGAACGGTACTTGGGTTGGCTAACTTACGTACTACAACAGGCCTAACCTATCTAAAAAGTATAGACACTTCTACCGACTGTCTCTAATGACAGGCGAACTCTACTCATGGCAAATGCACATAGTAAATATTTAACCTAAGCTACTATTCTAAAGACTGGCACTGAACGAGTTGGCACTGACTAATGGCAAGCAATGAATTATGGGGTTACGAGAAAGCTTTATGATTAATACACACAACAAAAATTAAACATGAGTAACCTCAAGGGTAAATCACGGTATACAATTAAGGAAGGTATGGTTTTGAAGGAGGTTCGTTGGAAAAAGGTTAGTATATTACAGATGCCTAAGGTGTTGGGAGTTAATACAACTAGGGCAGAGATCACGCAGGCTACCTTCTCTGGGCAGGTGCCAGTATCACTCTGAGATGGAAGTGGCACTGTGCCAAGGAGAGCTCGTGGCTCTGATTTGTTAATTGGATCTCTTCCTCCCTTTCTTCTTCTTCTTCAGGGGCCTCCAAGGTCTGGCTAGGCCATTCCTAGGGTTGATGAGGTACCAACTCTGGAGAAAGGCCAGGAGCGCCGTCAGGAGCAGGATCAGGGGCAGCCTCGGTAGCTACGGGCTGGTCTCCTACTTCGGCTGCTGTGACAACCGTCCTGGCCGGACAGTTTATGGTCGACCAGAAAAGAGGCAATGTCCAGGCCTGCCAGAGAGTCATCCTCGGCAGGTGGAAGAGAGTGGGAAGAAGAAGCGTTAGGGGTCGGAGGCTCACAAGGGGCGATGACTACATCTGTGAGGTTAGGTGGATCTCCCGTAGGAGGATCCGTGTCAGGTTCTGGATCTGGCACTGGCACTAACTCGGGACCAGACACGGGGATTAAGATCGGTAGGGAGATTCTGGCCGAGATAGGCGGAGCTTGGCACTGACCACTGCTCGCATGTGGCACTGGCAGCGAATTGGATTCAGATGAGGTTGAAGAGTGACCCCGGGGTGCAAAACCCCCTGGTGTACCTGGAGTGATAGGTGACAGAGATTCCTGCCTTGGGGAGAGGGCTGAGCCTCTTGGGTTGGTTGTGGAAATGGTGGCCGCTGTGGCTAGCTTGCTGGGGCACTGTGACCATCTTTCGGAGTGCCCTCTTATGTTGCACGTCCTGCAGCGATATTTGGTGGTATCCCTTCATGGTGAGGGAGGAGTTTTTTGGTGGCCGTCCGGTTGTGAGATTCGCGGACTAGGCGTGGAATGATTTAGATGCTCGTGGGTCCAGTTTGCTTTTAGGCGAACAGAGGGTTGGGCTGATGGTGGCACAGCTTTCACAGAGGCTGTGTCCCGCACAGAAAGTTTTGGCATGGCCTCACTGGCGGAGAGCAGTAAGGCAACAGAGTGGCGAGTGTGGGGACATCCCCAGAGGATGTCTCATCTCAGCAGGAATTCCACCATGCCGAGTCGTTTCACCACCCAAGAGCAGTGAGTTTGGGTGCTCAAGGGGTGATCACCCTGAGTTCGGCTGTGGGAGCAGTCAAGGATTGCTCGTCTACCCAGGTTACCGTCCACCCGGTTTGCTCGTCTACGGTGGGACTGGCTGGCACTTTGGCCTGATCAATCAGGCTAATATCCGAGCCAGTGTCAGCGGTAGTTGGTAGGTGCACTGGTGGGCTAGAGCCATCCAGGGGAGCCACTGAAACGGGCTGAGTCCAGACCCGCTCAGGATGAGACCTCTCTGGCAGCACAGCCAGGGAGGAGGTGGCACTAATCAGGTTGACATGCCGGGGATAAGGCACATGTTTCGAGCAGGCGGGATAACTGGAAGAGGGCCCTGGAGCTCCACAGTCTCGGCAGGGTCCCCTGGGATGGGATGATCTCTCAGCAGTGATGGTCTGCTGGGAAGGTAGTGCAGAGGTAAGGGAGGAGGAGTGGCGGTTATTGGTAGGCTGCCTTTGGTTGTTGTCTGCCTTGTAGTGGCACTCGGCTTTGTCAAGACCGTACCTCTTGCAGATGGTGCAAGTAGGTTTGCTAGGTGGTCCATTCCGTGGGCACGTTGAGCCTGAGAAGTATCTGGGAGGCAATATGCAGTTGTGAAACGTGCTGTGAGGAGACAAAACGTTTCCCATGTATTGGCCAAGCGGCAGGCTTCCCTGAGACCAGGTGCTGCTTTTCACTGAGATCCACAGCCAGAGGCCCAGGCACACACTGGAAAAGATCCTCCAGCATGGTCCTGTTAAATAAGTCCTCTAAAGTCGTGCATTTCAGGAGTTGACCCAGCCGGGTCCCAGCCTGAGTCTTGTGACAGGCCCATTCTGTCCAGGACCAGCCGGCTTCCTTGGCCAGACCTCGGAACCGTTGTCTCCACTACTCAGGAGAGATTTCGTATGCGGCCGAGTCTCGTCGTTGACTCTGCTCCAGCGAGCGGAGGGCTGCCTTTGCTTTACCTTCCAGGTGTTTGGTCAGCACTAAGGCCCTCTCGTCCTCAGTGGTGTTGAAATTATTGAAGAGCCCCTCAACCTCTTCCAGCCATGCTTCCCGCTCTTCCTCAGTCCACTTGGAGACTAGGGCATTAAGGTTTGATAGTGGAGCATTCGAGGCAGCAGGTGAGGGGCTAGAGGCTTGTTGGGATGCTAGAGCTTCTGTGCTTTCCCTCCTTGCTCTCTCCAACTCAGGCTCCCTGTCTTTGAGGGCTAGTTTGTGCTGTCTTCTCCTCTCTTCTCTTTCTTCTTCCAGCCACTCTGTTCGGCTTCTTGCTGTCTTTTCCTCTCTTCTCTTTCTTCATCTTCTCGTTCGCACAGTCTCCTCCTTTCCTCGTCTCGCTGTCTCTGTTCTTCTTCGTGCTGCCTTCATTTGGCTAGCTGTTCTTTGATCCACTTGGTGAGTCTGAGTCCCATGAGACCGGCCCCCTTCCCTAGATTCATGAAGGCTTTGTACTCCTCAGTTGCCATGTTGCTGGTGGGGAAGGGCGGCTAAGTGGGTTGACTGGGCGTTCCTGGAGGAAAGGTCTGTGACGATGTGGGAAGTGCCCCGTAATTTGGTGGCACCTCAGTGGTATGGCACCCCTTTTTAAAAGGTGGCACTGTGGTTGAGTGTGCCGTGCGAAGGTCACACTGAGGAGCATTCCTGAAGGAAGTCTGAGTCCTTGTGGGTGGAAACAGTTAGAAATGGGAGTGATCCTGAGGGAAAGCTCTACGGTTCTTATGCGCGGATACACTGTTGGTGGCACTCTGTATCTCAGGCACATGTGCAGTGGCTTACGCACAGTTATTTTGATTTGGTGGCACTGTGGTGCCAGTGCGCTCCGTGGAGCAATACACAAAACAGCACTGAAGGAAATGGCACTCTGCCTGAGGCAGAAGGTAATCAAGGAGCTAAGAGGGGAAAGGAGAGACTCGGCAGAAAGTCAGTGAGAAAGGAAAGGAAAGAAGAAAAGATAACTGTTTCAGTAATTGGCTTGGTTGGCAGTGCCTCAAATTAGTGGCATTGTGGGAAGGGACCCTGGGGCGTGGCACTCGTGGGTGGCTAGTTCTAAGAACTAGAGACTGCTTCCTGACATGGGGAAAGGAGCCTTCTCCCTGACATGAGGAGAAGGATTTTATGGGGTTTGCGCTAATATGCGATTTGTTGCTTGCGGCATACGCAAGTCTTGAATAATGAGTACCCACTCATGCATGGCAGTTGATAAACGTAATTAAATAGCTGTTTGTGCGCTCTATGGCGTACGGATATTTATAGGGGCTGAAGCACTTAGTAGGAGACACAGGTATGCGAGATTATTCGCTGAACACGAGTGCTTATAAATTTTGCGCACTGTGTATATTGTAAAGGAATAATGGGTTTGAATCTTCAGAGATCAAAGGTTGGTTAAACGAAAGGAAATTCTTTGTATTTGGCTTTTATGATTCGTGGGTTGGTTTTCCAATACTCATGGATAAATTTTTGTATGCCACTTGTTATGATGAAAAGGAAAAGAAAAAAATCTCTCTCTCTCTCTCTCTCTCTCTCTCTCTCTCTCTCTCTCTCTCTCTGAGAGCGCAGTGTAATGGCACGCTTATACATTAGAAATTTTAAAGTCACTTTACCTTGCACTTAAGAGAAAATAAATTATGTTTGCGAAATTACGTTAAGGTTTCTTTCTTTTACAAAATGAATTTGTGGGAACTACGTAAGGTTACTAATGCTTCCTTGCCCTGACAAGTGATAGTAAATAAAGTCGCAAATTGTTTCAAAAGGCTTCAAGTCTTCAGGAAGGTTTTACGTTAAGGTTGAAAAATGATGAAACTTCGCTCAGCGTGAACGAAAGACAGTGAACAGAGAATGGGAAGTGTTGGAGAGAAAACGGATACAAAGCAACAAAACTCTACTTTCTTCGCTAAATGCAGGTTTCAAATGCAAAGTGAATTGTTTAACTTTAAACATCAGCAATGTCTTTACTTTACTGAGTATACGCTTGGGATGGTGTTGTTGTTACTACACTGGAAACGATTTGTGCATGTGCCAACTTGAACAGAACGTCTGCTTACTCACTGGGCATCAGGATGCCAGAGACCGCTACACGTGGTTTAACCAACGTGAATTCAAAGTCCTATGTCACAGACAGAGAAATTGTACACGTTTCTCGGCTGTAACTGTTCTTGAATAAAACTCCTAGTTAACTCTTCACGGCTAACACATGAGATAATTCCCTAGTAAACACTTCCTAACTCTTAGGAAAACACCAGTCTGTAAGCAAAATGCAGGGAGGAGGTTTTTTCACTTACCATATTTTACCCAATTAGATCGAATATTGTAAGGTCGCCATGGGAAATGAGAGAGTAATTTTTGTTACGATGAATTTATTTACACATGAAGCAATGAAATGATGCTGGGAATTGAAGAGCAAGCAAACAACAAAAGTAAGAATGATGCAAGAATCAAATTCACCAGGACGTCAATAGCATGTCGTTAACTGGACATGTTAATAAGGCGTGAATTAACCTGCTGAGGGGGCTTTCTTGCAGCGGGCTGCTAACTAGACTTACTTGTATTTTCTATACGGCAGTATTCCAGGGGACTTAATTTACAAGACTTGGTTGACTGAGGCGCAAAGCAGGATTCCAGGAATAAATGGGCAGGCTTAGTAATCGCATGCATGGGAAAGTTATCACGTGAAACCTATGCACTAGGGAGGATTTAATCACTTAAGGGCTTAATTTAAGTAGCCCTTATTTAACCCTATGGGGGAAGTAGTCTACTCTGATCACTGAAACTTGTATTGGCACTGGGGAGAGAAAGCATGGGCTGTGTCGTCAATCCCAAAACAAGGGGGAGCTTGAAGGAGAATGGAAAAGTTGAAAATTAGGAATTGAGGAGAAATTTACGATGAGAGAAAGAATTGTACTGGCAGTAGACCTACTCAGACATACCTGATGCTGTTGCATGAGCTCCTTGCGAGATAAACTGGGTCGCTGGCGCTTGTCCACTACCACACAAAGGAAAGACAGAAGGTGGTTTTGTACGTCCCTCTTGTGCCGGGGTTTTGAGTGCGGCTCTACTGTGTCTCGCCTCGCCCCTTGGTTCGAAAACATCTTCGAGTGCGTTCGTTCGTGCGCAAGCAGGCCACATCTGAAAGCAAGTCTTAAACCAGTAAAAGAGTCACAGGGAAAGAGGCCTTATAGCTAAGTCCCTAAGGCTCAAAGTAGTAGCCCCCCCTCGGAAAGGCTTTCACCTTTTAGGCTTAACGAACTTCCTAGTCTCTCTTCTACCCTAATGAAGGAAATGCATCGACTGATCGCATGATTGAGGGGGGTGAGGAGGAGAAAGCTAAGGTGTGTCATTGTCCTTTATCCCAGGAGAGGTGATGTTGCGGGGGGAAAAGGGAATCTGCCCCTACATACAGTCAAAACGAGGGGCCTCACGTCTCTCCCGCCATTAAATCCTAGCCTACCAGTTAACTGAGAAGCTCTTGATATATTGTCTGGCTGGCTAAGAGGAAGAATGAATACACGTGAAAAGTATGTATATATATATATATATATATATATATATATATATATATATATATATATATATATATATATATATATATATATATATATATATATATATATATATATATAGGTATTAATACAGTTTCGGTCAAATTCGGATATCTAATATTTTTTTACTTGCTATCATATATTTTTGTCATGATTCATACGAAATACTTACTCGCATCTTCCGCAAATTAAGAGTTACGGAGATATTTGCCGATGAATATTGTGCCTTGTTGTTATCGCAAGGATGCGTTTATGCTGCCATGTCAGTTTTTCTGCTGATGCGTTTTGGTTTTTTGTCAATGTATTGTGGGTAAAAATGCCTAATCGTCTTTTGTTTTTCGTTATGAATTATAAGTACGGTACAAATGCTGAAACCTGATTGGTTGCTTTGTTTCAAGAATATCCAATTAACTGCGATTTTTGGAATAAGCCACGCTTTCTACAAAAGTGCGCTTCAGTTGACTGCCATGGATTCCGTCGTGCACGTCTGCAGTGGGTGTTCTCTGTCTTACTTTGAGGCTATTGGTCGTTTCCATGGAAATTACAATGGAACTCCACAGGTTGTGAATACCTTTCTTCGTGAACATTTAGTACTACCATCTGTTTAAGGTAAGTGAAGTGGTTAACGAAAAGGGTAACATTGAAGTTTCGGCCGTGAATTTCACCGAAACTGTAACTAGACGTTAGGGGTAAAATTTCGTTCCCTGTAACCCCTGTGGCAAGCGCGCAGCGCAATATTACCGCTTGCCAGAACATACAGCTTGCAACAATCATTTGAAATGTGCATAAGCCACGGAGCCGGCGTTTTCACCCGAAACTGAGAGAGGTACCCATGGCGGCCATGTATCTCTAAATCTAATCATTTGCGGTAGAAATAAAGGTCAGATTCGTTGAAAGTACACTATTTAAGCTAGGGAAAATGTAATTTTATATCGGAAATGGAATTTGACCGAAACTGTAAATTTACCTCTATATCTATATATATATATATATATATATATATATATATATATATATATATATATATATATATATATATATATATATGTGTGTGTGTGTGTGTGTGTGTGTGTATAACTGGTTATGTTGTAGTTTCTAGAAAGCTTCAATTTAAGGAGGAACAGGATAGCCAGAAGACGTGGTAAAATCGCAGACATTATTTCTTAGAAATTAACAGAGGCACAGCCGAGCTTTCGGGAGTACATAACTTTTCCCATCATCAGGGTCACTTATCTATAGAACATAAAAAATAAAGAAATGTAAGAAAACTATACTGATTGACTAAATCTAAAAGTATTAAAACAGTTATAATTGACAAAACTTTAAAATACATAATCATTCACTTACTAAACGGAACTCGTCAAATAAAATCACTGAGAAGATAGATACAGAGAGAGAGAGAGAGAGAGAGAGAGAGAAAACAATGAATATTCAAAATAATAAAAATGATAATGTAGTAAAAAATACTGGAGAACCTACCGTTCATGTCGTAGTTAAATGACAACTGGGCGAGTTAGAAGACTGCGAATGGAAGAGGGTGAAATGCTGTCGAGAAAAAGCAAAAAGAAAAAAAGCAAACTATGCAATGAACAATGGAACAGAGGTGGTTTGGCTATTGAGTGTTAGTGATTGTTGTTTTTAATATGGAGGGACTCTAAAAGGAAGTGAATGGCTGTTTTTGTTTGTCCAGTATTTGAAAATCACTGTATTGTATGTGATGGTGGTAAGATATAGCATGAAGCCTAATGGCACTATTTTCTTTTTTGCTAAAGAAGCTGGCCCGTACGGTGGCTGACATCCCTATGAGAGTCGATGCGCACCTTAAGTGGCGCTTGTTACATCCCACATAGGTCCCAAAAATACATTTAGGGCAATTAAACTTGTAAACAATGCAGTGGCATCAACTCCGGGAGGTGTCTTTCACGCGAACAGTTTTCCGATTGTAAGAGGGTTATTAAAAGTAAATCTGAAGTCAACATACGGATACAGATGGCTCAAGAGTGACAGTAATTTTCGTTTGATTAGGACAGAATCGTTAGTGAAGGGTAGAGAAACATGCATTATCTTTTTAGGAACGGTGCAGACTACAGATTTTGGCTTAAAAATATTGTCTAAAAATTCTTTAACGATTTTATTGAACATGTTCAAGGGATAGCAATTATTCTTGAAATACGTCTCTAAAACCCGAACTTCCAGGTGAAAGTTATTCCAATTGGAGCAAAGGGAAAAGGCTCGATGAATCAGAGTTCTACACGAATTAGCCTTGAAAACAGGGGGACAATGACTAAAAAAGTTTAACCAATTTCCCTCAGAACGCGAGACCAGAATATCTAAGAAGGAAATGCAGCCATTACATTCTTTTTCCAATATCTTTTATTATGGAAAAAGAATGTAATGGCCGCATTTCCTTTTTAGATATTTTTGTCTCTCGTTCTGAAGGAAATTTTATGACCGACATTTTTAGAAAGAGCGTTTACCGGCCTTGGGTTAAACTTTTTTAGTCACTGTCCCCCTGTTTTCAAGGCTAATTCGTGTAGAACTCTGATTCATCGAGCCTTTTCCCTTGAATCCAACTGGAATAACTTTCACCTGGAAGTTCGGTTTTTAGAGACGTATTAAGAAATAATTGCTTCAAAATCGTTAAAGAATTTTAGACTATTTTAAGCCAAATTCTGTAGTCTGCACTGTTCCCAAAGATAATGTATGTTCTCACCCTTCACTAACGATTCTGTCCTAATCAAACGAAAATTACTGTCACTCTTGAGCCATCTGTATCCGTATGTTGACTTCAGATTTACTTTTAATAGCCCTCTTTACAATCGGAAGACTATTTTCCGGAGTTGATGCCTCACCAT
Source organism: Macrobrachium rosenbergii (assembly GCF_040412425.1). Classification (NCBI taxonomy): domain Eukaryota; kingdom Metazoa; phylum Arthropoda; class Malacostraca; order Decapoda; family Palaemonidae; genus Macrobrachium; species Macrobrachium rosenbergii. The sequence continues at coordinate 55,886,531 of NC_089752.1, read as the reverse complement.
TGTTTAAGTTTAATTGCCTAAATGTACTTTTGGGACCTATTCTGAGATGTACCAAGCGCCTCACTTAAGGTGCGCATCGACTCATAGGGGTGTCAGCCACCGTACAGGCTTAGCTTTAAGCAAAAAGAAAATAGTGCCATTAGGCTTTGCTATATCTACATCACATACAATACAGTGATTTTCAAATACTGACAAACAAAAACAGCCATTCATTTCCTCAGTCCTCCATATTAAACAACAATCCACCAGCACTCAATGGCCAAACCACCTCTGTTCCATTGTTCATTGCATATTTGCTTTTTTTTTTTTTTTTCTCGACAGCATTTCACCCTCTTCCATTCGCAGTCTTCTAACTCCTTCTATTGTCATTTTTTTCAACACGACATGAACGTGGTAGGGTCTCAGTATTTTTACTACATTATCATTTTTATTATTTTGAATATTCATTGTCTCTCTCTCTCTCTCTCTCTCTCTCTCTCTCAGTATCCATCTTCTCAGTGATTTTATTTGACGATTTCTGTTTAGTACGTGATTTCTTATTACTTAGTCATCGCTCTTTTGCAGTTAACTTAGCTTTTTATGTTCCTTTTTTACTTTATGTTATTATGTATTTTAAAGTTTTGTCAATTATAACTGTTTTAATACTTTTAGATTTAGTTAATCAGTATAGTTTTCTTACTGTTTCTCTTTATTTGTTATGTTCTATAGATAAGTGACCTTCATGATGGGAAAAGTTATGTATTCTCGAAAGCTCGGCTGTGCCTCTGTTAATTTCTAAGAAATAATAATGTCTGCAATTTTACAACGTCTTCTGGCTATCCTGTTCCTCTCATATATATATATACATATATATATATACACATATATATATATATATATATATATATATATATATATATATATATATATATATATATATATATATATATATATATACTCATGTATATATATATATATATATATATATATATATATATATATATATATATATATATATATATATATATATATATATATATATATATATATATATGTATGTATTTTTCTTTCCTGTGGATTTCATGATGCTAAATCACACATCTGTGATATATATATATATATATATATATATATATATATATATATATATATATATATATATATATATATATATATATATATATATATATATATATATTTATACATATATATGTGTGTTCATTTTAATATACATATGTGTATGTATGTTTGTTTATATACATATATTTATATATATGTGTATATATATATATATATATATATATATATATATGTATATAAATATATATATATATATATATATATATATATATATATATATATATATATATAGAAAGAGAGAGAGAGAGAGAGAGAGAGAGAGAGAGAGAGAGAGAGAGAGAGAGCTGAAACACATGGATGCATATATTTCAGTTGCAATGTAGCAAAAAACTGAGTTCTATTTTCGTTATTATTCCACCTATTTTTATATTTCACGTACATAATATTCTTGTGCATGATAAGAAACAACAAATAGGAGTGAAAAGACGTTTTGTAGCAGTGAAAAACTGTCAGAAAACTTTTGTAATTTACTATCACCCTTATCAGAGCCTCCGACATGGAAATGGAAATGAAAAGTATGGCAGTGTTGAAACTGTTATTCAGATATATTATTATTCGATGCTAAGTAAAGAGTTCTTTTATCAGACATGTTCACGGATTTGTATGTTTTGTGTCAGATACTTTTCTCAGATATTTTCAAGTAATTCCTGGTTAAAGTTCTCTAATATCGTGCTATATTTAGAGAAGTGTTCACCCACGTCAACTAGTCATACTAACCTATCCGTCAGCGGCTTAATCGGATCGCGATTTTTCTTTCCATTTGCTTGTTTGAAATTTGGAATTGATTTTCAGCATATCGTTTAGATGCAATGATAAATACTTCCTTGTCTTAGAATGTGAATAATATCAGTAAGTGGTCCATCTTGAATTATCTATGCTGGTTGTTACCCTAGATTATTAGATTTGGCGTCGATGACCTTCAAGGTGGTGACGCCAGGTTGATATAAACCACTCTAGTAACTGCCTGTTGTGGGTAGTATTGTTTTTAATATTCTTGTTGTTTTAGTGATTGTAATGATTATGATGATGATGATGATGATGATGAAAATAGAAAACTTGTGTACCTGCGAAACTTAGGAAGCTTTAAATGGTGCAATGTTTTCAAATTGATTATGTATAATACTGATATATATGTATGTACGTGTGAGCATATATATGTAGCCTATATGTATATATATGTATGTATATTATATATATATATATATATATATATATATATATATATATATATATATATATATATATATATATATATATATATATATATATATATATATACTGTATATATGTATATATATATATATATATATACAGTATATATATATATATATATATATATATATATATATATATATATATATATATATATATATATATATATATACATATACACATATATATATATACACACACAGTGTTTGTGTAGGTGTGGGGAGAGAGAGAGAGAGAGAGTAGTTGCAAATAGCAGTTCTTTCAGATGCCCTTTTGATGCGAAATAAGCAGAGGATAACTCCAGTGTCTGGAGAATTGTAGCTTCGTAAAAGCTGCATATTAAGAGGTAAATCGCCTGGAATTTATGGTCCGATATATCGAGTTCCTGCAGGACCCTCAGAATCCTTATTTTCATGTTTAGGAAGAAAGTAGGAGGAGGAGAAATCCTGGGCTGACTGGGAAAGAAAATAGAGTTGAATTTTCTTTATGAACCGACAGACAGACTGATAGACAGACAGACAGACAGAAATAAGTGAAATAATATCGGAACTGTCAGGGGAATTTACTTATTATTGTTGATGCTGTTGTGAAGTTGTAAAGTTGGCAAACAAGTTGTTGTTTTCTTAATGCTGTAATAACATGCATAACTGCTCTTGACTGGACGTTGAATCTGACAGTAAAGGTTCAGAGACCCAGACTGTTCAGAACACGTTACCTGTACTTGTTACATTTGGTAGAACAATATTGAAAATAAACTAAAGGTGATGGATAACTGATCAATTAAAAACAATTTTTCTGTTTTGTTTCGGAGTTTACAGAAGATAATAATGTCCAGTCTTTCAGAGTAATGCAGAAAATGAAGATGCTAAGATAAACAGAAGTTAAGGATGATTGTATTTTCACCAATTGATATTATATTCGAATATCACGAATAGAGATCTTCATCAAGATTATAATGAAATCACACACACACACACACACACACACACACTAGCAGCAAATATCCCCATGTGAACTGCACACTTAAGCACCAAGCTTCCATTTTTTTAGGAAGAGAGGCAAATATATGAATTATGTGCCTGAAAGTTACGAACATGCCTGTCTTTAGTTACGATAGGTACACTCACTTAGTTGAAAGTTACGTCATCTCTGACTTGGTAAACTAATAAACAGTGAAATTTCTGATGCCATTTTCCTGAATGATAATTACCGTAATAACAAAGAGGTTTGTCTTCTTCATGAATAAGATATAACCCAAGTCGCGTTACCTAATTGTGTAACATAGGAGTCTTTTATCATTTCATTTTTATCTGTTTATTAGTTACTATGCTAATTTTACTTTTTCTTTTCTAATAACTGATCTCATGTCTCTGTATTTCCATTATCTACTGTGACTTCTTTCAAATGAACACCACATTCTTTGGAAGCTTGAATTTCAAGTCAATGGCCCCCATGGGCTTGTTCCATATGAATAGGGTTCATCTTCTTAATAATAATAATAATAATAATAATAATAATAATAATAATAATAATAATAATAATAATAATAACATAATGTGATCATAGACTAAAGTCAAACAATTTGTCAAACTATTAATGGGAAATACTATTTAAAATCGAAATGGCATTTTGCAAAGTCAGGAAAATATAGCGGAGTATAAAATTTTTTTTTGTTGGGTGAGATGACTATCATTTATTTAATACTCGGCAGAATCATTCATATGAAGTAATAACTTCAGATTCACGGAACACCTGGCAAGGAAAATGAATGAATAGGAAGTCTCATTGTTATTTGGTAAGGCTGATAAACGAAATCGAAGGCAAGCCTTAAGGTTCTAATCTTCATTTCATTTCATCTCTCTCTCTCTCTCTCTCTCTCTCTCTCTCTCTCTCTCTCTCTCTCTCTCTCTCTCTCTCTCACAGATAACTGGTCAAGCCATGAAAGGGCCTGCAAATGGAATGGCGAGGCTTGTTGAAGAGAGGGAGAGAAAAAGTGTGTGAATAGCAGTACTTAAGAGGCAATCTTTGCGCTGTGATCTTACGGAATAAATGATGAGACGCTGAAGGTTCGGAGGAGGAGCAAAACTTCTGCTAATTGGCAATTGGCGGAAAGTTATTTGGGGGAAAGGAGTTTTCCCCGCAAAAGGTACTAATGCTCGGTCAAGAAGCCTTCCAAAGCACTGGACGCCATTTTTAGCTTCGGAAAACGTCTGATTTTTCTTTTCATTTTGGACCGGGATGGTCTTTTAAAGTCAGATTCCTCTGTGTCATTAAAGAGAGAGAGTGAGAGAGAAGTGGAACTGTTTTGAATGTTGTTCCAGGGAACGAAAGCAAGTAAAGATGTTTCCATTAATCTCCATTCATGCTTGAAGGAGAAAAGCTTTAGTATAATTCTTTATTTTGCTATTAGGCTAACAAAGTTCCTGAAGGTAAGAAAAATGTTTTTTATGAACCATTTATCATTTTCATTGTTATTAACTCAGTTTCTCAAAGATTTAATTTTTAATTAAATAAGCATTTTATAAGCTCTTCCAATACCCATACATCCAACGATATAACCTTTTACTGACTAGCTTTTATAGTGTCTAGAATACAAGATTTTCTTGTAAGTGTCTTTTGGTATACTTTAGATTTTGTGTTAAATGAACAGAGTGACCAGGGTCAAGAAGTCTGTTCGTATTTTTTGATGTTTCATGGTTATTGTTAACCCTTTATGAAAATAATGCTTCTAACTCTTTTTCACTTGGGTTTAGGGGAAATAGGTCTTTTGTTTCTGCTTGGTACCTACTTGTATATTCTTATCACATTCTTGAACAAGAGTCAGTCCTTTGCCTCAAACTTTCATCTTCCTCTCCTTGCTTTTGTGTTTGGAAAAAGTCGATGGACTTGATTAGAATGGTATTTACCTGTTTACTGTGTTCACATTGTTGACTCGACTACTCACACAGGCTTTTTGTCTTCTACATTTTTAAAAGTAATAAAATGATTCATATTCGTTATCGACTGCAACTGCCTCATGAACAGTCTCGAGCTCTACAGGGTAAAATTCTGTTATTACGAAGGACAGCGCAACGATATCACTTGAGAGCAGGATCATTGTCATGCCAAATGTGGTCAACTATTTGCGCTTTTCAGGAGTCATCAGTGTCAGTAAAGCATGATTAGCTTATTAGACTTAATATGCTGAAGCGTATGGACAGGATTTTTTAAGGACTAGCAAATTTTCAAAACTAAATCATCATGGAGATGCAGTATACATATATATATATATATATATATATATATATATATATATATATGTGTGTGTGTGTGTGTGTGTATATATATATATATATATATATATATATATATATATATATATATATATATATATATATATATATATTGAAATTCAGTGTTATTAAAAAAATCTGCTAAAAACACTCGACTGATGATTGGACGTAATTTCTTCTGAAATGACTCCTGTGTACCACATTCAAGAGTCGTAGATTTCGAGGTAGGTCAGTAATGAGAGCATTACGTAGACATGACCTTTAACTCCTAACTCCCAAGGCCAAGAGGTAAAAATTTAAACCTTAGCCGCGACGTTAGATTTGAAGTAATACGCTTATCAATGGCGTGCTTATAATGAGGGTGATTACAGTTTAACTTAGGATAAAGATTACACGTCTTACATAGTTTGTAAATGACCAAGAAGAACGCCAAGGCGTTCATACATTTTGTCTTGTAACCGCTGGTAATTGTTGCATATATGAAGCTTTGCCGTATCGTAGCACGAACTTTTAATATCTCGGTTTATTTCCGAGTCACGGTTTACACTTTCATTTTGGCATTATACGTCATGCTGAGTTCATGGTATCAGTGCAGCTATCAAGAGATACTTTGCATATAAATATGCTGTCGCAAAGCTCATCATATAAATCTGTTAACATGTGTTTATGAAATTTTAAATGTTGATTGCATGAATAACATATATATATATATATATATATATATATATATATATATATATATATATATATATATATAGTATATATATATATATATATATATATATATATATATATATATATATATAACATATATATATATATATATATATATATATAACTAGCACTTACACCTTCTCTTGGTCTTGTTTATTTTGTGGCGACATTGAAGGACTTTTTACTTTTGGTAATCGAATTTGGGATGATAAAATATCGTTGAGAGTGACAGAAAAGAAACCTTTTGGAATGAATTGGGAAAATTCACCCAGGTTCCATTTCCTAAGGCAGGCTGTCTTACATGTTTCTAACTACATCCTCGAAGTTTCCGAAATTAAAGTTCAAGATACAAGGAAAATTAAGGGTTATTTGGAAAACCTACTAGATAACAGCATTGATTCTGAGTCATAACAATAATATCAAGGATGAGAATGATAATACTAATGAAAAGGAATTGTATCGTTAAAGTAGGTTTTTCGTCTTTAAAAGATTGGAGTTATTTTACCACTGTTGACCTAGTACCAAAAATCTGTCAGAAAAATTACGCCATACCAAAGAAGTATATAAGATAAGTACTGTACATATAAAAGCCTGAAGTGGCAATCTTGTTAATGTTTACCTTGGCGATTCGTGGAACGGAAAATACCTCAGAAATTTTGAGAAAGTAATCCTCCATTGGAAGGAAGGCGATCTCTTAACCGAAACTTCATTACTCAAGGATCAATCTTGGAAAATATTTGATATGAGATTTCCAACAGACTGATTGACTATATTTTCCCGGACTTTCCGATGCATGGAGAGATTTAATCTCCAGGTAACAGATGCCAGTAAGGGAAATGATCTAGTTTAGCATTTAGATGTGCATTTCCGATTTATGCAAAATGGCCATGGAGTGTCCTTTCTTTATATCTGTGTGTATACAAGGTCTTTAGGAGTGTTTATAGCACGTAATGTTGGTTTTTGTTAACTCTTCTCCTTTGTACTGAAAATTAACATTACAGAAAGGTGGTTGAGCGTGCAGGTGCTTTAGAAACCAATTGCAAACCTGTGGTAACTACGCAATTGGAATGGAACTTTTTGTCAGATGTAGGGTGGACATTTCATTCTAGGGCGCCATTTCACCCTCATTATTCTTTAAGTTCCATCTTTTTTTCAGTCTAGATTCTTATCACTATTTTTTTTTTCTACCTGCCTTCCCAAACTCCAGGTTAAATCGTCAGCGACGGCGTCGCCTAACCTAATTATCAGGTGTCGTGGCTTTTACTGAAAGGGACGAAACGACGGCGGTGCCTTGTGTCTATGGCTGGAATTGACGTCATTCTGTGGCGGCATCTTAAGAGACACCCAAAATTCATCCTTCCGTTCATCGCCCTAACAGGCGGATGTCCTCTGTTTGACGGTCGCTTGGAAGGGCCCTTTCGTCCTCGTCACTATTTTTCTCTTGGGAAAGACCACATAGAAAGTGTCCTATGGGGAGAATTGGGGAAAGTTACGCTTTTCCTAAAAGACGGGTTGACAGACTGATAGACGAGTGAATGAAGCGGGAAGTGGTATGATTTCCCAGAAAGAATCGTACTGGTTGTTCGTAGACTGCTGCATCTTTAAGATAAATCTTATTCTCGTTTCCTGACAGAATTTTTCTTCCTTCGAGATGGGGTCTCGCGAGAAAATATGGGCCTTCTGGTTTTCAGCAAATCTTTTTTTTGGAAGAGGTTACTAATCACCTGTCCATCTTCACCCTGATTGCAACCACCGTGTACCTGATTCGGGTGAAGCCAAAAGAGCTAGTCCAAAGAATCCAGGGGCCCAGAGCTAGTAGCAAAAATAGCTAGTTCCAAAACGGCTAGTGCGCCATAAGAGCTAGTGCTGCCTTAGAGCAAGATTGTAACTCTGTATATTATTTTCATTTTTGAGAGTGTGTATATGCTACAATACCTTTTTTTTTTTTTTCGTCCTTTGCCTCAACGGTTTCGTTTTGATTAACAGTTTTGTTTTTAATCTTTGAATCTACTGTATTTATAGTCTTGCTGCACTGATTGTTCGCGTGAAGATTTCCTTCTTTCACAGTAAAATCATTATTAACAAAATGTCTTATCATTTGTCAATTGATTGTGCTACATAAGAGCTAGTACTATAATAGTTAGTACTAAAATCGCTAGTATTAGTGGGACAGAAAAAAAAACATTTAACAAGCTCGATTTTTTTTTACTTAAAAAACTGGTCAAAAATAAACTATGGTAAAAAAATAAATCATGAACATATTTAATCGGTATTTAATAATATAGGAACTCAGATGTTGAAACTTCATCATTTTGGTGCCCGTATTTTAATGTTTCAATCCTCCCATTAATTTCTTTGGCTTTTTGTAGTTTCCCTTTCACCTGAAAAATATGCTTGTTAACTTAGTTCTTTGCATAGCATCCTCCTGCTGAATGCCTCTTAAAAACCGCTATAAGGAAGGGTTCGGAAATTCATATAAAGTCTGAATTGCTAGATGCCTTCATCCCTCCAGCTTGTTTGTTGTTCTTGGTAAATCCTCTGTCGTCCTTTGTTCAACGCTCCAAATTGTTAGAGAAAATAAAGGCTCCTTTCTTCTTCTTCTTGCTATTCTTTGGGGTCTTCCAATGCATATATCTTCAAAATAACACTATAGTTCTTCCATTTCTTGCCCCATTGAAAGATCCTCCAGTGTTTCCAGCACTTCTTCAAATGCTGGGGTTATTTTACTCGTATTTGGGGTAGTAATGCTAGTGCAGCAAGCAATTTACTTTAAGTTCCTTGTTGGATGGGTCGGTAGCGTTCTCGGCTGGCACTCTGCTGAGCCCGCGTTCGATTCTCCGGCCGGCCAATGAAGAATTAGAGGAATTTATTTCTGGTGATAGAAATTCATTTCTGGGTATAATGTGGTTCGGATTCCGCAATAAGCTGTTGGTCCCGTTGCTAGGTAAGCAATTGGTTCTTAGCCACGTAAAATAAGTCTAAATCTTTGGGCCAGCCCTAGGAGAGCTGTTAATCAGCTCAGTGGTCTGGTTAAACTAAGGTATACTTTTTACAATAAAGGCGAGAGTTAGTATCTGTTACATAACCATTTGTTAGAGCAATACTTTGAATTTTCCTCCAAATTGCTTGTGAAAGACTAAAGAAACATCCTTGTTGTATCTCTACATTTTCAAAACCTAATTTGAAAGCATCCATAGCCGGTTTCTCAAAATCTGTAGCAATTGTGCTTTGCTTTAAATCTGGGTGCTCATGTTTCAAAATTCTAAAGGCTTTTTTTTATAAATTTCCTTTTTTATTTGTCAGTAAGATATAAACACATGCAACTAAATACTCACTTTTAATAGCATGGATCATATATAGTCGATAAAATAATTGTGGAACCATTTTGAATGTATCATTGCACATCCAGTGTGTAGCAGTTGCAAGTTGGTCTAGCATGGTTATATTTGCATCATCATAAAGTAAAAAGTTTTCTTTATTGTTCCCTATAGTAATTGTTTTAAAATCTTCAGGTAAATTGATTTCCGAGATGGATTCTGGTTCTGGAAAGTAAGCTTCAATTTTTGTCTTTTTTTTTTGGATGCATTCTTTTTGGCATATAGGACACCGTTTCATAATCAATATTTTGGGTAGTGTTAGCAATGATTCTCCTTGGTGGTGCAGATGAACATTATGTTTCGTCTCTTAGCATACTTAAGGCAATCTTAGCTTTTTTTTTTCTGTGGCATATCGGGTGCATGTGAATGCTTTTGAGCTAAAATGACTTCAGCATTATCTCTGTAATCAACCGCAGTTGTAGCTGTTCCTTTCCAGCCCTTGATAACGCATTTCCAATTTTGCGTTTCTGTATTGGTTGTATTCTTCCGATAAATGTATCTTTAATCACTTCCTTTGTGTTATTTCATCACTTTCATGTTGAAGGGTTGTATAATTAAAATAATTACAATCAACAGACGAATAAGCAAGCACAACCAAAATGAAGTTCAAATCACAAGACGACTATTGTCAAACTAAAACAAATATCTTTAACTATGTTAGAGTTGCCAGTTTTGATAATTGATTTGCTAAAAAATATATGTAATTACCACGTATGTAATACAAATTGAACTGCTGATTTAGAACTAGCTATTCTGTCACACTAGCTGTTATGGCGCACTAGCTGTTTTAGAACTAGCTCTTTTAGGACTAGCTATTTTGTCGCATAACTCCTGATTCCCTGCTTCAGTCAGCAGGTCGAAAGTGGAATTCAGCAGAATTCTCCTCAAGTGTTCGGGTTTCTCCGAACCAAATCTGCGATCTAAGGCTGGTGTGGCGTGTGTCTTACCACTGGACCATGAGTCCCTATATGCATACATGTGTGTATGCATATATATATATATATATATATATATATATATATATATATATATATATATATATATATATATATATATATATAATATTATATATTATATTATATTATATTTTTTATAACTATCATGTTGTAGAAGTGGGACTTTATTTCATCGAGATAGGGCCTTCATTTGCCTTTCTCAGGTCTCTTTACCCACCACCATACGATTAATGATAAAAAGATTTGTATTTAATGCGAAAAGATACACCATAAAAGTAATTACATGGAGTGTCCAGGTAGAAGGTCCAAAGGTTGAAGAGAATTCCATTAGGTATTAATGTTATTCAGACCTGAATCCATATTAGGATCTGGATTTTTCCGCGTCTTCTTGTGAAAAGGAAATCCACTAGATCGTGATGTGGACACTAACCCAACTCAGGATATCATTGTGTTAAACAGTTAATTGTAATGGAGATATTTGCATTATCTGGCCCCTACTCTTATAGTTACTCTCTCACATAAATTGGTATTATTCTCTCATTCATCAGTCTTCTCTCTTCGTTCTTATCCCTCCATGAAGATATGAAGGGCACAGCTGGAACGCAATTAATTATAGAGGTGAGTAAATATGACTTATCCACGCTTGATTGAGCGCTCATCCCAATCATTAGAGTAAAGGTTCTCCAGTAGATGTTTGCAAAAGAGTTAATGCTTACGACATGTTTGCTTTCTCTAAGCTTATTGATTATGCTTGGGCGAGTTCGTTTTGACGCTGGCTAATTTGGCTGCTATGTAGGACATTACTCTCTCTTTGATGAGCCGCCTGGAAGGAAATAATTAATGGGGCGTTCTTGATTACGTCGGGATGAAATTTATGCTCAAAGACTTGACTCTTTTGGTTATTGTTTTTGTTGTTGTTTTTGTTATTGGTTTTTGTTGTTGTTTTTCGTTGTTGTTGCTGTTGTGGTTAATAGTTTTAAGTACTGTTGATTATAGAGCCTATATATTATCGTTATCATTATTTCGAAAATTATTATAGTTGACAAAATATACTGAATCCTTTTTTCTAGATAATTGTTATTATTGCTGATGATGGGTATGCTAGTCATTGTTATTTTATTACTATTATATTATATATTTTTTAATTATACCGGCGCCTTTATTATCGTTTCCCTTGCTTTTATTAGCATTTTTATACTTTTTCCTTTATATTTCTCTTTGTCCAAATTGGCAATTGGTAATCCGCCATCCCTTGAAAAATTATATAAATGAAGGGTAGAATAGCTAAATGGTAATTATGATTAGCAGTAGTACGATTATTGTCCAGAAGACTTGTTGAACAGTGTATTTGATTGTTTATTTTTAGTGGTTTCTTTACCACATCCACCTTCAAGTTGGAAGGAACGCACCTGCCTAAACTGTGTCAAAGGCTAATTGAGGGGTATTTTAATAATGTCATTGATTCAACAGTAACTTACATAAATAGTATTAACATATCTTTAAACCATATTTGATATACGGTTAAAACATACATGTAAAATATTATAAGTTAGATATTTTTCGCGTGAACTTAAGGACCGATAAAGTTAATTTTTAAAACCGTGAATCACGGACCGGTTGTACGAAGTGACTTTCTTACCTCGTATACTGTATCTTGAAAACTGAGAAATACTGGAAGAGAAATGTTGATGAAATTGATAAGTAGTCTGACCAAGAGAGGGTACAAGAAAAACTCGAAATGTTCAGTGAACCGCTGCGGTCAGTAGGAGAGGTCCAAAGGAGATGGACGAGTATTATGATGATGATGATGTTCCTACTAAGGCTTTCGACTGTTGTGATTACAATACACTTAACTGTAAATGCCTTTTAACAGTGGGAATAATGAACGGGCCTACCCTAGATGTAAGTTGAGATCAGTGAAGGTACTATTTTGCTTTTTCTTTTCATTCATTCGCTTAGATTTCTTATGATAATATTATTACATATAGTAATTTTTAGTATTTACATATTATATATATTATATATATATATATATATATATATATATATATATATATATATATATATATATATAAAATATACATACATACAGAGAGAGAGAGAGAGAGAGAGAGAGAGAGAGAGAGAGAGAGAGAGAGAGAGAGGGTGGGGAGGAAGTGCTGCGTTTTAACACATCAGTTAATATTCGTGTACATTTACGTTAACGATTACATGCGTTATTTCTGTATCTGAGTTTACTGTGTCTAATATTTCTGCGGGTAATGGGTATAACCCCTTCTTTGGAAAATCATCAAACACCAAAATGGTAACGAAAAAATTGTTTTATGGCATGTGTTGGCCATAAACCAGAGATTAGGGATAAACTGCCTTAAATTATTGCCCAATAAAGATTTGGTCCTCGAGGTGTAAAGCTTCTGGTATCAGGGAATAAGTCCCTCCCCTTTTTTTTTACTGAGGCTTATTTTTTGGGACAATCATTAGTATGCACAATTGTTTCATTAGTTGTAATTAAGGTATAATATGTGTATATATATATATATATATATATATATATATATATATATATATATATATATATATTTATTTATATATATAATGTATATATATACGTATTTATATGCATATATATATATATATATATATATATATATATATATTATATTATATGTGTGTGTGTGTGTAAAGTACATAAACGAGAAAATAATTATTAAATGAAGAAATGTAATGTAAATTGAGTATGCTTCCGAAATGGGGAAATGAAGAGCGAATGCTTGCAAGAATAATGTTAATAAAGTAGTTGTAAATAGGAATGGTACTGAGATACAAGTAAGAAAGAGTGGTGGCAATAATTACAAATTTAGGGGAAAAATGTGAATTAAAGATTACGACCAAACACTTGCAGATGTCAGTGGCAGACTGGAAGAGCAAGAGAACTCAAAACGTCTCGAGAACTTCGTACGAATTTTTTTAGGATTTTGAAATATAGGAAAGGCGTTGGCTGAGTTGGGCTCCTTGTGGGAAATGAAGTGGGGGGGGGGAGGGGAGCTGGCTGCACATGAATGAGAAATTAGTGAGACTTGGTGAAAAAAGCTTTTGCATACATAAGAATTTTCGATGGAGAGAATGTTAAAAGGCTGAAAATTGAAGAAATGGAATGCAAAGTGTTGGTTATAAAAAGCCTAGCAGAAGAGCAGCAGTTTCGCAAGCGTTAAAAAAAAGACGAAAAAGAACGCAGAACGTTTCGCTCTGTTTTGTCGAACGTTTTCCTCTGGATTTGTCGAACGTTTCCTTCTGGATTTGTCGAATGTTTTCTTCTGGATTTGTCGAACGTTTTCCTCTGGATTTGTCGAACGTTCCCTTCTGGATTTGTCGAATGTTTTTTTCTGGATTTGTCGAACGTTTTCCTCTTGATTTGTCGAATACTTTCTTCTGGATTTGTCGAACGTTTTCCTCCGGATTTGTCGAACGTTTTCCTCTGGATTTGTCGAATGTTTTCTTCTGGATTTGTCGAATGTTTTCTGGATTTGTCGAACGTTTTCCTCTGGATTTGTCGAACGTTTCCTTCTGGATTTGTCGAACGTTTTCTTCTGGATTTGTCGAACGTTTTCTTCTGGATTTGTCGAATGTTTTCCTCTTGTTTGTCGAACACTTTCTTCTGGATTTGTCGAAGGTTTTCCTCTGGATTTGTCGAAGGTTTTCCTCTGGACTTGTCGAACGTTTTCTTCTGGATTTGTCGAACGTTTTCTTCTGGATGTGTCGAACATATTCCTCTGGAATTGTCGAACACTTTCTCCTGGATTTGTCGGGCGTTTTCCTCTGGATTTGTCGAATATTGAGAATTGTATAGAAGTTGAAGAGATTTATATACTAGAACAAAACAAGGTGATCCGAATCAGATACTTTGGAAGCCAGAAGTGGTATTGTGGAAATGTCAAATTAGTAAGTTTGTTTGCAAATATTATATTTTTGTTTTGATATCAAAGCACTTTATAAGAAGTCTCCACCTGGCCTCAGTAGTCAAATTGTGAACTAGGTCAGGATGATAATTTCGTATTGCTTGGCAAACACATCCTTCTATGTAAAATGGTTCTTTATAAATGTAGACTAGGTAACGCTCACTGTAAATTAAGAAGACCGGTAAACAATAAGATAGTATATATTTTGGATGTAAGTTCATTAGATAACTTTTCACTAAATTTATGTATCGTATATACACACACATATATATAAAGATATATATATATATATATATATATATATATATATATATATATATATATATATATATATACACACACACATACATATACTTACATACATACACATACAGAATATATGCTTTAAAAGTGTGTGTATCATATATATTAGTAAGTACTCTATTCATTAATCATTTTGAACTAATCTTGTATGGAGTTAATGTATTTTAGATTATTGTTATTTATTTCCGCAAGATATAAGATATAATTGCTAAGTAAACAACATTTCGCCGACCGTTGAAGTGATATTCATATTCACTGACTATCTGGGGAAAATATCTGTAATAACGTTATGAAATTTTAATCATTTGTGATTTTAATACTTTAACATAACGAAGTTCGACTCCATCATATTAACTCAGCGTAATACCAGTACTTTGGTGACTCACCGTTCCGTATTTCGTTGATGTTCAAGTAAGAATATTGACACCCTCATATCCCTTAACAGGGAAGTGGATTTCAGGACGTTACTTAGTATAAGATTTACCATTAAAGCTGAATGGGTGGTCCGGTTATGCGAGTAACTCGTAAAATTTGGACCCGTAAATGGAGTCTCGGCTTTCTGCACTTTGCAAAACCATATGGATTTTTTCTAGATAGTGACTCCCACTGGTTTTAACCCGGTAAGTATCCACCTTTGCGGCGTGTAGACTGTAAATATCAGAAAGATAGTGACCCCCAAGAAATATTAGTCTTAGTTAACGACCCCCGAAAACCCATAGGGGTCACTATATAGGAAAGATCCAAAATACATATGTATATACACATGCGCGCTTACACACGCATATACACTCAAATCCAAGAAAGCTTGAATAATATTTCTTTATTCCTGAGAAAAATAAATAGAGACAGATTCAGAGTCTAAATAAAAAGATGGGCTCAGCAAACAATGCCATTGACTTCTGTAGAAATTTTTTAAGAGAGAAAATATGTCCAAATAGCGCACATGTATTTAAGTGTGTGTTCGTCAGCTGTTGGTAATTATGCATTTATGTATGTGTACGAGCGAATATGCAGAGTTGCGTTTGCTAATATGAAAATGTCCTCAGCTGAGTTTCCCTGTACTTATTTTAAACACAGCACGATTAGGATTACAATCTGTAAAACAGGTCATTTCCCAAATTTATAAAACGTGTCATCATAATAATAACTTTCTGTGATGTAGTTCTTATTATTATCACCTGTGCATAAGTGGATGGCGTTCTAGATGAGGTAATATAGGTCACGACCACATTCAGTTTGACACACGGAGAAGAAGAAGAAGAAGAAAATGGACTGTTTATTTTAATTATGTTGGATTTCCCTCTGCGAAAACTGGAGGGTTTCATGGGTGCAGAGTTTGCAATCCCACCCATTTTATTAAAGTATAACCTTCCTTGAAGAAACAAGTAAACAAGTCATTACGTAGGATAAGGTACCGTAAAGCAATCCTCCTTGTATTTTAAAATTTGCTTACATTTTTATGTTTATTTATTAATTTTTTTTACTTTATTTTTTCCTTGCCAATAACTGATCTCTTTCTGTATTTCTTATTCCCGTCTGTTTCTTCTCCAAATGAACACCATATTCTTTGGAAGTTTGCATTTTAAATCAATGGCCCCTGCTAGCTTGTTCCATATGCATAGGTTTTATCATCTGAATAGTAATGATAATTTGATAACGTTCTGGCTTAGTTTCCAGGAGTCAAAGGAATTTTAATGAAATAATTTCTAGGTAGTAGGACGCAGTCCATGCTCTTCTGAAGCTGATTTACAGAACTCATTCCGTCAGTCTTATTAACCAGAGATCACCTTTTGGTGAAAAGTAGAAATATTGAAGAAGGAACGCCTATTCTCTTTATTTTAATGAGTACATTTAAAGCCTTTTAAAATTTAAGACATTACATGTCTGTCTGACCTTATTTTCACCGAACAAATGATTGAAAAACATTGATCAGTAAATAACTCTGGATATAATAAACAGGTTCCAAATATCAAACGTAATTGTGAAAGCATTATGGAATTATTTCTAAAGATCAGATAGATGTAGAAAGTAAATAAATAAAACTATAATACGGGTTCATATGCTACGTATATCAACCCGTATTATAGTTTTATTTATTTACTTTCTACATCTATCTGATCTTCAGAAATAATTCCATAATGCTATCACAAGTACGTTCTATTTATTATATCAAGAGAGTTATTTACGAATCAATGTTTTGTCATTTAGTTCGAGTGAAAATAAGGTCAAAGACAGACATGTGTAACGGTCACAAATTTTAAAGAGGTTTAAATGTACTCATAAAAATAAAGAGAATAGGGCGTTCCTTCTTCAATAAAAGCTGAACGTTATATTTCTACTTTTCACCAAAAGGTGATCTCTGGTTAATAAGACTGACGGAATGAGTTCTGTAAATCTGCTTCACACCGTTCACCATGTACTGAGGGATTCCCCAAATAAAATTTAAAACGACAAAATCTTATGCATAGGTCATAGTCTGTTTTCAGTCCCGTTAAACAAAAATTTCCAGTTTGGCCAGCGAAAATATTATCTCTTCAAATTAAGTGGGCAATTATGAGACGTCACATGACAAATTATCTGGTCTAATGGGAATAATTATTTCATAATAATTCATTGCTTAGTATGCAGTAACATACTAATCAACAATTAATGATGAACAGCATATGTAGCAGCACAGATGGCTTTGTCAATTAATAATAAAGATATCAAATTTTTATTTTGTTGTAGATATATAATTTTTTACAGGTGGTGACTCTAAGTAAAAAATACGCGTACAAATTTAAGATGAGCCTCATAAAATGTTTAGGCAAGGAAATGCTACTACAGTATGATGAGGTTCTCTCTCTCTCTCTCTCTCTCTCTCTCTCTCTCTCTCTCTCTCAAAGGTGGACAGATGTTATGCACCAGGAGCCTGCGTTGATGTAAAGTCCATATTGCTGTTATTAGTTTAGCTGGCTTATTGAGAACATGTAATCTAGAAACCGCAGCAATATAGCTGATATCACGTGTTGTTTTGATGAAGAATGTGTTAATGACAGGTATATACAGTCGTAGCATATTGTGATCTGTAATCTTCAGTATATGCTATACACCCATTTTGTCATTTGCCATTAGTTTGTAACATTTTGGGAGATGTTGCTTATTGATTTACTGAAACCAAAAATGTATTGACAGCATAACAGAGTGTCAGCGTAGCAGGTGTTTGAAGCAGCGGAGTATGATGATAAACGAATGCAGTCTGCACTAGGTAACTGTTATTATAGAAGATTTTTAAAATTACAAACAGACGATTTGCAGCTACAGAACAGAGGATTCTTGACAGTCCAGCTTTTTGTATGATGTAATTTGAACGTGCAGTCTTCGATCTACGAAAATTCTAACACAGGTGTTAGTATAACAGATGTGTGTAGGTAGAATACAGGGCCATTTGGAATCCAGAATAACAGGACTTAACCTTTTTCGTTGGCTCTTCAATAGGTCTTCATCCGCATCTTGCAAAACCTCACCTTTTTTTTCCATCGGCTCTTGCATGATCCTCACCTTCTGATATATCTCCCCAAAGTCCACTTAAGAATGGGTATTCTTCCTCGTTCCTTTTAGTCTCATTTGGTAAAAGGATTTGGTGAAAAGCCCTCCGTACATTACGAAGTCAGAAGCCTTCTCAAAGTCTTAGAGAGGAAAAATTTGCAGTTTGCTGACGATTCCCCCTCGTAAAAGTTCCTTTACTCTCTCCAAGTTTAAGTTAACTACAATCGGCTTTACTCTCCGCTTGAAGTTTTACTCCCTTAGCGATGAAGGCTTCATTTTTATTTTCAAGCAGATTTTAATGGGATGTGAGTGCTTGCGCACAAAGGATGTAGTTTGCGACGGCGGCCGCTTTTAAGGTATATGATAACACCTGTATATCACGTCTTACCCGGAAGGTAGTTAATTGCTGCCAGATCTTAAATTCTTCTGCTCAGTCGTTATCAAAATAATTGAACCTAAGTAACAGTAGACTAGGTAACTCACTAGAGTAAAGACTACATAAAACAAAATAATAATATGTAACACTTGCAATTTATTCACAGTGGTCATCGAACGGCTATTGCATTCCTCATAAAAAAAATATTTCAGTTAGAATACAATAGACACATAAACCCATTTTGATCGTTGGTAATAATAGGGTTAAAAAGGATTTCGGTAAGCAGAATTAAATTTTTCTCCCTATAGATAATATCAAGCGAATGCACAGTATATTGAAACAGAAAAGGTTGCAAGGATGGAATGGGAAAAATAACAGAACCTATTGCAGTTT
Organism: Macrobrachium rosenbergii; assembly: GCF_040412425.1. Lineage (NCBI taxonomy): Eukaryota > Metazoa > Arthropoda > Malacostraca > Decapoda > Palaemonidae > Macrobrachium > Macrobrachium rosenbergii. The sequence continues at coordinate 55,867,325 of NC_089752.1, read as the reverse complement.
AGTTTTGCCGTTGATAGGAACGGAAGCAAATGTTTTCGTTGAATAAAAGAACCGCATTCGCGTGTTATGTATGTATGATGACAGTCAATAGCGCTCCTCTCTCTCTCTCTCTCTCTCTCTCTCTCTCTCTCTCTCTCTCTCTCTCTCTCTCTCATACGCACGCACATTTCCTTTTTTTTTTCCTTTTGAGGTTAAAGAAATGTTCGTCGTACTTTCTGTTGAATGGTGTGTATTATGTCACATACAAAATGAGTAGTAAATCAAATATTTTGTAAACTGTAACAGGTATTCATTTCTTCATATATATATATATATATATATATATATATATATATATATATATATATATATATATATATATATATATATGTGTGTGTGTGTGCAAAACTAACTTGAATAAACAGAACTTACCTGGTTTCCTCAACCCCTCATATGCAGCTAGCGTAAGTTCCTTAATTATCAACGGCAATCTAATTAAGAACGGAATGTACTTAAATTGCAAATTACTCGCGAACTAATTTGGCAATATAAATATAAGTAACATAAGCTGCGGCAACTCACGACAAACCGATGTTCATAACGTTAATATTAACATGAACAGTTTCCGCCCTTGGGAAAGTTGTTGTAGGAAAGTCCCGATCCATTTAAATAAGATAAAATAAAACGAGATAAAATAAAACGAAAGAGTGGAAAATTTGCGTCCTACTCATTTATGTATTTGTCTTTCACTGCCTGGCTTCAACGCCATTAAGCACTGGTTCTGGAAAAGGCGTTCGTTCTGTACACCCCAAAATTGGCTTATGCAAAACTGACTTGTATAAATAGAATAAGCCCAGCTTGCTCACCCCCTCACAGTTTGGCTTTGATAACGGCTGCGTATTAAAAGAACACGCCCTGGTTATGAAACGGACCCTCATTCACTTGTAACATAACCCTTACGGGGTGACGTGTATTTTAGTAGCTTTTGCTAATTAGGTTTACTTAGTTTTCTCCGGAGTAATTTGGAAGTGAAATACCTTTTGCACTTAATCAGATTTCCGCTGGTATAGTGGTGCGGGATAATGGGAAAAAAGTGCAAATGGTGATACAAGCAACAGATTTGGCATGAGAACTCTTATTATCCCCATAAATCAAAATCAACCTCCGGCCACCTCAATATTTGGCTATTTCCAAGGTGGCTGACACTTTTCCAAAATGGCGGCAAATTTGCTGTATATTTCAAATATTTCATTTCATAAGCCTATAAAAGTTGCATACTTTCCATATAATAATTGAGAATTTGTATTTTGGCATTCTTACTGTCACGAAGAGATAAAGTGAACCCATCTTTCCAGTATGGCCACCATATGTACACCATATTTCCAAAATGGGCGCCAAAGATAAAAAAGCATGTATCTCCTGAGAGAAACCAATATGTTTTGTGTATCATTTAGTTTTAGCAAGTGCAGCTGCAGAGAGCTGTGCAGCTAAGTCCAGATTTGTAGCACTTGCACCTGCCATGGCATTCCTTTTTGCAGCCACACTTATTCAGTTCTTGGTAAGATTTTGCTACTATTGGCAGATCTGTCCAATGCGGAAACCAGGTGCCATCAATCTGTTGCCATCCCCAGTGTCTTGGACTGGGCAAAACTGGATGACATACTAAAGACTGGCACCAAATGTGCCCTGCTTGAAAGGCAGCTCTCTTGCAATACTCTTTAAGAGCAGCCCTTGTAGGGGGAATGCAATCTTAAGCTCCTTGCTTTCTTGCAGAGAGATCAAGTTTAGCCTCATTTACATTTTTATACGAACTGCTTCTGTCGTACATTAGCACCACGAACTCTTCAATAATTTGCAGGTCTTCATCTTCTACAGCTGCTGGTGTTGAACTTAGTTTGGTGAAAGTGGGTGTGGCACGCTGAAACACAGTCCATGTTTGCCATGCAGACTTCTTCCCTTTTCCATGAAAGGCAGACACCGTGTCACACCAGCTAAATGCATGGAAAAAGGGAAGGGCTGAGGCTTTTGGTCCCATGGCTGCTGCAATTTCATGGATAGGTATCCACCCCATGTCTTTTCCTCTACCAAATTTAATCCATAGTTTGTCCAAACATTGATGACAAGCTTATTTCCAATGGGACCTGTCGCTTCTGAGAAGCATGATGTGCTGCCCAAGATACGGACACAGCATTTTCAGTCCTGTCTGACAGACAGACTTTCTGAAGCCATTCATACTCAAGAGAAAGATGCTTTGAAAGCACAACCTGTTGGTGTCCTGCACTTCCACTGAATGGAGGGAGGGGACTCTCATGTTTAAAGTGAGCAGGAGGTACATTTGTGTAATATTCAGGAGGAGAAGGTACTTTTTTTTACTTTGTTCCACTTTGGATGATTTGGGCCAAGTTTCTGTCCTCACCCTTTTCACCAGTGCTCGGATGCTGAAACAAAGATATGCATGTCCCATGGAAGGATGTTTGTGCAGTTGTGGCACTTGGATGAAGGATGTTTGTGCAGTTGTGGCACTTGGATTATGGTCCAGATTGTCAACAGCACTAGTTGTAAAGAGCCCTTTTCTCAGTATAGTGGGACAAACTACTTCTTCCTCCACAGCCCTTGTTACAACTGCTTCTCCTAACCCTTTAGTCAGTTCCAGAAGCCTATCATAGCTGATGCTGATTCCATGGTGATGGAATGTATCAATTAATTGATGCTTCCTGGTTTTTGCAAAAACCAGGAGACCAATATACATTGGAAACGGAGGTTCTCTTGACTTGGAATGTCTGGAGAATGTTGAAGATGCTGGATTCTTTCGACAGTTGAAGTGCAAAAGTTGTGCTAAAGCTAGATAAGTAGACGATGTTCCGTATTTAAGTTGGGATTTTATATCGCCACCGTTTTTTAGCACACTTACAAATTCTAACAAACTTGGTGGCACAGATTCTCTTCTAGTGTCTGCTGTTAAGGTTCCATCAAATTCTATCTTATGTTCAAGCATCTGTTTCCTCAGTATCTTAGCTGCTTTGGCCACGATTAGTGCATTATTGTAGTCGCATGCCATGGCTAGGGCTTCTCCCATTTTCCTTTTGTAGGCAAACCAAATTTCTCTTCCCTTTTTAAAGTCCTCCAGTTCTGGAATGCAGGTAAGTATCTGTTCTTTCAACCATGTTCGGCGCACAAAGGAGGCATCAACATTTAGCTGTTCCAGCCTTTGTTTGTACAGATCATAAAGTTCTACCATTGTAAAATAGCAGCACCCATCTGTAGTCAACTGCTTGTCCCTTATGTACATCTCAAGCTCAGCAAAAGCATGGGCACATGCCTCTTGTCTGTACTGCACATAATCAGCTCCAGTTTTCTGATATTTAGCCAGGCCTCTTTCCCTGTTGTACATACCTGTCAGACAAGATGGGTGATACATGTGGTCCTGAGAAACAATATCTTCAGCACTAAGCTTGGCCAGAAGTTTCTCATCTAGTAGGTTGGTGGCACATCGGTGCGGCTTTTCATGTAAAGGCAATGTCATGGCCAATCGTAAATCTTTGATTGGTGCTTGTTGGTCACAAATAAAGCATATTCCTTCTTTCTCAGTCTTAGATTCTTCTGCATCTTCTTCATCTGCCTTCTGGCTACTGCATGTGGGTTTTGCTGATGGGGCGTCATCTTCTTCTTTTGTCTTACACAATGACTTCCTTTTCCTTTCTAGTTTTGTTGTTTTGAACTTCAGCATACATGATTCATGATATGTTGCTTTGTTATTTTCAAAGGTCTGCAGAATTCCATCACCTTCACCAAGCCTTTTGGGATGAAATGGTATAGGCATTGCATTTACCTTATAGAATTCAGGAATGTTTGTAGCAAGGGTGACATAGCCAGCACCAGATGCATCAACTAGTCTTTCACGTGTGTCCTCTTGGCACAAGCAACAAAGCTCCCAGTTAGTCGTACTATATCCCTTCAGGAAAGACGTTGACTTCCAAGATTGTCCTGCCATTGCTTTTGTTCTATAGGCCGAGGGTTTATTCTTTTACCACGTATATGACATATATACACTTTCAGATATGGGATACAACTAGGCTCAGATATGTCATAATCCTACCCCTAGCCTGATCATTCATCCAATGCTATTTAATTCCCGTGTGACCTGTACACCATCTAGAAGACTAAAGCCCCATCTTCCTTGGCTCGGCTCTCCCACGCTGACACATCCTGTCAATTCAGGTGCAGCTGTTAAACTTGGAAGTGGTGCTAGGTAAACAGCATTTGGGAAACTAATAACAAATATCTGCCATTAGCTAGCACTGAACCCCATGCTGAGTTTCACAGCTATAGTGTCAACCAGTGTGCCCTGGTAGTACACTGACACTACACTATTACACTTTTTACATTAGCTTATTACCCATTTTTTTCTAAATGAGGATGAAAATTAATTAACTGGGGATTAATTGATTTCTAATCTTCAAAAAATGAACTGATCAGGCTGAAGTTACCCCAAATCCATGTATTACCCGACCTTTAGCCTCATATATGAACTTAGGTACCAATTTTTGGCATTTTGGCGGACATTTTTGATATAGTGACGGCCATCTTGGATATTTCTATGCAGAGAAATGATGTATCTACATATATAAAGGCTTGTTTTCAATATTTTAATATAAACTGGGAGTGACTTAGGGATTTGAATGTGATTAATCAATTAAATACCAATATTCAAATAGCCACAGGACGCCATTTTGAAAACTTGTCGGCCGTCTTGGAAAATGGCAAAATTTTGTGTGGCCGGAGGTTGATAATGAGACCAAGGGACAAGAAAAATAGTTGAGCCAAGTTTCGTGCTTGTATCACCATTTGCACTTTTCCTCTATTTTTTTGTAGTTACCCGTTCCACTAGTAGTTGAGAAACTTACATTAGTAGCGACTGCTCTTTACTCATTAATTCAAATTAGTGTTATTTTATTAGTTAAGAAATCTCAATTTTTTAATTTAATTTTTTGTATTACTTCGTCACTTCTTGTATTTAGTGCATTTTTTTATCATTTTGATTGGTGTTAAATGAAACAGGATGAAGAAAATGAGAAAATCTGAGGGTAAATTAGAAATGTGATGCAACAGACAAATTTGTACGTGAAAGGAAATCATAGCGTGTTTTATGATTCAAAATTAATTTATATTTATGTAAGTTTTTACTGGGCTGTCTCTCCCTTTTCTTAATGCATTTTTTCATTCAGTAAATCCCGATATGAGAACCAAGATAAAACGAAAACTACAAGACCTTCTTGGGAGGGGCCAGACGAAGTGAAGCAGAAATAGGACAAAATCCTCCTGCCACAGAAAAGCGCCGAAGAGAACGGCCATGTGAAAATAAAAGGGAAGAGTGAAAATACAGGGTGGAGACATGAAAATAGAATGTGCGAAAAGTGAAAATAAAAGGTAGGAATGGTGGAAATAAAAGGAGGAAAAAGTGAGAGTAAAAGATAGGGAAAGTGAAAATAAAAGTGGTTTGACATAAAGGGATCCCATCCATAGAAGGAGTCGGCCAAAATTAGATTCTCGCCTCCTCTGTCTTGTTTGCTTCCTCACATAATAATCATCAAAATGTTTTTCAGCCTTTCTCATATTTTTCCTCTTGTTTTTAGACTCTTTCGTGTTTCGTATGGCACGGAAAAAAGCAGAAATATGTTGGGGGGTTTTTCGTGTAGCAATATTAGTGGTGGTTTAATTGCTTCATTTTTGACAACATTCTGAACGGGTCCATTTTCTTCAGCTTTTGTTTTTCGAAAGCTCTGTACTGTAATTACAATGAGTATGCCCAATACCGTAAAAGAATAAAGTTAAAAAAAGAGGGTCAAGACGATGAATCCCTACCTAAGGGACGTTGCGTCCTGCCCCGAAGCGCTGACAAAGGTACCTTCATTCTGCATGCTTTTATTGTACCCACTGGCATGACGAAGGTAAATATAAACATGGAGTGATGTTCCAAATTTAAATGGTTGGAGTCTTAATATAATTATGTTGTGAAACACATCTTTTCATTATGCATAGAAAATATTCACTAAGGAAACTTTAATATTATTGAAATTTATATTAGTATGAAAGCTAAAATAGTTTTGTACGGAAACCAAAGGAAATAACGTTTGGGAATTTTTATTTTTTACAAATGGTATGGAATTTTTTTAACTACTCCGATGAAAGCTATTTTTTTCTCTTTTTCATGCTGGCAAATGGAAGGGTACCTTCATTTAAACACTTTTTTTTATTTCCCTCACTCACGCAAGTAAATGATTTTTTATTTTAGTGAGACTAGTAAAATATATTTTACTTGAGGGTAGGATTATATTTTCTCGTTTCATAATAAAATAAATTGTTTACGTTGATCATCATGTTTCTTGGGTAGAAGTGATTGTTCAAGGTTTTATCTTCAGAGAGATTGCCTTTACTTCTTCATGAAATAAAGTCTTCGTTATTTCATAAGTACAACAGATTTCATCTATTCTTCGTATCTTTTTAGATAATGAATGCTCTCTCTCTCTCTCTCTCTCTCTCTCTCTCTCTCTCTCTCTCTCTCTCTCTCACAGACACACACACACACAGCTTGGGCACAAACAAGCGCACGAAAATAATTACGTTATTTTAACGCTTAAATACCAAATTACCTCATGAAAATTGGCCACGTCCTTTTTTTTCGATAATAATACTCTCTCTCTCTCTCTCTCTCTCTCTCTCTCTCTCTCTCTCTCTCTCTCTCTCTCTGTGGATGATGCGTGTAGGTCCCACTTCATTTTCTTACAATGCTATTACCATATTGTTTTAGTATTTCCATCTGACTCCCTTATTTCCTATTTCCTTCTGTTCTATTCTCTGATTTATTTTGCATTATTTTCACAAATTTCATTCCATACCATTCTCTTCTTACATCCATTCTCCCCTTTTCTTCTTTCCGTACACTTCTCTTCTGTGGGTTTTCTCTTCCTTGGGTTTTACAGAAATGTCTCCGTTTTCTCAATTGTGTAAATCTCCACGATTGTTTTTTTCCGTAAATATGTAAATCAAGAACTGTATTTTTGCCCATTCGTCCGTTTTCCAGTAGATGAGTAGAATTTTTATATATAAATTCGAAGAAAATATAAATATCTGATGTCCTATTGAGAAGATTTGACGAGAAGAGAAAGCGAATTGACATTGTGACTGTCTGAGTCCTTTCATCTCTGCAGAGCACCGATGCTGAAAATAACTCCTTCATATTCGAAACTGTCGAGAGAGAAAATGAAAGACCGTGGTTTTCGGTTTCTCATATTTGGTTGTGTTACCTTCGTACAGAAGAGAATACATATATCAGTAGATGGTAAATTATGTAAGGAATATAAACACAGAAACCATAGGATAAACGAAAAACTTGAAATTTTATATATGTAAAGGCGTGGCATTAGGAAATTAAGAACCGGTCTTGTATGCTTTGTATGCTGAAGTTAGAGAAGGATGGAATGTAAGCAGGAGAATTGGACTTGCCACAGGAAAACGGACGAGAATCATGGGATTAAGAGAATACATTACAAATGGAATAATATGTATGAAACGCTTTAGTAACACAAGAAACAGAAAGGAACAGCTTTAAACAAGGGGCAATTAGAACAGAATTTGATCTGTTGCGAAAAATTTCGAAGCATATTCTATTGGTACATACTGTTCTTACCTGCTCTCGTTTGGTAGCATTAGATGCGTTGCAATTTTGTAACATAGGTAATTAAGTCTTTGCAACAAAAAATGTTTTGTATGTGATTTATATTGTACGATTTCCCTCACCCCACCCCATCCTCATCTCTCTCTCTCTCTCTCTCTCTCTCTCTCTCTCTCTCTCTCTCTCTCTCTCTCTCTCTCCTCTCTCCTCTCTCTCTCCTCTCTTCCTATCTCTCTCTCTCTCTCTCTCTCTCTCTCTCTCTATATATATATATATATATATATATATATATATATATATATATATATATATATATATATATATATATATATATTGTGTATGGATGCTTGGTGTACCCTGTACTATTCTTTGACACCAGTTATTTCATAAACAGAAGCGTTTCTAAAGTTCTGCCTAAAAATATGCCGACCATTCCAATATCCCAAGCCAAAACAATTTTCCAGCAAATAGCTGGAATTGTGGCGTTTCCATCAGGTCTTCCCTTGCAGTTTCTGGAGCCTCTGGACACTTCCCACGGGGAGGGAAGAGACCGGCCTTCCCGTCACATGTTTTGTTTCTTTTCCTGCTTTGTGAAGGAAAAGAAAAGGAATGGAAATCAGATATCAAACGATTACATTGTTTTTTTTTTATTAAAAGCATACCTCGGAGGACTTTTCATATTTGTTGCTTCAAGTTTTGAGAGGGATTTTTGTTTGTATGTTGCATCATGGGTTGTGTTTTGAGGGTTTGGGTAAAAAGATAAGTGAAAGAGGTGAATGCTAACGTGTAACATAAGCTTATAATGAGAGAGAGAGAGAGAGAGAGAGAGAGAGAGAGAGAGAGAGAGAGAGAGAGAGAGAGAGAGAGAGAGAGAGAGAGCTAAACCTCCTCCCTAACTAAATAAGGAGCCGTTTTTCTCATTAATTCTGTGACTAGGTATTTTCCGAGTACATGTTTCATGACGAAGTGCTCATCGAAACGGAAGAAGAATTTAACAAGACACTTCAGAATATAACGGAATATTTCAGAATTTAACCAAATATTTCGGAATAGATCTAAATATTTCAGAATTCAACCAAATATTTCGGAATTTAACTAAATATTTCAGAACTTAACGAAATAGTTCGGACTTTAACTAAATATTTAAGAATTTAACGCAATATTTCAAAAGTTAACCAGATATTTCAGAATGTAAAGAAATATTTCAGAATTTATCGAGATATTTCAGTATTTAATGTAATGAGGAGCTAGAAGTGGCCAGACCCTACCGAAGTGATGGATGATGTCACGGTTGGTCCGGCCTCTCTGCCTCTCGCGATGTCAACCTTGCAGGGAAGGGTAATCAATCATCAGGTAACATTCATCACCGAGAAGACGATACTTGGAAGTATATTTAGTTACGCAGTCCACGTTATTGGTTTTCCTTGTATTAATACAGGCAATAAGAGTGTATTGGTGTATGTTCTCTCTATCTTTATATATATATATGTATATATATATACTATATACATATATATATATAGTATATATATATTATATTATATATATATATATATATATATATATATATATATATATATATATATATATATATATATATATATATGCAACTGATTTTTCCCATGGAAAGTGGATTCTTGATAGAAAGAGTAAAACTAGTACTAGTACATAAAACATCCTTTAATTAGTGATGATCATTGGTTTTGAGTAATTGTCTCCACTACTGCCCTGTGTTTTTGCTTGTCAGACCTGATGATGGAGACAGTTACTCCGAAACCGGTAGTCGTAGTTAACAAAGGATGTTTTATGCAAATACTGAATTTACTCTGTTTATATATATATATATATATATATATATATATATATATATATATATATATATATTATATATATATATGTATATATAATATATATATATACCTGTATATATATATATATATATAAATATATATATATATATATATATATATATATATATAGATAGAGAGAGAGAGAGAGAGAGAGAGAGAGAGAGAGAGAGAGAGAGAGAGAGAGAGAGAGAGAGGATATATAAATAAAACCATATCTACTTAGTAATACATGTATATTGTGTTTGTGTATGTCTGTGTGTTAGATGCAATGATATATAGGGAGAGAAGAGAGGTTCGCAGGTAGATTTATCCCACCCTACCAGACCTTTCTCAGTATGAATTCGGATTTTATTCATCATGGTTATTGAAAGCAATGATGTCCCGTCAGGCTTTGGAATTTCTCTTAGGGTGACACATCGAGGAGGTAAAATTTTCGGCTGCACATATTGTTGATAAACTGACTTGTTCCGTGTCATAAGCCAGTATGTTTAACGGGAGGGTAATTCATTAATCGCCAGTTATTGCGGTTTCATGATTTCTGACATTTGTTGAAACATATGTCTCCGATGCTTTGATGATTCGGTAATAAGCATATGTGAAGTTTATTCTCCAGGTAGTGTCATCTGCCAATAGCATATATATATATATATATATATATATATATATATATATATATATATATATATATATATATATATATATATATATATATGTGTATATGTATATATATATATATATATATATATATTATATATATATATATGCATATATATGTATATATATATTAGTATATATGTATGTATATGTATATGTATATATATATATATATATATATATATATTATATACATACATAAACACTTACATACATGTAAATATGTGTGTGTGCGTTTGTGCGTGATCACTCACAGAACAACAACATTGAAATCCCACCATTTTCTCCAGTATTTTAGACTTGTGTATAGGGTACTTCCTTTCTTTGTGTGGCGTATGAAATACAAAGGTATATATAATCAGCTTGTAAATTAATTTCCAAAAGGATTGCGCGTACCATCTAAGAACCTCGTAAGCTCATTGTTCTTGGGCATTTTTAGAAAGTCATTATTCTGAGAAAGAAAGTCTTTTTATTCTCAACTATTTCATCTCTGGGAGATCGTCTCTTGACTGGTAAATATAATATTCTCTCATTAAAATAAATCATCATGATAGCTATATGATTGGCAGATTAAAAGAACCACAACATTGGTACTAAAACACATCAACACACATTGACCCGTACAAATATTTAATCAGATTAATAATTTTTTTTTTTTCATACCAATAACACGATTGGGGTACGAATTACACAGTGTCCTGTTATTCCTGTTTAATTACGTAACAGGTCTGAAAAAAGGTGTTTTGTTAAGAACTCAAAGAAAAGCTTATAAGTTGGCCTGGTAAGCTCTTGCCTGGAAGGTTTTGATTACTTTTGCTCTCCATCCTCTGTGTACGGTCGATGTATTCTAGCGTTCGTGTTTTGGCTTTTGTTTTTTATTGTATATGTACTTTGCATCTGAGTATGAAAATGCTTGTTGTTATCATACCTCTCTCTCTCTCTCTCTCTCTCTCTCTCTCTCTCTCTCTCTCTCTCTCTCTCTATATATATATATATATATATATATATATATATATATATATATATATATATATACATAATATATATATATATATATATATATATATATATATATATATATATATAGATCGTCTGCTTAAAGTACCATATGTTACTTAAAAAAACTTTCTGTTATATTGTGTTGCTTTTCGATAAACTCTAATTGTCTATTTGCTTACTTGTGCCATTTTTGTGTTATTTCAGCGATGGCTGTTTACTCAATCGGAGTTTGGAAAAATAGGAATTAATTAGGATAATTATTTCAACCAGCCGTACTAGCACCATTTGGAGCAGATGTAGTGGAAACCAATTACTCAGCATATTCGTAATTTAAGCCGCAGAGTTTTTAGTTTTCTGTAAAAGAAAACTATTGTGCCGGCGTTGTCTGTCCGTCCGCACTTCTTTCTGTGTGCACTTTTTCTGTCCGCCCTCAGATCTTGAAAACTACACAGGCTAGAGGGCTGCAAATTGATATGTTGATCATCCACCCTCCAATCATCAAACATACCAAATTGCAGCCCTCTAGCCTCAGTAGTTTTTAGTTAATTTAAGTTTAAAGTTAGCCATAATCGTGCTTCTGGCAACGATATAGGATAGTCCACCACCGGGCCATGGTTAAAGGTTTCATGGGCCATGGCTCATACAGCATTATACCGAGACCACCGAAAGATAGATCCATTTTCAGTGGCCTTGATACGCTGTTTTGTTTTTTGTACATACAAGACCCTATCTAAATCTTCCACAAGATTGGGAACGATCTTTTCATTAAAGGTAATTTTGATCTCATTAAGTACCACATTGTCTCGACTGTCTCCTCTCGAAATTCCTAGCTTGTATTACTACTGGCTCCTACATAAGTTTGAAGAATGACTATACCTTAGTCTGGGCTTCAGAATGGTACGTCAATTGCACAGTTTAAAACTAAACATTCAATCATTTCTGAGCTCCTGAATTTATATGCATTCTTGTGTTCGCAAATTTTTGTGACCTTTAAACCTAGGAAAATTAGATAGACACTTATTCAAAATTGTGTTTTGTGTGGACATATACAATTATTTTTCTAGATCCGCTGTTTCCCCTTATCTATCGTTCAACTTCTCGTTTGCTTTATGAAAATTTCAAAATGAAGGAGGTTGGGGTGGTTGAATGGTTATTATCTATTATCTGCTCTGCAAACTTTGTATAATGAAGTATTTTCGGCGCCAATCACGAATATAAATTCAAAATAGCAATGTTTCCCAATTTACTTGGAGTAGTAATAATAATAATAATAATAATAATAATAATAATAATAATAATAATAATAATAATAATAATAGTCATGATGAAGAAGGACATTATTGCTGAAAATACCATTAATAATATCAATTAAAACAGCCATAGTGAGTACACAATTACCTCTAATTAAACTTAGTTTTGATATGCGGTTAAGTGGACTGCTCCGTAAGAGCAATTAGTCTTGGTTTACCAGATGACCTAAAGTGTAATTAATACAGCCCCTATTAAATTAGGACATAGAACCTGTTTTTTGATAATTGCGTTTCCATTAAAAATGTTATTTTATGAAACCAGTCGTTATCTGCAATTACTTTTGAATCTTGTTTTTATGTTTTTCGTTATATTATGTTATATCAAAGACTAATTTTTTATCTAAAATTATAATCCGCTCAAAACTTAGCTTTCGGAATATTCATTAGCATCATACCGTTACCTTCAATTGCTTTTAATCTTGTATTATTTAGTTTTCCCTCAAGATGTAATTTTAATCATGTGTACAACAGAAAAAGGAAGAAATGTTGTAACTGAAGAGGAAGAGGAATAAGAGTAAGTGAAATCAGTGGAAAACAATTGTGGTTGCATGAAATTATGAAAGTAAATCATCATTTATGTTAATAAAAAAAAAAAGATTATTGTGTAAGTGATAGTACTGACTAGATGAATTTATGTGATGTCTCAGTTTTAATGCCGTTCGTATTACGAATATATAATTTCTCCTTTAAAAAATTTTTTTTTGTTAAACAGTATAAAAAATATTATCATGCGAAAGTAATGTTTATAACTTATAAAAGTTAGGAAACTTTTGAAAAGTAATCATAATTTTATGAGTCATGTGATATGAACATCCGAAAATAAAAAAAGTATGATAGCTGAAAAATCTATAAATCTTGAAAAAGTAGTGGGACAGTTGTTGATGTAAATGGTATTAACGAATCGATAGAAATAAGCATAAATGTACATCCAGATATACCATAAATGAAGATAAATGAAATTAAGTCTCATTTATCTTTTAATTAAAGATATATACTGGATATCACAGAGAAATACTGAGGCTTGTTTTAGCAATGTGGGCATCAAGGAATGGCATTTAACAGAGATCAACATTTAAGAAACTGGGAAAAGTTGATGCGAGTTTTTGTCCTAGTCAGCAGTCATTAGATCAGATGTATATTAGCTGTTCCTGTTACTTTCAGTTGTCTCATTCAGGTATTCATATCTAGGCAGGTTTTCCTTTAGCCTAATTATTTTTTTCCCTATTTATTTGGGAGCAGAAATTGTCATCATATGCCCATATTTTCTTTATCTTCATTTACGCCTTTCATTTTCTCAAATGGTTTTATTTTCTTCCAGAAAAGAACAAACAGGAGAGAGAGAGAGAGAGAGAGAGAGAGAGAGAGAGAGAGAGAGAGAGAGAGAGAGAGATCGTTATCTGTGGTATTTTTCCAATTAAGAGTGGAGGCCACCTCTGTTCTCGTGTAAGAAAGGATGTTTTCAGGCCGAATCAGAATATTTACCTGCCTCCATCAATGGCATTTACCCATTGGGAATGGTAATTTGAACTCGCCAGGTATTTATTCTAAAGGTAATACACGATAAAATCAGTAGTGTGTTTCATAAAGTAATAGAAACTCCGCTTTTATCAGGTCAGGAGAGCTAAGGTGATTAGGAACTAATTATTTGTGATTTTGGGATATTTATTTCTGGCGAATTAATAGTAAATAGATATTTTATATAATAATAATTATAATGATAATAATAATTGAGTCACAAATCCACCATTATGTATCTATACAAATATACTGTATATATGAAAAAGGGGATCGTAAAGATTCTCGAATGCTCTCAGTTTAGCTTTAATTTTAGATATATTTGTACAGATACATAACTGTGGATTTCTTTATTCATTTTAAGGCTTATACTGCTATAATAATAATAATAATAATAATAATAATAATAATAATAATAATAATAATAATAAAATCCGAGTGGATCTTTCTCGTTTGTTCGCCCCGGATTGGGGGTGGAGTACGTAGGGGATCGGGTGGATAGGGGAGACATGACACATCCACCCTCCTCCTGAAAACCTGTGTGTCCGCCCCGGGCGGGGGTGGGGTAGGTTGGGGCTCGGAAGAGTAGGGGAGACATAACAAATCCACCCTCCTACAAATCTGTTTGTCCGCCCCGGGTGGATCGGGGTAGGTAGGGAATCGGGAGGGTAGGGGAGATAAGACTGGTAGCGCCGGGTTCCAGCGCAGCGTAGCGCGCGCGCCATCAAGCTCGTAATATAATAATAATAATAATTTACTGAACGTAGACAAGACTTCGTCATTAAAGCACTAAGGGTTATGTTGCTTGTTACAGAAGCTATATAAATCCCGAACTGAAAATAGATTACATCACTGTATCGTTGAAGAGAAAATGAAGTATATAATTAAAATGATGAAATATTGAAGCTGGAGCTAATGTAAATTTGTTCCATTAGTACATTTTATCAATTGCCTCTATTCACTTTGCCATTGATGGTTGTGTTCAAAGGATTGGTCTAAATTTAATGTTGATTGCTCTGTGCAACCAGAAAATTATTATTATTATAATTATTATTATTATTATTATTATTATTATTATTATTATTATTATTATTATTATTATTATTATTACAGTCACTGTTGGATAAGTTATATTCTCTAATGATTTATTGCAGTTTAATACAGTAATCAAAGTAAAAATGTAAATTTTACCCCTATTTGAAAATGCAAAGGATTTCAGTTTATTTTTATTATTATTATTGCCTGGTAAAAATGACGAAAGTATTTAAGTAAATTTCAAAATGTCTCACACACATGATATATCAAGCACATTTTATTTCTCTTAATTTTTTTTTTCGAGTTTTGTGATTGTTTTGCACACAAAAAAATAAATGTAGAATGCACATTGGAGTTTATACGTTATTCTTATCATTATTATGGCGGTGATAGTTGAAAAGGCTCCCGAATGTCTACTTGTATCAAGAATTTTGGTATATCTAGACAGCAGAAAATACTTTAGATTTTATCCTTCATTACAGCCGTCATGATGTTAAGAAAGTTTAAAATCATTATTATCATACAGAGATATTTTCGCTCGGAAACAAAAGATAAGACGTACCTTTTCCTCGGGCTGTAGAACCGCTGACGTATGAAACACCAGGCCAATACTTTAACTACTCAACAAAAGCCATAAAAGTTGTTGAATCACATAATGTTGCTTCATATACTTGCAATCATTTCTATGGCTGTAAGTCCTTTAACCTTACAGAGGAGGTTTTACCAGTATTATTATTGAGCGCAACAAAATAAAATGAATGTCAATTTAACCTTCCTCTTTGAAACGCTCAAGGAAAGGGAAAATGCCAAGGGAGTTTGAAGGCGCATACACGGTTAAAGACACTCGTGGAAAGAACGACATAATTTTCGGGGCAATAACGTTGTACGAGTTTTTGTGTCTCCAGTCGACCGGTTAGATCTGCCGAGGGAATCTGTGAAGAATGGGGATGCATTCCTTTGTTCTCAAGCGTTCCAGAGGAGGATTTATATTGTGAGTACATTCAGTTATTCAGGATATGTTATCTTTGGTGGGTCTTTGTGCAAGGCATGGAACTTTTTGGCGGGCGCGCGCGTGTGTGTGTGTGTGTGTGTGTGCGTATAAATCTCCATTAGATACTACCCTGTTTAAACGAGGTCCTGTTATTCTTTGTACGAACAAGCAGTATGTATATATGTATGTATATATATATATATATATATATATATATATACATATATATGTGTATATATGTGTATATATATAGATATAGATGTATACATACATACATATATATGTGTATAGGCTATATGTATGTATGTATATATATATAGATAGATATATACATACATACATATATGTATGTATGTATATATCTATATCTATATATATATACATACATACATATATACACATATGTATACACAGCATATATATGTGTGTGTTTGTGTTTCGCCAATAGATGCCTCCTTTAGAGAACTAGCGCCAGAAGTGTACATCCTTCCTGTTCCTCAGCAATTCTTAGGGATGAGGCTGCTGGCTTCTCACTGTTCCCTTGACCCCAAAAGACCTTGTTACCCTTTATAGGTGGGTGGGCGGTAGGCCAGAAGCGAACCACGAACCAAGCGTAAGTGAACTGAAAACTGAAAAAATTAAAGCTCCATGAAATAAATGAAAAGAAATACTTCTTTAATTCTAGCAACGAGTTTTATGACTGGCTTTTCTACGTCATCAGGTAATTTGTAAACTATCATAGTTGTGCATGTGAAATCAGAGTGCAATATGGTGTTCTTCAACTGATAGACGTTAAACTTACAGTATTAAAGTTAAGTAACAAATCGTAACGCCAAAGTGTAAATCTATGGACCGAAAAAAAATTAGCGTCTGTGAAATACTGTAATCTAAAAGTACAAAAAATCAACTTAACCCAACTTTCCTCAATACGAAGGGAAGATTTGTCTCTTAAGGGGTATGCTGACTCGTCCATTTATAGCTTTCAAGCCTCTGCTTTATAGGTAATAGCTGATAAAGAGAATGTTTCTCTTTTATCACCGTCATATTATCATTACTACTCATGTAACTGATAATTATTACTCAAAATTGAAGATCTGTCACTTTACACTCCATCCGTATGTTCTCAAGACTGACATATATATATATATATATATATATATATATATATATATATATATTATTGTATATATATAGTATATATATATATATATATATATATATATACATATATATATATATATATATATATATATATATATATATATATATTGGTATATATTGCCACCTGGAAAAGTATTGCTTCGTTTATTTATTTATTTTTTCTGGTCACGCAATTGTATGATTACTGCTTGTTGGTAATTGTTACAAAGTGCTGTTTGCTTGTTCAAGTGTTTGCGATAGGTTAAGTGAGAAAGAGACAGTTCTGATCCAATGATTTTCTCCTTTACATGGTGAAGTGGAGGCAAAGAGAGAGGCTTTCGGAACCAGCATAAGTTTGCTGGTTTAGAGGGTAGGGATTACCTCTGAGAGGAATGTATCTACTGAGGGTAGCAGATTCCCCCAGGATCGCTGAATGGTGTATTTGTAGTGTCTTCCTTTACTCACCACCACCGCTTGCTTGTGGAGTTTTCTACACATTGCTACTGTCTTCCCCTTTCAACATTCTTCATCTGCTAGTGCATGACGTTTGGCTTCGAGGTGCAGCCATGGAAGATCTGCCAGTAGCTTCCGCTGGCATGATTTCCTTCTAACTTCTAAACTTTTTCTACAGTTTTTTGCTACTAATTATGACGATTTTACAATTTTTGTTGCACGATTGTAATTAACCTGTAATTAACCACAGAACTTCATCCAACAAGCTAGGGGACCTGAAATGTGGGAAGTTGTGGTGGGGCATACTACCCTACACCTCTGGGATCCTTAGGAAAGCAGGCTCTATGTGTGGGGTAGACTATGAGTAAAGAGAAAACACCCAAACTTTTTACTGTTTATGCCTCAGAGATGAAAACCCCAAACAAACATAGAAAACAACAAGACAACAAAGGTAGCTAATACAAAGACAAAAACTTACTACTACTTTCGTTATTTCTAATGCTGCCATGCATGCACAACTATGGGGGGATCTTTTGGTACACAGGCCGACTCCTTACTGAGGAAAAAACGGGGCTAGTGATAATGTCCTGGCTTTCCGGTCTTTTCTAAAATTTCACCATAAAATACATTTAAACTCTAGGCAGCCAGCACAAACATGGTGAAATACATTTGATCCTCAGTGCCAGTACTAAACATGGCGAAAGGGGTTTCAGGAGGAATTGAGAAGCTTCTCCTGTCATTGGAGGCCAGTAGGGGAGGTATTCATACGCTGATCCTCACAGGTGTTTCCAGCTATTGCACCTCCTGTTTTTTCAAGCTGGAAAGGTCATAAGCATTTCTGTTTCAGTACACCAGCTGATTCCTTGCTGCACGCTCCTTTGAACCTAAAACACGCCACCTTTGGCCATTACCTGCGAAAACTCTTACGTCAACTGCTGGGAAATTAACGTATACTTTTACAGCAGTTACAAGATGTTAATTTTACCTGTCCAAAAATGACAGCCTCAAAAAAAAAAAGAATTTTAGCCCAGGTGCCTAGTGAGTAAAGTCTCGGATCCCAAGATAAGCTTCTTAGGGCTTTTTTTAGTGTATCGAACCGTTTTTTTCAGATTATTTTATGAATTGAACTTATATATCTTCAAAAGTTTGTTTTACTTTGAAATTGTTTACACTTTTAGGCTGCTGGGGTAAAGGAGTTGAAGTTTTGTTTTTTGTCGGCCACATGTTCCTTTGTTGAGTAGAGTTATGACAAATGACAGCTGGCAACACAAACAAACTCACTCATTATCAGCAGCCCTAAAAGCGTAGAAAAATGGTTTCCAAGGTAAAAACAAGCACGGAGCTAATACTTAGAACTACCCAGCCACAGTTTCATCGCAGTCCCAATACCACCTTCGTTCCTCAACTGACAATTTGAACATCAGTTCATCTATGATTGACACATGACACATGATAAACTCGGGAGAGGATATCAGCTTTTAGATCTTTCATTTCATCACCTTGGACCTCTCTGCTGCTGCTACTGCAACTGAAACTCCATTTATAAGACCCTCTCAAGGAGCAGGTATTGAAATAGCAACTGTCCCCATTTTTGAGCTGTGGCAGCATTCAATTGCAAAGGGTATTCAGTTCTAGCTGTGGTGTTTTGATACTTGTGTCAACTTCTGTGTCAACTAGTTATTTTTTTAATTAATGTAGAGCTTTTATTAATATATTTATATATATATATATATATATATATATATATATATATATATATATTTTTTTTTTTTTTTTTTTTTTTTTATCGTCTCCCACTGTCCTTGCCATCATTGGTTACTTTAAGTAATGTCATGCTTGTAGCTGGTTGTCGAGTCCTAAATATTAAGTTTTTCTTTTTATGTAACGACTTAGTCAGAATTAGAAAGAGCCTGCCTTAGTACAAAAAGTTAAGAAGGTTAAGTCGTGACAATATACATAAATTATATATATATATATATATATATATATATATATATATATATATATATATATATATATATATATATATATACATTATATATATATATATATACATAATGTATATATATACATGTGTGTGTGTGTCGAGCAAACAGAAAATGTCTGCTTGGTAAGTGTATGAAAATGTCAGTATCATGCGCCACTTGGTTATTATCCCCCTAACCTCTTTCGTTTGCTATAATTTAAGTCTCTTAGAAAATTTTCTGTGATCTCACATTTCACTGTGATCTCACGTTTCAGCGCATGCGCACAGAAACCATCATAAGATCAAAGGTCAACATCCACTAAATACGCATGCTGCTGGAGCCGCTCATCCCCGTAATCTCTCGAAGCGTCTGATGAGCTTCTTGCTCTACGTATTCCCCTTGAGAAATTATTCCGCCATTTTTACGAGAGAGCTAATTCCGACGTCAATTCATTTAAAAATGGGGGAGAATTTTGAAGTGGATCAAAACACACCAGATGAAGGGGTCCCTTAAAATGCATAGAGCCAGCTCAAGATGTTGATGCTATATTCCGTCTCTTCTCCCCGTAGAATTAGGTCACGGACAGAGCGGGAGCTGTGAAGAAAGGTCAGAGTTCGCGTGGAATGATATCTGCCGAAATGGTATTTCCGTTTCGCTTTTTAATCCTTGGTTGAAATGTTGCGAAGCATATTGATTTTTCCAGCCTGAAATATATCGTGTTTCATTGCAAAATTGGACGTCAATGTTCACTTTCTAAAGTTAGAATAAATACTGTTTTACAGCATACAGTTGAAGGAAAACCTATGTTCACTTCTTGAAATTGAAGAAAGTTTATATAGACACCGTAAAGTTGAAGAGAAGTCTGTATTCCCTTCTCTCAGGTATTCCCCAACTTAAAAACTGAGATCTTGCTGAAGTGCCCCAGGGAAAGAATTCGTCAATCGTCCTAATGGAAGATTTGTTTAATCTTTAAATATGCAGTCACGTTTATCCAAGAAGTTATAGTGAGTCATTTAAGTGTAAATTGACTGACGGAGTGTTCTTTGTTTTCCTCTTATTTTGTGTGTGTGGGTGGGTGCGTGTGCGCGCGCGTTTGGTGTAGAAGGGTTGGGTGGCTGCTAGGGAAAGCGAATCAGATTGTTGCTACACATGCACTTAACTATTGTAATCATCATAATCACTGGTGGTCATCCATGGTTCTTTGCAAATTGCACCGTTCTTGTCTCTCTCTGTCTCTCCTGTGCCTTATCTTCCACACAGACTCTTCGTTTGACTAGTCGGTACCGTTCTCGGCTAGCACAGTGCAGGGCCCAGCCCGAATCTCCGGCCGGCCAATGAAGAATTAGAGGAATTTATTTCGGTGATAGAAATCATTTTCGGTATAATATGGCCTGGATTCCACAATAAGCTGTAGGTCCCGATGTTAGGTAACCAGTTGGTTCGTAACCACGTAAAATAAGCCTCACCTTTTGGGGCTGTCCCAGAGAGCTGGGACAATCAGCTCAGTGGTCTGGTTAAACTAAGGTATACTTAACATATCTTCCACAAATCTCCACTCATCTGCCTCCGTCTCTCATCTAAGTAGGACTGGGCAATCCAACGCATGTGAGAAGCACAGCTGGCGCTATTGGGTACTACTCTCCTCGGTGCTATGTTTTACCTTTCACACTTCCAGCGACACCCCTTCCCAAAGTGAAAGTGCATTATTATATATATATATATATATATATATATATATATATATATATATATATATATATGTGTATATATATATATATATATGTGTGTGTGTGTGTGTGTGTGTGTGTGTGCAGTGCAAGGTAGACTGATGTTTTGGAAATCTAATTCCCAGCTATTGCAAGTAATGCTGAGAATTTCCACTATTGTGGTCACCTTGCTCAGCTTTGTCAGCCAAATAATGATTATATATTCTTTTAACTATAAAACTGTAATGCCTCTATTAGTTTAGAATGTTGTTATGAAGAAAACAACGAAACCGTCGGTTAAATGTGGCGGTTCTAACTCTCCCATCCCCTTTTCCTACTGATATCCTATGATATATATATATATATATATATATATATTATATATATATATATATATATATATATATATATATATAAATATTATGTATATATATATATATATATAATATATAAAATTTATATAGTATATATATATATATATATATTATATACATACAGTATATTTGTGTGTATTACCTCATAATCTTTTGTTACATTGAAGTTTGCTGCAAATTCCTCAAGTAAATAAATCGTCGTGAATGACTGAAGATTCACGATTTAGAATTTATAAGTTACTATGATATTGATAAACGGTAGTGAAATGGCTATGGAAGGGGTTTCAAAAAAAAAACATGGGATAAAGTACGTTACAATTAAAATAGAATGATAAAATCAGTGGAATGAAATTACCTGATAAATGATGGTAAATGGCTCAAGTGAAATGTTAACGAAAGAAATTAATAACGACATTGAGATTGACAGTTTGGATGCATATAGAAAGTATTTCCAAGATATCGTAAACAGTTGGAGGAAACACATACGAAGACTGGATAATGGTACAAAAATTAGGAAATTATAGGATCTCTTGACAGAGTTTTCAGGAGGTAAAGTAACAAAGTAACGATGAAGTTCTCAAACTTCTTGGAACATTTTGATGCGAAGTTCTCGTAAACGTTTCGGAATTACGACTATATATATATATATATACATACACACACACAATGCAGGAAATTATTTCCTTACATGTAGCTAATGGCGTGTGTGCGTGATTTGCATGCGAACACGCACCTCTGTGAATAGCTATAATACTATCAAAGATCCTGTCTACCAGGAATTGGGAGCTCAAGCCTGCTTTATTCCTACATTTTATATTCCTTTCCTGAAGCCACTACCTTTTATCCAGCGTTGTTTTTCATTTTTTTTTTTTTTTTGTTTGTCTGATGTGGGCCACTTATTTCTGTTCATTCAGTAATATTTTTTTTTTCACTTTTCGTTAATAATGAATAATAATATTCCTTCTGTAACCAGGGAATTTCCATCTGCATTATTTCATGTTTTTTCTGTCCCTAAGAATGCACTCACTTTAGACTTGTTATTTTGGTTTAAATGAAGAACCGTACCATCTGTTAAAACTCCAATGTCGTTGTTCACGTCTGCAAGGTATTAAACTATTACAGCTGTTTCTTATTTAGGTGTACAATAGCCTACATCAGCCTCTTAGTGACGGCTGTGAAAGATTGCTTCTTCATGTCGCCTTCATACTTTCTCGACACTAATTGCTGTTGTACCCTGTTGGTGTATTTATGAAGTCCTTGTTCTTATCAGACCCTAATTATAGTAAATGGTGTAAGTTTATGCATCTTCACTCCATTTTTTTTATTTGGATGTTAGTTTTATTTATTTGTTTGTTTATTTATTTATCAGTTTGCATTTTCTTTTAGGGTTAATAAGGTTCGTTTGTATTTATTGATTCATATTTTCTCTTATGCATTTATTGTTGGTTTATGGTGCGTTCTATATGAATATTATCACATTCCAGGTCACGTATCCTGTTACACTGA